>NC_138554.1:90680041-91103972 GCF_964273705.1 Natrix helvetica
TGCAGGAAAATATGAGAAACTGACTTGATTGATCATTTGTGACGGGGAGAGGTAATGATCTTATAGGGATAAGTTGGTATAGGGCAGTGGTCGGCAAGCCACGGCTCGCGAGCCACATGTGGCTCTTTACACATTTTAATGCGGCTCTTCTGTGTGCCGGGCGCCCGCTCCCCTCCCTCCCACTGTTCCTTCTAAGGTGCGCGGCTGCGCGCCCGCACAGGTGGTAAGAAAACACCACGCAGCAGTTTCCAACTGCCACGCAGTGCTTTCTGCTGTCACAGGCGCCGGAGGCTGGGGAGGTCCTTTGCAGACGGCTAGAACTGGCCGCCCGCAAAGGACCTCCCCGGACTTGTTTTGGTGAGCGCGGGGCGACTGACGCCAGGAAAGCAAGCCCGGGGAGGAGGTCCTTTGTGGGTGGCCAATCCTAGCTGCTTGCACCCGGCGCTGCAGCTAAAGTAAAGTCCCTGCCGCTACCGGAATATCTGCTGCCACCTCCTCCTCCTCTAACAGCACCTGACGCTGCGGAAGAGGTGAAGCCACCAAAGCTCCTGCCGGCGCCCCCGCCTATGGCAGCGGCGCCTCCCCACCGTTAGGAGCACCTGAGTTGGGCCCCCGTTACCCTGGCCCCTCCTCCTCTGTGCTTTTGAGGAGCCATGAGGCCGCGGGTGCCAGTAGGAAGGCGGCGGGGGGGCAGGAGCAGGGAAAAAAGGCCTCATGGCTTCTCAAAAGCATGGCGGCGGCGGAGAAGGCAGCAGGGGTAACGCGGTGCTCCGAGTGCAGGGGGGTGCCAGCGGGAGCTTTGGCGGCTTCACTCCAAATGTAGTGGTGCTGTTGGAGGAGGAGGAGGAGGCAGCTGTTGTTCTGGTGGGGGCAGGGGCTCATCGACATCTTCAGCAGCAGCCCTGCCCCCTGTGAAAAAAGCCGAAGATGGATCCATGCAGATGACGTCGCCACAACATGACTGGAGGAGGAATTCTGGGAGTTGAAGTCCACAAGTCTTCAAGCTGTCAGGTTTGAAGACCCTGTTTTTTTTTTCTTTTTTCTAAAGGGTTAGGGGTGCAAGGGTCTTGCAACTTGACAGCTTTAAGACTTGCATGCTTCAATGCCAGAGTTTCTGAGCCAACATGACTGGAGGAGGAATTCTGGGAGTTGAAGTCCACAAGTCTTAAAGCTGTCAGGTTTGAAGACCCCTTGGGGTTTTTTTCCTAAAGGGTTAGGGATGGAAGGATCTTGTAACTTGACAGCTTTAAGACTTGCGTGCTTCAAATGCCAGAGTTTATTGAAACTAAAAACAGTGTACCATCCTATGTATTTTCGGTTTTAAAAATGTGGCTCTCAAAATAAATTTCAATCGTGGTTTTGGCGAGATTTGGCTCAGTTGAAAAAAAAGGTTGCCCACCACTGGTATAGGGGGATGCTGCTATCTGCCCTTCAAAACCTGAGATGGCACAGAATTTTCCTCTATGCAAAACAGAATGTTTAGAAATGTAGGGTAGTTAGGAGAGGTGGTCTTTTGCATAAACTGCCCCTACAGCACCATGGGAAAGACTTTGATCTTTCTGGAATTCAGAGAAAAGCAACACTGTTTTATCTCCAATGACTTTCTCATATCCCAATTAGAGCAAGTATTGAACATAACAAAATCTGGGCCTATGTTTCCTATCCCTCAGTGAAAATTAGGGGACAAGAGAACTTCCCACGCAATTTAATTTGAGTCAGTATTTTAGTCAACAAATTCTCAAATATGCTTCTAAAGAGGAAAGATTGGCTTGCAGATGCAAGAGAGAATTTGACATACAACAGGGACATGAAGCACATCTCTTATAAATTTAGTTAGAGGTGCCTCTAAAGCTCTTAAGTCCTTATGTATGCAAAGCTGTGCACCATAAAGGAAAAGGCTCGATTCCTTCATCTTAAAAGAGTTTTACTGCTTCTGAGACAAAGTTTATTGCCTCAGTAGTTACCAGATCAGTCTACTGCACTTGACATTGTTTAATTCTTCCCCTTACTAAAGTTTACCTTAAAGTATTTGTTAACTGAAGATACAGAAATTGTGGATCATGGGATAAAAAAGTTTTAATCCTCTTCACTGTGTGATTTAGTCACACATTCATGAGGGTGTCAAAACTAAAGAATCTGTAACCACTGCCATCTTTAGAGCTCTCTCTTTTTTATTAAAGATGAGTGAAATTTCAAGCTATTTCCCTTTAATAAGAAACAAATTTTTTCATAAATGGAATAGGAAAATTTGATATGTTAACATTTTGCACTAAAGAGTAAAGTAAAGCTGGAAAATGTTCTCCCAAGCAAGATGGCATGTAAAATCTCGTTTTGAAAGTGTGTGTGTTAGAGAGAGGGACTGAAACTTGCAAGTTGCCTTTAAAGGCAACCCCATGTAGAGCATATTCAGTAATTGAGTGGTATACATGAGATACTACTCCTAGATAGGACTGCAAAAGCTGGACAAAGGTTTCCTGATCACCGCAAGCAGGAGCCATTAGCAGAATTTCAAAATTTGAGAGCTGCTTCTTCATTTATAGTACTTTCCCATCAAGAGCTACCACTGGGACCTAAACAATCTGATGGATAAATAGTAAAACTGTCAGACTAGTATTCAATTCTAATTTGTTTTCTTGTACACAGACTATTATTTATAGATATCAGAAGCAACCAACACATATTTGGGTAAACATAAAACTGAATACCATGAGCAAAACAATAACCCACCCAAAACATCCATTGAGATCTAGCAACACTTGATACTACAAAACTCATTTAAAAAGACCTGTTAAGCAGTTTCATTACTCTAGTTGACTTTGATTATGAGCAGTTCATTGCAAATTTTCATTCTGCAACTGAAGATAGAATCATGCCACCTAGATTAATACAGCAATCACTGTAGTATTAGTATCTCATTTTGCAGTGAGCTGGAACTTTTCTGTAACCAAAAAAAGAGAAGCATTACCTACCTGGTGAATAAATCCAGCTGGAAGGGGGATGCATCAAAAGCATTCCTTTCCTTCCTTATAATGGCACAATAACTTGTCTGCTCTGAAAAGTTTTGTCAGTAAATCTGTCTGCTGTGAAAATTTTTCCTTTAGGTAAATTATCTATTTATTTATATTATCTCTTTTATTCATTAAACATGAAACTCAATCAACTGAATATTTAAAAATGCGTCACAAACACTATTGACTGATGGTTTGTAGGAAGTTATCACCCAGCCCTCTCCCAGAAAAATGAAATATCCTAGGAAATATTGAAAAGGCAGAATATTATATTTCCCTGGATGTGAAAAGGAAGAAACATGTTTTAAATTGAGAATAGCTCCCTGTAGCTTCCTGCCTCCACCCACTTTGTCAATGGGACATTAAGAAGGCCAAGCCAGTCCCTTTACATAATAAAGAGTTCTCCCCTTCAGCTCCAGGGGGATGGGATTAAGGCATGATAATATTGGCCCTTTACCCAACTCCCCACATGGCATCTGAACTCAACCAAACCTGGATTCAAAACTCAGCCTAGAGGGTTGCTCTTGCAAGGGGCCCATGGGAGTCTGGCAATCAACCAGAATACATTTCTTACACAGGAACAGGAAACAGATAGGTGGGGCCGAACAGATTATAAAAAGCCCTGCAAGCCCTTCTTCAGTCTCTTCTCTTCCCTTTCCTTCTCTTCTCTTCTCCACCAACATTGAAGCATGTGATCACCTTTTCTGTTCAGGACTCAAGCCATGTGGTCCTGTTCACCATTAAAACCATCTTTCCAAGCAGTCTCCATATCTCCAGTGTCTTTTTCCCCACTTGGAGCCGAACCCAGAAGGACATTTCTTCCAAAAGGTTGATACGGGTTGCTGCCAGTGTCCTAGGTATCAACGAAGTACCTTCTTAAATATATGATGTTCCGAGTAGCGCAGTTTTTTGCAGTTCCACTGGTGTTATTGCAGGAAACTGCAATTTTATGATGTGTTTTGTAAAATTCTTGGACATGGTACCAAGTGCCCGATGACAATGGGTATCACTGTTACATATTTCATCAATAGCCATATAGTTTTTTCCAGTTCTTTTTCTTTGACTCTGGCATCTCCTGGTACAGCAATATCAATAAACTGTACACTTTGGCCCTTGACAACTATGATATCAGGAGTATTGTGTTCCAAATGACGGTCCGTCTGAATTCGAAAGTCACACAAGATCTTCCCCGACCCATTTTTGGTGATTTTTTCCAATTTGTACTCCCATGACTTTTTGGATACAGGTATGTCCTATTTTTACATAATGACCAGTAGACTAATTTAGCAACTCAATGATGCATAGCTTTGTAATCAATTTGTGTGATTTTGCTGCACTCATATATTGTGAAAAAAATAATATTAAAATTATATTATTATTATGTGGTTAATCTTTGGTGAGATTCACAGCCTTTGGGGCTGGTTGGTAGCTCAACAGCTCAAGTCCTAACCAAGGACCTAGGAACTGTTAAGGTAACGTTGGAGGATATAAGCTGTTCCAAGTAGGGTGGTTTTTTGTAGAGTCAGAATGTTCAACTCAGGTAAATTTAGAATTTTCAAATAGTGAGGTAGCCCTTTAGGTATTGCTCCAAGGGCTCCAATTACAATTGGGACAACACATGATTTCTTTTTCCACCGTCTCTCAACCTCAATTTGCAAGTCCCAGTTTTTTGTGATTTTTTCTTGCTGTTTATCTTCAATTCGTCCATCACCAGGTATTGCAATGTCAATGAACCATACTTTTTTTTCTTTTCAATTTTTGTTATGTCAAGTGTGTTGTAGGCCAAGTGCCTGTCAGTCGGGATTCTGAAGTCCCACAAGATTTTGCCTTTCTCATTCTCTAAAACCTTCTCAACCTGATGGTCCCAGTGGTTTTTGCTGTACTCAAATCCAAACTTTTGGCACAATTTCCAGTGAATAATCTTAGCAACGCGGTCATGGCATTGTAGGTAGTCAGTTTGTGAAATTTTGCTGCACCCGCTGATCAAATGGTCAACTGTCTCATCTTTCTCATTACAGGGGCGACATTTGCTGTTGGTGGTAACATGTTGAATTTTGGCCTTCATGCAGTTTGTGGCTAAGGCTTGTTCTTGAGCTGCCAAAATAAAGCCTTCTGTTTCTTTTTTCAGTACTCCTGATCTTAACCAGTTCCAAGTTCGTTTTTGGTCAGCTTTGTCTTCAATACTTTTCAAGTATTGGCCATGCATAGCTTTGCTTTTCCAATTTTTGGCTCACTTCTCAATTACATCTTTCTTATATTCAGCTTTTAACTTAGTTGTTTTCAAAAGGCCTCCTTTATTTACTTCCTTAATCATTGGTACTTCACTTTTCTGGATGTAATCATTCAAGCTGTGTCTTTCTTCTTCCACAGTCTGCTTTACTTGTAGGAGTCCTCGACCACCCTCTGCTCTTAGTAGATACAATCGGTCAACATCACTTTTAGGGTGCAAAGCATGATTCATTGTCATAAGCTTCCTTGTTTTTCTGTCCAAATTGTCCAACTCCATCTGGGTCTAGTCAATTATTCCTGCAGAGTATCTAATTATAGGTGTACCCCAGGTATTTATGGCTTTTATGATGTTTCCTCCACTCAGTTTGGACTTTAATATCTTGCGAATTTGTTGAATGTACTTGGCTGAGGTTAATTCCTTGATTTTATTATGCATTAAGTCAGAGGCCTCTAAAATCCCCAAGTACTTGTAGCCTTCTTCTTGTTTTACTGCATTATCATTTCTTCATTCTCAAGTTATATTCCATCATCTTCTAGGACCTTGCCTGCTTTGGTTGCCATTGTTGCACATACCAATGCTGCATACCAATGCATACCAATGTCTTGCTAAATTATTTTGTGCTTTCAATTAATAAATTCAGTTCAGCTTTTGTTTTACCAAAGAGCTTCAAATCATCCATGTACACCAAGTGTGAAATTTTCAGTCCTTTCTTTGCAAGTTCATATCAACAGTTCACCTTCTTCAAAATGGTTGTCAGTGGTAGCATTGAGAGTATAAAAAGTAGGGGTGAAAGGGAATCACCCTGGAAAATGCCTCGTTTAATTTCAACTTCACCCAGTTCTTCTCCATTAGCCATAAGCTTCGTTTTCCAGAGGTTCATTGAAGTTTCCATGAATTTTTGTTTGTTGCTGCTAATGCCAAAGATTTCCAGGCATTTCTTGATCCAGATGTGGAGAACTGAATCAAATGATTTCTTATAGTCTATCCAAGCCATGAACAGCTTGGTTCATCTTTTCTTTTAATTCTTTAGGATTAGCTTGTCAATTAGCAGTTGGTCCTTTGTTCCTCTTGAATTTTTGCAGCATCATTCTGTTCTACAGGAAGCAAGTCATTTCTTTCCAAGTATCCATAAATTTGATAAGGAGAAGTAAAGAGCTTGTATGTTGTTGGCAAACAGATGATTGGCCTATAGTTTCTAGGATCCTTTCCTTTTTCTTTATCTTTTTGGATCAAAAATGTCCTTCCAGTTGTCATCCATTCATCCTTTTCGGGTGTTTTTAAGATCTGGTTCATTTGGGCTGCCAATCTTTCAGGCATACTTGTACAGAAACTATGTAACTCATCTGCACTCCAGGTGCCCAGGTGTGCTCCAATTCTTCACTTTTCTTGACTTCCTTTGCACCATTTCTTTTGTTATTTTCACATCTTCCATTTTATGCACTTTAATAGAATCCTCAACCTGCTTGATCCATGTTGCATTTCTGTTGTGATTCTTGTTGTTTTCCCACAAATTCTTCCAGAATTTCAGAGCTTTCTCTTTATCAGGCTTTTCATTTGTTGTTACTCCATCTCCACTTTCTAAGCTCTTATAAAACTGGTGCTGATTTGCTCTGAACTGTGAGTTTTCCTTGAACTGAGTTACTGGATTTTCATACCATTTAATCTTTTCAGCAATGGCAACAACCCTCTGTTTCAGCTCTTCAATTACTACCGCTGCTTTTGACCTGCTTGTCCTTTAACTGACCTTGCCTTAAGTGTTGTAGGCCAAGTGCCTGTCAGTCTGGATTCTGAAGTCCCACAAGATCTTGACTTTTTCATTCTTTAGTACCTTCTCAATCTGATGTTCCCATTATTATTATTATTATTATTATTATTATTATTATTATTATTATTATTATTATTATTATTATTATTATTATTATTATTATTATTATTCAAGTGTATCACAGCAGCCAGTTGTTTCGCCGGATTTGGCATTGATTACTAGTCGGGCCCCACCCAGGGGCCTAGGACGTCGTAACTTATTATTATTATTATTATTATTATTATTATTATTATTATTATTATTATTATTATTATTATTATTATTATTATTATTATTATTATTATACGATTGTATCACAGCGGCCAGTTGATTCGCCGGATTTGGCATTGATTACTAGTCGGGCCCCACCCAGGGGCTAGGACGTCGTAACGTATTTTCGTAATATACGTGCAGATCCAAGCAGTGCAGCTTTTTGCATTTGACTGATGGTGATTTTGTCAAGTTTTAACTGTTTTAAATGTAATTCCAGTGCTTTTGGAATAGCACCCAGTGTGCCGATTACCACTGGAATTACCACTGCTGGTTTGTGCCATAATCGTCGGATTTCAATTTTTAAGTCCTGGTATTTCGCGACTTTTTCATGTTCCTTCTCCTCAACCCTGCTATCACCTGGTATTGCGATGTCTATGATTGTAACCTTCTTTTTCTCAACCAGTGTGATGTCTGGTGTGTTATGCGCTAGTATTTTGTCTGTTTGTATACGAAAATCCCACAGGATCTTGACCATCTGATTTTCGGTGACTTTTTCAGGCTTATGTTCCCACCAGTTTGTTGTTGTTTTAATATTATAATTTTTGCACAAATTCCAGTGGATCATTTGTGCTACTGAATTGTGCCGCAATTTATAATCAGTCTGCACGATTTTTTTACAGCAGCTGAGTATGTGGTCAACAGTTTCATCAACTTCTTTGCAGAGTCTGCATTTGGCATCATCAGAGGATTTTTCGATTTTGGCCTTAATGGCATTTGTTTGGATAGCTTGTTCTTGCGCAGCCAGGATTAGTGACTCTGTTTCTTTCTTTAATGTACCTGTTGTTAACCATAACCAAGTTTTTTCACTGTCCACTTTATCTTTTATTTTTTCCAGAAATTGACCATGCAATGCTTTGTTCTGCCAACTCTCCATTCTTGATTTTATCACATCTTTTCTGTATTCTTGTTTCGTCTGTTGGGCCTTCAGTAGATTTTTGTTCTTTACTTCGATTAATAGATGTTCTTGACTTTCTTTTAAATAATCAGCCAGTGCATGTTTTTCTTCTTCAACTATTTGCTTCACTTGTAATAATCCTCTGCCACCTGATTTTCGGGGCAGGTATAGTCTATCAGTGTCACCACGTGGATGTAAACTGTAGTGCATTGTCATTAGTTTCCTGGTTTTTCGGTCCAAAATGTCCAAATCAGCTTGTGTCCAGTTAACTATACCAGCTGTGTATCTTATAACTGGTATTGCCCAGGTATTTATGGCCTTGATTGTATTTCCACCATTTAATTTAGATTTCAAAATTTTCCTAACTCTGTTGGTGTACTCTCTCCTGACAATATTTTTTACTTGTCCATGTTTGATGTTATCCAACTGCAAAATGCCTAAGTATTTGTAGGCTTCATTTTCGTTGCATTTAATTAGTTGGCCATTGGGCATTTCAATTCCCTCACATGTAGTGATTTTGCCCCTTTTTATGGATACAGTGGCACATTTTTCCATGCCAAACTGCATTGAAATATCGGTGCTGAATACTCGGACTGTGTTTGTCAGTGATTGGATTTCTATTTCTGACTTTCCATAGAGTTTCAAATCATCCATATATAATAAATGTGAAATTTTTTCAGCTTCTTTGGCTGTTTGATAGCCTAATTTCATTTTTTTTTAAAGATTACTGATAGTGGGATCATCGCGATGATGAAGAGAAGAGGTGAAAGTGAATCACCCTGGAAAATTCCTCACTTGATATTATTATTATTATTATTATTATTATTATTATTATTATTATTATTATTATTATTATTATTATTATTATTATATATATATATACTTTATTCATTAAACATGAAACTCAGCCAACTGAACATTCAAAAATGCATTACAAATAGAAGTGACTGGTGCTAATGGTTGATAGATGTTATATCAACATAGTATTGCCATTCCCTTTTCAGCTTCCTATGCCATCACCTTCCCTATCAGCTTACCTTGAAGTTTGTTGGATTTAATTTGTTACTTTGCATTGATTTTTAACACGATCTTGCGTAGAGAAAGGAGTCATCTTTGTATCTTAATTCCCCAGTCTCAAAGAAAATAGCTAAATGAAGAGAAGCAACCATTCACCATGTGCAAATAGGGATATATGCAAGAACTTTTTGAATAGAACAAACAAAATTATATTCCAGAAAACATATACTTTTTTCTTGTATTTATATATGTATATATTTTACTCCGAGTGGGATAGAAGAGATAAAATTACAACAACAATAGTAAACAAAGTCAAACACTTAGGTCAAAAGACACAATTCAATTTATAAGAATAACATAGCCATGTTTGAAATAGCAGTAGTCACCTAACTACATAGCCCTAATCTCTGAAGGAACATCCATTCTTTAATGCTTTACCAAAGGTTAACAGGATTTGGATCATCCTAATTTCTGAAGAGGTGTTGCTCCATAAAGAAGATGCCACTACATAGAAGGTTTGGCATTCAAATCCAATAAAATTATATTTGCAATGGGAGGGATCTGGAATTTGATCTCCCTGCTAGATCTAATAATGAGCAGAAACAATAGATTGGTATTCCTGCAGATCACCTGATGGCATTAGTAATATTATACTAAAATAACTGTAAAATGCATGCAGAAATATAAATTGGCAAGTTTCAACAATATATTCCCCATTTCCTAGACTTACAACCTCCTGTATGCTCCACAATAAATACAAACATATTACAAGGCATGTATTCCCAAGAAATAACACACATGTTGAATTAACATCGCTTTTCAAAAATCCAGAAGGTATTTTTAAACAATATTATCAAAAGAACAGTAGCCTGTACTACAAATATATGTACTATGACCATGAAGAGTGCTACAATAATTTTTGCCTAATTAGCAATTTTTTAAAAAATACAAGAATTCCCCTTGCACCTCAATAATTCCTTGATCCACTTCCAACAACATGCAAAATCTTTAGTGGCAGGAATTTTAATTTTTTTGTACCCAAATAATATAGTATAGTAGAAAATGGAAAAATATCCACATTTTATATGACACCGCATATCTTATATCAACTTTCAACTGAACTTTCTAGCCTGGACAAGACTAAGTGAGCTAAAAAGAGTTGTCTAGGTTAATGTCATCTGGATGACATTCTATAAAACCAAAGCTTTATTTAAGTACTTTTGAATAATGTATAAAGACAAAACTGTAGGAAAAATTTATCTTCGACCTGTCCTTGCCAATCCATGTAAGGATTGGCAAGGTCCTGATAAAGACTGGGCAGCAAATGATGTGCATAGAATATTCTGTGAGTAACACAGGCATTTAGAGTTTTTGGTTTCAGAAATCAATCAGAAATATAAAATATTAATATTTTGTTCTCATTTTGTGTGAACGAAATATCACCAAAATAATTCCCAGCTACTTCTTAAGTCTGATCCATATCATCCTGAACAAAAATTAACACATTCATATTTAGAAGGAAATGTTATAATACATATGTACATACATACATATAATATATATGCTTATATATATGCATGCATGTACACACACACATATACATATATACATATACTCACGTATATACATACACACATATACATGTACATATAGTATATACAAAAGTTATGTATATTATATAGATTCTACACTCAAGCAACAAATGTAGACAAGTCAGGATCAGGGAATTATGGTCCTCCAGATGTTGCCGATTCTCCTTGCATAGCTTTTGCCATGGTAGATGAAGTTGCCCGTTATACCTGTTATTTGCCATCTCAGTCATAATCACATAATTTCTATAGGATTTGTCCATGATAGCATAAAAGTAATAAATGAATCTAGAAATAATTGATGTCATTTCAGGCCAGAATACTAACCATAAACTTTGGTACTGAAGAAAGATTAATGCATAAAAATGTAAAATAATATCAAAAAGTGGATTTAAAAATTTAAAAATTGAATTCAAAATTCATATGATTAATTCAAATCAATGCTGTAAGGTGTGCAACAAGTCCTTAAAACTGTAAAATAAAAATGTGAAACTAGCCTTAGAGTGTCTGTTAGTAGACATGAAATATAATTTTGTGTGGGAGTCCTGAGAATTTATTGAAATAAATGTTACATTAACCTTTAGAAAAAGTCAGAATAAAATCCAGATTGTAAGAAAGTATGTATAATTGTATCAGTCTCACTTGATTTGCATGGGCAAAACAAAATTATGCAAGTTTTGACTATGTAGGATCATAATTGATTTTTATTGATTAATTGATAAAATCCTTAAGCAATACATTGAGTTTTTGTTTTGTTTTTGATAAAGGGTGGTTCAGTGGGCCAGATTTGGCTGTTCTATTTATATGTTTACTTTGTTTTTTTTAATATTTCCATATTGATGTTCATTTAAAAAAATCCCAAAGCACATAAATGCTACTTTTAGGGATAGATTCCCAATTTGGCATGTTTTCACTGCAATTTTAAACTAAAAATCCAAGTAAAAATCTGCGGATCAGACTTTGTGAGTCAAACTTTTTAAAATTAAGAGAGAGAGAGAAAAAAGTAAGTTCAACCATCTCATTAAATTTAGAAAATATATCAACTTCCATCTACTATTACAACAGAATTTTCCTAGAAAATCAAATAATTTGCTTGACTACACAAGTCCTCCTATAAATCTACTATAGATCTATTTTAAGAAAAAAATCAGAGTTTATAATTTCAGAATTTTTATGGATTCTAAATGGACAATTTTGTTCTTAAAATACTCCCGAAATACTCCTACTTGACAGACACTTGAAATTTCTGTGACCATTCTGACAACTGAAATCTATAAGGCTTTTAGAAAAATAAGACTGCATTGTTAAGGGACAAAATGTAAGCCTTTTCTTGAATTGTATTGTTCTCTTTACCTCAAGTGTACAGGGAAAGTCACTGGCACTGTGGCTAATAAGGCATCTCCTGTTTTCAGTCAAGACAGGTTTGACAAAGTTAAAAAGGCTATCCATAAAGAGAAACCATTTCAGCAGCACATTCTTGACTAAGAAATTATAAAGGGCAGTATTTCAAAGCATCTGTGACTGCATACCTCTTTCAATCTCCTCACTCACATTTAGTTAACTTTCTGCTACTCTGAACTTAGTTACATGAAAGACTAAAATGTAAACATTTTGAAAGCTTCCTTGCAGCCAAATAATAGCCACCATCATGCTGAATAGTTTCGGGATCTATGTTACTTGTCTGACTAAATGCTGTCAAAGCAAGCAAAGGTGTTTGAGGAAGGGAACTGCACTATGTTGGTCCTATTTCAGTGACCAACATTAGTAGCCATCAATCCCTTTAACTCTGATTCATATTCCACTTATGCCAAGAATAAACCTCACACATATTACATATGAGTTCTCATAAGAGTTCTATTCATACACATGCTTCAAGTACTTAATTTTAAACCCATAATTTTAAGTATTCTTATCTGGAAGTAAATTCCATTGAAAAGAGTCAGATCTACAGATAATCCTTGACTTACAGCAGTTCATTTAATGACCGTTCAATGTTACAACAACACTGAAAAAAGTGACTTATAACCATTTTTCAGACATACGAGTGTTGCAACATCCCCATAGTCATGTGATCAAAATTCAGAAGCTTGGCAACTGACTCATTTTTATTACGATTACAGTGTCACCAAATTATGTGATCACTTTTTACAATCTCCTGGCAAGCAAAGTCAATGGGGAAGCCAGATTCACTTATCAGCTATGTTACTAACTTAACAACCACAGTGATTCCCTTAATGACTATGGCAAGAAAGGTCATAAAATGGGGCAAAACTTACTTAACCACTGCCTTACTTAGCAACAGAAATTTTGGGTTCAACTCTGGTCATAATTCAACAACTATCTGTAGTTCATAGTAAATATACCTAAGATTTTATCTTAAATTTGCTAAGCTGCATGAATTCAAATGACTCAACAATAGTCTGTGGTTGCTTTTCTCCTCCCCATACAATACCTTTACAATAGAAAGAATAATTCACAAGTAATGGCTTATCAAAGTGTACTTTTGCTTCTTTACCATGTAATTATTTCTCCTCCTTTTTCTACACTTCTTTTACATGTTCTACCTGATACTGTAATTTGTTCATTCTACTGTACATTGGAAGAGAATTGGGATATTCTGTTAGTTAATATACTGCACCTAAATATATAAAAAAAAAGATGAAGCTGGCATTTACTGCTAGTTCAGGGCAAAAAAAACCCACCGATTGATCAATTTAGAAAAATTATTGACTCATTAAATCAATGCAATTTAGTGTTTTACAAAGATATCATGAAATTCAGTCGATATTTTTGGAAAATAGTTAAACAATAATAGTCCTCAAATAACTATTCAGCAACTTCCCTAATAAATTATTATGGTTTGGAAAACCAATGACTTATTATGTTACCATGTTACCCATGATAACATTTTGAGATGGGAAACATCTGAAAGTATAATGTATGTCTCTTACTATCATTTACATCCTGAACAACCTGAAACTTTCCCCTAAAAATTCAGAATGACTCCATAAAATGTTAGATTTAACTGTTCTCTATTAACCCTGGCCATCCCAAAAAGTTCATGGTCTTAGATTATCACTATTGACATCAACTATTGCACAGATGATTGAGTATGCAGTAACTCAGTAACTCCTGCAAATAATAATATAGTGCAATTTGAGAGAGGGGGAGGGAGGGATGATTTAAAATATATTTGCACCTCCAACTTCTATGAAAAATATAAATAAAAAGACAGTCACAATTTTTGCTGATCAGAGATTTATTTGGTTATTTAGTTGCTAAATTTATCTGCCAATTATCTTCCTTCAGCTACTCTTGGCAGCTTACAACAATAAAAAGGAAGAAATTAAAAGAGTGTAAACAAAATGGAAGTAAAATAAAACGATAGCAATGAAATAGCAATGAAACAGAATCATTGTTATCATCAATATGATGACAAAAATATGAATGGGTGGAGAGTAAAGAGCAAGGAGGTGGAGGGGGAGTCATCAATCCAGCAGACACCTCCAGTGTGGAACTCCCCATTTGATCCCCAGGCCAATCAGCAGAGCCAGGTCTTCAGGCTCCTGAGGAAGGATAGGAGAGTGGGGGAGATCTTAGCCCAGAGGGTAGGATATTCCAAAGAGTGTGCACTGTGGCTGAGAAAGCTCTTCTTCTGGATTCTGAAAGTCGGAATTCTTTGACCAACAGGATCTTTAGTAGACCCTCTTTGCTGGCATGTGAGGTCATGATACTTGGATATATTTTGGAATACATACATACATACATGAATATTTATGCAATAGGCAAGAAAATGTTCATCTAAGTTTCATGGAAAACCAACCATAAACCAGTCTTTTATATAAAGGAAAGCCAAAGCCATAGACTTTTAAAATCTTTTTATTCATATGTATTTTCTCTCTTTTCCATATTTTTTAAAAAGACTGCACAGATATTACAGTTGCATATGCTTAAATATGAATTGAAACATTTTCTTCTGAAAAACATATATCTAAATGTATTTTAATGTGGGTTTTTTTCTCAAGTGAAAGTTATGATAGAACATTAAAGTCGGCAGATCTTAGTAGACAGCTAAATTTCCATTCATAATTACTAAATTTCTAAATCATTCCTATTCCGCATTTTTAAAAGAATATGCTCTCATAGCAAAGCATTTTTACTTAACAGCATAGTGATCAACAACTGCTATCCAATCATTTTAAAAGAGGTTTTAAAAGTGAGACATTTTCTTCCTCAAAAAATAGCATTTCATAATGTAACTGCACAAGTACACATATATGCAGATACAAGTGAAATAGATCACCTGATCAATATATTACTCTAAATTGTTAACTGTCATACATTAAAAAATAAAAAGGAAAGGATAATTTGTTTGGTATTCATTCTTATAAAATAGTGGGTCTTTATCTGATGAACAAATAAGCTGCCTTGGTACCTTGACTAAACATGAAGTATTTTCTTCAAAATGTTTTACACTTTATATTCATAAAGTTATTTTTGTATTGGTCACACATGTTTGAGCTTATTAAGTACAGAAAAAACAAAAAAGTCAGCAAAGTGTAGGTCTCTTTTGTTCAGCTATGAACTAAAAACTTGAGTTCCAGATAAAAATGTTAATTGCACTTTCAAAGAGTTTTTGCTGCTATAGTGAGCAAGGGGCACAGACAACAGTCACAAGACTGTTTTGCATTGTATGCTTGCAGATACGCATAGGCACGTACCCCGACATTCAGACAACATACTATATATATATACAAGGAAAAATAAAGAAAGAGAGAATCCGAACACATGGTGATAATTCTCCTGATTTTGATGGGAAGTCTTTCATTTGTATAACAACGGCTGCAAAAACTCATATGCTGCAGTTTCCACAGCAGCCATACTGTTCAAGAATTTTTATGCCCCCTTTTAAAATATCAGATGCTCCTGACAGCTAGTTTCTGGATTTGCAAGGTAAGAAATGTTTCCCTGTAGTCCCTGTCTGCAGTCCAACATATGACTTCAAACAGCTTTCAATAAAAAACAGTCTTCTTGCCATTCCAGCCTGGGCTGAATTTTAATCAAGGTCCTTTAAATGCCATTGAACAAATCCATATACTATGGATTGCTTCTTGTATGCCACTGGCCAAATTCTATTTGCTTTGTCATTTGTTATGTTTAGAAAACCAAAACAATTTTGCTGTAATAGTATGAGTTATGATCATCCAGGCACCCAAATGCTGCCATTTCAGATGAGTTACATTTCTATCTGGATGATTTACACTCTTGCTTGCCTTGTGCTTTTAATAATCTTTTTAGCAAGCTCTATTTGAACCGTTCTATTTGTAAGCCAGCTAAAAGGAAGAGCTAGAGTTCCTTTCAAACCCTCCCAACCCTTTGCACATTATAAAATCATATTTGCATACCTCTAAAACAGTGGTTCTCAACCTGTGGGTCGGGACCCCTTTGGGGGTCGAACGACCCTTTCACATGGGTCACCTAAGACCATTGGAAAACACATATTTTCGATGGTCTTAGGAACCGAGACACCAATTTTATGGTTGAGGGTCACCACAACATGAGGATCTGTATTAAAGTGTTGCGGCATTGGGAAGGTTGAGAACCATTGCTCTAAAACATCAAAGTCTAGTCCCAAAATTTAATTGTCAAAATCACAATTGCATAGCTAACTCTGAAGAGAGGAACAGAGAGAAGAAAAAGGCAGAAACCATGATTCTTGTCACCAAAGTTTTACCATGCACTGCTAGGTAAAACACTTAGAGAGAGTATTTTTAGGGGGGTTTCTCCCAGTACAAGATCAACCTATTAATAGGCTGAAAGTAGATCTACAGCCTCAGCGTAAACTCATTAGACAGCAGACTGGGAAAAATAGAGCCATCACCTGACTGCTCTGTTATATAAGAAACTATCAGAGAGAGGGAAACCAACATACTGCTGACTATTACATTTCTCTTTCTTCCTAGATAAGTCAATTAATCAAACTTTCCCTACTACCTGTCAGAAAACCAGGCTGGCTCCTTTTATTGGAATCAGGAACAGAAGAAAAAGGAAGAAGAGGGGAAAGCATTTCAGTATTTCTCAACCCAGGATCTGTAGGATATGCTTAGTTAGAAGTCTTTTCATTTCCAGCCAAGAATAATGAGATCTGTAACGTGGCACATGTCAGATTGGGAAAAACTACTTTGATTCGATTTGCCTCTCTTTGTGTGAATAACAATTTTCTGGAGCTCCATAAAGGGAACATTAAATGCTGGGATTAAAAACAAATCTGTTTCCCAATATTTTCCATTGTCCATATTCAAACACACAGGTGGTGAATTTCAAACTTGACAAATTTCATAGCTTAAAAAAGAAAATAACAAGTCAGGAGCACACACTTTCATTCAGCCCTACTAAATTTCAACCCAGAATTCCTTCCTTCTTAGCTATAGTAAAAGAGAAATAACAGTGGGAATAACCTGTGGCTTCTCATGAGTCTAACTATCAGATCCCAATCAGAAAGTGGAAGACACTTTCAAAAATCCTGCTCTTCTGTTTCACCCTTGAGCAAAAGAACGTTGGTCTTACCTGAACGTATCTTTTCCGTGGAGTAGAAGGAGGGGTCACGTGAGGGTTTAACACAGCCTGATTGGTCCATTAGACTGGGAGAAAACTTCTTAACCTTCTGTCTCTCCTATTGGTTCCCAGTTTCCTCGATGGCAAAGGCACTGAGCGCAGGTGAGCCGCCAATGCCACCAGGACATTTGTAAATGTGCGGGAGGCTGAGGCTAGCCCTAAAGGGAGGGCCGGTATTGATAGTGATTCTCCCCGTGGGAGAACCAAAGGTATTTGCGATGGGCCTGAAGGATGGGAATGTGGAGGTAGGCCTCTGTTAGATCTACCGAGGCCAGATAATACCCCCGCTGGATGCCCTGAAGAGTGGATTTGAAGGATGACATTTTGAAATGTCTGTAAACCAGGAACTGGTTCAGACGTTTGAAGTCCAGAATGGCCCTCCAACCCCCCGAGCTCTTCGGAACCACGAATAGATTGGAATAGATTGATTCGCATAGAGCACCAGACGGCCACCAATGGGTGGACTCGAGTTCGAGTCACTTCCCTCTGCGGAAGGGGTGGCCGCCCCCCCCCCCCCCACAAAAGGGCCATTTGGATTGGGACTGGAATCAGTTATGGTCCTGATAAGATGACCGTGGAAATGTCTGTCTTGCCTGTAAGACTGATACCGCTGTTGCTGGTCGTGGTCGGAGGCCCTAAATGGAGGCCTGCGATATGGATGGGGACGGGTATCAGGCTTCTTGGTGGTGGATGGCATCACTTTCTTTTTATCTTTATTTTCCACCAAGATGAGGTCTAGGGCCGCCCCGAAAAGGTTGGGGCCTGCATAGGGGCTCGCAGCTAAATTCCACTTTGCTTTATTATCCATCTGCCAACTGCAGAGCCACAGAACGCGATGGGAGGTGACAGAAGTGGCTAGGGCACTGGAAGCGAACTTAACCGCGTCGCATCGGCCGAATACTGGGAGGCTGCCAGAATTTTTGTGATGTCCTGATGGAGACGGTCGTCCTGGATCGGAATCCGATCCTGGAGCTGGCGTGGTACGGTTAATGTACGATGCTGTGGCTGCTGCTCTAACCGCCCATGCGGAGGCATTAAATTTTTTTCGCAGGGTTAATTCCACCCACTTGTCTTCCGGCTTCATCTTGTCCGCCGCGTCCCCAGATACCACGGGGGAGGAGGAGGCAAGGGCCGCTATTGGTGTAACGATAACAGGAAGCTGGAGGGCTTGGGCAAAGGCCTGTTCTAAATTATAGGTGCGACGATCGTTGCTGCCTGGGGTGGAGAAGTTGGAAGGGTGGGCCCACTAGTTTTTCACCACTTCCATAAACAAGAGAGGAGCAGGAATTTCCTCCTTATTTATAGCCATGTTAGAGAACATGGCCATGTCTGGATCCCTGGGAGGCGGGACTGTGGGGTCCCCTGTCCCAATTTTGGTGGTCTTCCTAGCCTTATGTAGTAAAGGCTTGAACATAGCCGGAGAAAGCAGGCTCGAGGAAGAGAGGGAATCTGGAGGAGCGGAGTCCTCATCCTCCGAGAATCCCATATCATTTTGGTTGTCCTACCCCCTGGTGGAGCCTTCACTAACCAAGGAAGGGGAGGAGGCCCTGGGCTGAGACTTATGGTAGGAATGGGTCCTGCTATAATGAGGGGCCCTATCCCTTTGGGCAATGCCATGGGAAATGGCTGCTGAAATAAGCCTCTTAATGCTTTCTGGGAGGTGATCTAGATGGGTCACGTCCTCCTGGTACTGGTCTGGGCCCTGAGGGGCCAGGCCCCTGTTAGGGTGGAAATATCTGGAAGATCTAGGGGATCTGCTGTCTCTGCCTCAAATGCATCAGGAGAATCTGGTAGGGAAGGAAACCCTGCCCACCTGGAACTCCGGTATGACCTGGGAGGGAATACCAAAGGAGAAGAGGGACTGAAACCCCTACGAGGCAGGGGACAAAGACATGGATTGGGCTCAATGGGAGACCTGGATCTGGGCCTGGGCCTGGTAGACTGGGCTTGTCTTTCAGCCCTGGCAATGGTCTTCTCTAAGCCTTTAGATGCCTCAACTCATCCTTCTCAGTGGCCCTGGAGGGTCTCTGCGTAGCCATCAGTTTTGAGGAGGAGGACCTGGCCTTGGGCTGGTCAGAGAGGCCCTCCCTGTCTTCTTGGATCAGGGCAAAGTGGCCTGAGCTGATTCAGAATGGGCCGCCATCACCCCACTCACATGTCTGTCGAGTAGGCCCTTCCTGAACTCTCCTGGTCCTGGGCCTGCGGAGGTCTGAGCTCCTTATGCCAGCCAGTCTGGACTAGGCAGCTGGGCTCCGGCACAACACTCGGAGCAGCTGTGGAAGCCTCGGGGCTCCAATTCTGCCGGCTCGCCCACTTAACGGCCGTGCTCCCTCAGGCTCGTAGGCCAAAATGGCTGCCGGAGCCCCTTGGCCGTTTGCTCTTTGGGCGGCCGTGGTATTCTTGCTTGTTGCGGCTCGCCCTCGTGTTTCCAAGGCCCGCAGAGGTCTTTTAAAGGGTGTGCGGCCATAGAGGGGAGGCTGGCGTGGCAGGGACAGCCGGCTAAATGCGCGGAACTGGGCAGCTTGATTTCGTGTGCTTCTCAGCACGCCGCAGCAATCCCCTCACCGGCTCAATCTTCAGCCTTGGCGAGTGAGCGCCTTGTGGGCGGCAGAACAGGCTCCTGAGGCTGCAGTGGTCGCCTGGCACGCCCGCCGACCCGGGAATATGACCAGGGCACCCGGCCCACGGACAGGGAGAGAATAGATTGCCCCACAGGGCTCTCCCTGACCGCTTAGGACAGGAAACAAATTGTCCATTTGGGCGCAGCCACCAATTTAGATTTTAGAATAGCCAATAGATCAAATCAATTTTAAATTACTCTATCTAGATGAATTACCAATTTTTAAGTAATTTTCCTATCTAAGGAACCAAACAACACAGTGCTTGGACCAAAAGACTGAGAGGAAACTGGGAACCAATAGGAGAGACAGAAGGTTAAGAAGTTTTCTCTCAGTCTAATGGACCAATCAGGCTGTGTTATACCCTCGCGTGACCCCTCCCTTGACTCCACGAGAAAATAATGCAATTTACTAATATTAAGATGACAATTAGAGGTGGGATTGACTTTTTCACATTCAGAATATGGTTCACCCAAAAAAATCACTCAAGTTCAAATTCTCAGGGTGCAAACCTGACAGATATTACACTCTTATTTATCACCTTTAGCTTCAGTCTTTAAATTTCCACTTCCTGACTAAAAAAACATTTATTTCTTGCTATTTTTGGTTTCAATGCCACATTGTGCTATATTTAGAAATTACAGTGCTCTGGATTTTGATAACAGAATAGACTTTAAGAGTATAAACACAAAGGTTGGGGCTTCTTGGAATCTGTTTTTTTTATAGACCTGGACTACCTCATAAACTGTTCTCCACACTATAGTAGTTCCATATTATTGGCCAGGTTTGGCAATTGAGCCCATTCATTTATTTATTCATTCAATTTACACAGCCACCCAACTCAAATACATCTACAGCTATGTGAAAAAGTCCTGCACGCTTTCAGTTTTAAGCTGTATTTACATGTTTAATAAACTTTTCACTCATAGAAACCACACAAAATTAGTACTTTGATGAAAATTTCTGTAGTTGGACTGAGATGCATAATTTATTAATATAACCAAAGTCTTTTAAAGGTTTTGAATAAGTTTATGTGTTAAAACAAACACAACTTGAATTTTCGAGAATGTCAGGATCGAAAGTAGCCAATCAGCAGCGAGCTTTGGCTGACCAATCAAAATGCACAGAGGCTAAATCTATGAGCCAATCAATGTTGTCATACTCTCTGACTATAAATTGGCATGAAAAGCATCAAGAAATTTAATTTAGCTCTTGCTGAGGGCAAGGATGAAGGCCTTTGCTTTTACCAGTACTGAGCAGAGGCATCGCATCATTGTGCGTCATGAAGAGGGTAACTCCTGTACAGAAATAGCCAAGAGAGTGAAATGCCATCGCACCACAGTGAGCAGAGTGGTTGAAAAATACCAAATAACTGGTTCAGTTGATGACAGGCTCCACTCTGGAAGACCAAGAAAGTCGACAAAACAGCAAAATTGGGTTCTGCAACGCATTTCGATAGCTGACAGGAAGCTCATCTCATCTCAGATTATAAGAATTGGGGTGAAACATGTGATATAAAAATATGCACAAGCATAGTGCATCACAGAGAGCTTGCCAGAGGGCTCAAAGACTGCAGGGCTCGAAGTAAACCTTTGCTCACAGACATTCACCGCTCGTTGACGTGCATGAGCCAAGAAGTATGCCAAGTGGACAAATGAACAGTGGGCCAAGGTCATCTTAAGTGACGAGAGCAATTTCTACTTGATTGGGAATCAGTGCAATAAGTATGTCAGAAGATTTCCAGCTGAAGAATTTAGGCTGTACTGCCTGAATCTATCTGTGAAGCATCCATTGCACGTGATGATCTGGGGCTGTATCTCTGCTTCTGGTATCGTGCAGGGAATCATGAATTCCAAGCAGTATGTTGAAGTCCTGGAAAAGACCATGCTTCCTTCAGCTCAGCAACTTGTAGGGAAGGACTTTTACTTCCAGGATGACAATGCTCCTTGTCATTGAGCCAAGTCCATCCAGCAGTGGATGAAGAAGCATGGTTTTGACTCCTGGATTGGCCAGCTCAGAGTTCGGATTTGAACCCAATTGTGAACTTGTGAGCCAAGATTGGTTACAAAATAAGCATGAAGCGTCCGAAGACCAAGCAGGAGCTGATTGAATCCATTATTGCAGCCTGGCACCACATTGTCACCAAAGATCACTTGCAAAGGCTTATAAAGTCTATGCCGAAGCGCCTGGTAATAAGCAATAAGGGCTGGCCAATTTCACATTAGTAACCATGTTTGGTTACCTAAATGGTCCTTTTCAGGGCTACAACAATAAAAATGTTAACAAAACACTAGCATCAGCCTTAGTAATTGCAACATGTATGCCACTGGGTATACATCAGTTAATCGGTTTTCAAAGTCATTGTAAGTATGCATTGTAAGTATGCAAGAAAATTCACAATCCCATCCAAACAGCACCAAAGTGCAAAAAACATGCTTTTCATTTAAAAATCACCAGTATTTATTTAAATATAACAATATTTGCATAGCCATTACCATAAAGTATTGTAAAATCAATGGCCTATCCAAAAAAATGTCATAAATCGTAAACCATAAAGCGTGCAGGACTTTTTCACACAGCTGTAATATCTAACAAAATTAAAAACATCATCAAACCAATAAATAACTTACAGCAGATGAGATTAACATAACTGTGATACAGCTCAGCAGTGACTGCAACCAAGCAAGCAAAATGCCATCTTTTTTTTCTGAAGGCAGAAGCTGTGTGGATTGAAACAGTAGGTTGTTTTTTCTATTAGAGTAAACTTTTGCCTTACCCCTCCTCTTGATTCTTGACCTTTAGTCAATATAGTAAGACTGTTAAAGGGTATGTTGGCTTGATTCATTTTCTCTTCTGTAGAAAACTAATAGCTGAATCAAATATCAGACTGCTTCCATTTTCTTTTCTTTTTTCTTATGTGTGAAGTAATGTTAGTTACTCTGGTGGCATGGCTACAATAACAATATAACAAAGTAGCACATTCCAGTTCCCTCAGCCTTAAAAATTATGCATCCTGTTTAAAGCTTGCTGACCTTCGTCCCCCTCTTCAATTATTGTTGCAGCCGACAACCATGTCCAGAGAAGTTGGAAATGTGCTTAGTTTGAAGATCAGTGACGTATCATGCCACCTTCATAGCTCTCAATGGGACGTTTAATATAGGAGAAATGACAGTATGATAGTCAAGCAACTTGACCGTTAGAAATACTCCATTTATTTTCTGTAAATGACAACATAAGCACAAACCCTGTACTGAAAAGATTAGGTCAATATTTTTTTTTGGGGGGGGGTGTCCTTGGAAAAGAAGTTATTCTTCAGGATCAAAAGAAGTTTGAGCAATATGTGAACTGAATTACTTTTCCTATTGACCATCTAGAGAGAGAGACTGATAATTGGTTCATAATATGTTTAATATATTCACAGTGGCTACTGCAGCATCATTGGGAATTCTCTTACCTCTAATTCTAATATCATGAAAAGTCAGTTTAATTGGCTGGAGCCAATCCAAACCAGTTCAGCAGGAAAAGTTAAGAAAATAGATTTTTTTCTGCTTTCAATTAATATATAAGTCTGAAAAAAAATTGGGACGTATTGAAAAGGATAGGAAAGGTATCAATTTCAATGTTGTTTATTTTTTATTTCAAATCAAATCAAGTTTATTGCAGTCAAAGACCAGACACCAGAACAAATAAAAGCTTTCAATAAATATCTAATTAAAAATTATAGAATAAACTAATAAATAACAGATAAAATCTATATTAAAAATGCAATTTGGCGATTCGACTTCCAGTCCCTGCAGGTGACGGACGTTTCGTCTGCCGCTTGTCTTCTCGGTGGGCTCCGTTCAGGAGCACAGGGGGACTTGGAGGGGTCCCCTGCTGTAGGGCAGCTTGTTGGGACCCCCCCAGACTAGGCGGCAGCAGGTGGGGGGTTTTCCAGCTTCGCCCCAGGAGCCGGGAAGCAGAAGGGGGGGCATGCTTCCCCTTCCCCGAATTGGCTCCGGGGGAAATAAGTTAATCAAAGGAAGCGTGGCTGAAATGTTGGTTGTGGAGGATCCTTCCTAATCTCTTCAACTATCAGTAATGGATAAGCAGCAGGCAATTGTAAGTTTCTGTTCAATCTATTTAAAACCAAAGATTAGAGGGGGGAGTTTTTTTTAAGCCCCCCTTGGACAAGGAGGCATTCAAACTCTCTCTCTCCACTTTGGAATGGAGAGAGAACAAAGGCTGACTTGCCACTTGAATTAACGATTTATTTTTATTTATTTATTTATTTATTTCTTAGATTTTTAAACCGCCCCCTCTCCCAAAAAGGGACTCGGGGCGGTGAGAAAGACTGAAATCACAGTTGCAAGAGTGCTTGCTGAGCTGTTTTTAAAAATCAAAACTTTTGCTCTTCTCCCTGCAAAAAGGAGGAGTCAAGATGGCTCCCCTCCGTTCCTGTTTTTGTACTTATAAATGAAGTCTGCCTTTTGAAACCACCCTGGGGAAAAAATGATAATTTCTGGAATCTTTTAATACCTCCCTTGAGGGTGCTCTGGATCTCTTCTGCTTCGTGGACTTTCTGGATTTGATTATTTGGTTTTTCCCTTCCTGGTGTATCTCTGTGTCTTGGAACAGTGAAGGAGAATTAACTTTTTACTTTAGGATTCGCCTGCTACCTTGGACCACCCCGCCTGCATGCTCCAGTGACGCCATTTTCTTTGTAAAAGACTTACCATCTCTGAACTTAGACAATGGGACCTAAGAAACCACCAACAGGCAAGTCACTTTCGGCTCCTGCCTCAGCGACTTCCAGTCCAAGTACCCAGCAGCTGAAAATTACTTCATTGCTACAAAAAGAAGTGGCTGGAGAGAGCTCAAAAGAATTATCTGTCAACCAAATGTTTCAGGAAATTATGAGAGGTCAAACGAACTGAGGAAGGAAGTGGCAGACCTCAAAGATGAACTCAGAGCAGTATAACATAACACAACAGAAAATAAACAGAGAATTGCAGTGCTGGAAGAGGGGGCAGCTGGGATGGAGGAAAAGGTTAAGGAGGTCCGAAAGGGAAATTTAGAACTGGAAAATGTTATGGCCAGAATAGAATTTGTCTTTTTTTCTCATCTTCCAGAATCTACCAGAGACAGGAAATGAAGATCTTAAAGATATTATGAGCACAATTTTAGCAGAATACCTTAAGAGAAACAAAGAGCAGATGTGGTGGGATATGGACCTAGTCTATAGAATTAATTCAGCATATGCCAGAACCCATAATGTTCCAAGAGAGGTACACGTTAAATTCCTCAGGAGGACCATGAGGGATGAGGTGCTAGGGGCCCAAAGGGAGGGACCTCTAAAATTCCAAGATAAAGAAATTACCATTCTAAAGCAAATTCCAAAAAAGATTAGAGAAAAAAGGAGGAAGTATTCTTCCTTATCAAAGAAACTATACAATAGAGGAATTTGGTTTAGATGGTTATTGCCAGAAGGAATGCTGATTTTCTGGGAGGGAAGCCGAATTAGAATTAAGACAGTGGATGAGGCAGAGGCCTTTATTAAAAAACATTTTTCTCTCCCAGAGGATGAAGATAGTGGAGGTGGGGAAAAAGGCAGCAGTGTACAAGACATGGGGAAGGGGGGGGGGGCATGGCTCCACCTGGGGGCAAGGAGGAGGGAGCAATATCGAAAAGGCTCAGGTCACAAAAAATATATATATCTGAAATATTATTGTAATTGTTGATATACTAGAAAGTGCCAAAGAAAGAGATGATTGAACACATGGCTGATATAAAGTAAGAATTCTGTTTATGCTATCCTTTATATGTTATTTTTAAAATTGTAGAAGCATGAGATTTGGGGGGATTTCTACTACTAACATGGGAGCTACCAAAACTTTCTATGTACCCTATTACCTTTTCCCCATAAATGTTTTAAAACCAATAAAAAAAATTTACCAAAAAATGCAATTTGGCATCAATCTGTCGGTTACACATACCTAACTAAACTATAATATCAATCCTTAAACTGTGAGGCCTATAGTTGTTAAATACTAAAATTCAAGAGAGTAGTAATGAAAAAGGATTTGCTACATCAGTTATGAAAAATAGCTATATTTTGTGCCTGTATCAGTGCGTAGATATGAGAGGGGGATTAAAAATGGACATCTGTTTTGCTACACAATTCGAAAAGTAATACACTAGGACTAGTATGTCTTAGGATGGCCTCACTATATCCAATTTTATAAAGGCAGAACAACTTCTAATAATCTTTTGAACTCAACAGAGCCCTACTTTTTACTAGATGTTAGAAGACAGAAAGAGGAAAGTTAAACATATAGTTGATCAGTTCCAGAATCAACTAATCCATTTCATGAGGCCTTAAAAACCTATTTTAAAAGAAAAAAACTGACCACACAGGGAACTAAACATATCTACAGTCTAAACTACTCAAACAGTACATATGCAGGTAGTCCTCGACTTACAACTGTTCACTTAGTGACTGTTCACTAAGTTACAATAGCAATGAAAAAAGGGACTTATGACTGTTTTCACAGTTATGACCTTTTAAGCATGCCCATGGTCATGTGATCAATATTCAAATGCTGGGGAACTAATTTATACTTATGAAACTCACTTAACAAATGTCTCATTTAACAACAGAAATTTGGGGCTCAATTGTGGTTGTAAGTCAAGAACTATCTGTAGTGGAATGAATTTAGAAAAATAGATATACCCGCACCCAAATATATATATATATATATATAAATAAATGCATGCATGCATGCATGCATGAATTAATTCTTCTTCATCTTGAATACATATTGGACCGCGACGTGTCTGTTGGGGCCGCAGCACATTTTTTAAGCCACTGCATGCGTTTGAGTGCCTACAGCGAACGCTCCGCTGCTGCATTTGCTCCCCTCAGCTGCTCCGATGTAGCCTGTCACCCCCGCATGCCCGGGGTCCGGGCAGAACTCCCCAAGGCCCAAAGGTAGGAGAGAGAACGCCAAATCGGCTCTCTTACCTCCTCATGAGACAGTAAATACGGTCTCTGTGGGCAGCAGCTCAGCAAATTTCAGAAATTTGGAAAAGCCAATGAATCAAATTAAACAATTTAGCACAATTTAGAATAACTAACACTATTTTCTCAAATAGATCCAAAGCCAGTGCTTGGACCAAAGACTGAGAGGAAACTGGGAGCCAACAGGGAAAGGAGGATACTTAAAGAAATTTCCCTCAGTTTTTGGACCAATCAGGCTTTGACAAAACCCAGCTGTAGCCCCCCCCCCCCATCTCTACTGGAAAACTTGAGAGTTCACAAGGTTGATACAAAACTGGCT
The DNA here is from genome assembly GCF_964273705.1 of Natrix helvetica. Lineage (NCBI taxonomy): Eukaryota > Metazoa > Chordata > Lepidosauria > Squamata > Natricidae > Natrix > Natrix helvetica. The sequence goes on from NC_138554.1 coordinate 90,707,410, forward strand.
GAATCTGGATGTTGTGTTTCAGATATCACGAAGCCTCCTCCCAGAAGGTAACAAGGAAAAAAAGGTCATGAAGTGGATGTATAACATCCCAGACAATACTGCGGACTCTGCTCAAGCAATGTTTATATACTATATCCTGGATAGAAGGGAGTGAATTGCCAATGATCTTTTCCGCCATCCTCACCAATCTCTGTACCACCTTCTTGTCTGAAGCAGTAATGCTTCCAACCAGACTATAATGTAATATGACAGGATGCTCTCGATCGTCCTTCTATAGAAAGTGGTAAGGATGGGGGGGGGGGAAAGGTGTACTTCTCTCATGTGACACAGAAAATGCGGGAGCTGCTGTGCCAACTTCACCAGTGTCCATTGAGCACACTGTTGAGCAACCAAACTAGCCTACTCATTAGCTGCACGCCCAGAAACTTGATGCTGATAACCACCTCACAGGTGAATCATTAATACCTCAGAGCTGTGTGGTTGTGCCTGCCTTTTTCATTTAAAACACCAGTCCATCTACCTCCTTGCAGGAGGCACCCTCATTATCATAGAATATTATTAATCTGTGAATTTAATATTTTTAATATTAAATATTTAATATTTTTCCTATTTTATTACATTAAAAATTACAAATTGGTAACAACTTTTTAAAACATCCAGAAGTATTCAAGGTTTGGGTGTCATATGGACAATTGTAGAATAAAATATGCTTTTAAAAAGTCTGTCTTAGCAAGATGCCTAAAACAACAGTCAATGTGTTTTTCCATATATGCCTCATCATACATATGTATAATTTTCTACACACTTGAAGTATGTATTATATGGAGGGAAATGGGAAGGAAAGAAGATGCATATATAGATCTTTACTATTAATAAGACATAAGAAAAGAATCTTAAAAGCCTGATAAAGTAATTCTTTATTCTATTTATATCTAAAATAATTAAGGCAGATTTAATCTTCAGTGTCTTTCTCATTTCCTCCTGTTTAGGACTCTAAAAACTGTATGTAATAGTTGCACTGCTCTTCTGTGTAGCTAGGATTAGACATCCCATCATAGAATATCTGTGTGAAAAAGAACGTTGGTCTTACCTGAACGTTTTTTTCTGTCAAGTGGAGGGAGGGGTCACTGAAGGGTTAACACAGCCTGATTGGTCCATTTGACTGAGAGAAAACTTCTTAGCCTTCGGCTTCTCCCGTTGGCTCCCAGTTTCCGCGCTGTCACGGTCTGCGTCTGCATGATGGAAAAACAAGGAAAAGCCCCCCAGGGCCTCCCGATCCTACCCCTCCCGGACCCTGTCTAGCTAACTAGGGTGGGAAAGTGACCCCACCCTCCACTCGACAGAAAAAAGCGTTCAGGTAAGACCAACGTTCTTTTTCCAGTAGAGTGGAGGGAGGGGTCACTGAAGGGACATACCCACGTTACGTCCCAGGGAGGGGAGACTGGGTCCCAGGGGGAGGATCGGCTGCCACCCTCTGGAGAACCCTCCGCCCAAAGGACGCCTCAGCCGAGGCGTAAGCATCCAGGTGATAGTGTCGTATGAAGGGAGTAGGAGAGGCCCAAGTAGCCGCTCGGCAGATGTCCTCGAAGGGCGCCCTTGTGGCCCAGGCCGCGGAGGCGGCTGCACTACGGGTGGAGTGAGCTGTAATTCCCGAGGGAGGAGGCTTCCCCGAGGCTTCATAAGCCTCAACTATGGCCAACCTGATCCACCTCCCAATAGTCGAAGACGAAACCTTTTTGCCTAGTGAACCCGGGTGAAACGAGACAAATAACGCCTCGGTCCTACGAATGCCCTCCGTCCGTTTCAGATAAATACGGAGGGCCCGGCGAACATCCAACCGATGCCACACCTGTTCTCTCTCCCTTGTTGGATTGGGACAAAAGTTAGGTAGGACAATCTCCTGGGCCCTATGAAAAAGTAAGTTCACCTTCGGGATGAACGAAGGATCCAAACGCAGGACCACCCTGTCCTGGTGAATCATGCAAAGGTCACTGCGAACAGAAAGGGCCCCCAACTCCGAAATGCGTCTGGCCGATGTAATGGCCACTAAAAACACTACCTTAAGTGAGAGGAGTCGCATGTGCACCGTCCTAAGTGGCTCAAATGGGGAACCCGTCAGTGCCTTCAGGATGAGGGTAAGATCCCAGGTAGGGAACCTATGTACTGGGGGCGGTCGGATGTTAGCCGCCCCTTTGAGAAATGGCCTTATCAATGGGGAGTGGGAGAGGGTAGAGGACCCCTCCCCCCCTAAGATGGTGGATAGGGCTGCCACCTGTTGCCGGAGAGTATTATGGGACAACCCGTCCTCCAGTCCCTTCTGGAGGAACTCGAGTACATCCGGAACCGTGGCCCTAGCGGGATCCAACCCTCTTGGACTGCACCACTTCACAAAGGTTGCCCAGATGGCGTTATAGATTCTGATCGTGGACGGTCTTCTAGATGCCTCTAAGGTAGCTATAACCCCCGAGGACAACTTCCTCCCCCTTAGCATTCCCCGCTCAAGAGCCAAGCGGTCAGATGAAGCCACTGCGGCTCTGGGTGAAGCAAGACTCCCTGACAAAGAACGACCTCCTCTGGGGGGATCCTCCAGGGATCTGTTACCGAGAGCTGGACCAGGTCTGCGAACCATGGTCTCCTCGGCCAGTATGGGGCTAATAGAATGACAAAGGCCCTCTCTGTGACTACCTTCCGTATGGTTCTGGGAATGAGGGGAAGGGGAGGAAAGGCATAAAGAAGACCCAGAGGCCACCGGGTCCTGAGGGCATCTGCTCCTTCCGCCGTGGGAGTCTGGAATCGGGCGAAAAACCTTGGTAGTTGTGCGTTGTTGGGAGAGGCGAACAGATCCACAAGAGGAGTGCCGAATCTGCGACAGATCTTCTGAAACAACTCTGGGGACAGCTGCCACTCGCCGTTGTCCAGAGTTGCCCGACTCAACCAGTCTGCCTGGTGGTTGGACTCCCCCAATATATGCTTCGCCGCAATCGAGGCCAAGTGTCTCTCTGCCCACAAGCCCAACGTCTGTGCCTCCCGCCACAGGGCACGGGAGTGAGTCCCTCCTTGACGGTTGACATGAGCTTTCGTCGCTACATTGTCCGTGAGCAGGAGGACATGTCGTCCCTGCAGATGACGATGAAAAGTCCGGAGGGCCAGTCTCGCAGCCTTGAGCTCCAGCCAATTGATATTGTGGCTGAGATCTGAGGCAGTCCAGCATCCTTGGGCCATGTCGGACCCCATCACGGCCCCCCAGCCAAATAAGCTCGTGTCCGTAGTGACGGTTACTCTCTCCGGCTCCCAAATTGAAGCCCCTTGTCGTAGCGCAGGGGACATCCACCACTGGAGAGAGAGTCTCACCTCTGCTGTCAGGTGAATCGGCCACAGAGAGTTGCTCATCATCCTTTTCTGGGCTGGAATCAAGGTCCACTGAAGGGGGCGCAGGTGGAGGCGAGCCCAGGGAACTATCCCTATACAGGACACCATCTTCCCCAGGAGCTGAGATAAGGTCAGGATGGAAACGGACCTTTTTCTCCTGATGGATGTGATCAACTGTCTCAAACTGGTCAGGCGGTCCGGGAATAGGCCAACCCTCCCTGACTCGGAATCGATTACTGTCCCTAGATGGAGGATCTGCCTGGAAGGGGACAAGTGGCTCTTGGGGAAATTCACTGAGAACCCTAGCATCTGGAGCCATTGGATCGTCAGCTGGAGGTCCGCCCTGGCTCTGGAGAGGGACTCTGCCTGGACCAGGACATCGTCCAAGTAGCACTGGAGCCTCACCGGAATGGATCTCAGGTAAGCCGCCAGTGCTGCCAGGACCTTGGTGAATGTCCGTGGCACCGAGGCCAGGCCGAATGGGAGGCCCGGTACTGATAGTGTCGGCCCCCTTGGGAGAACCGCAGGTATCGCCGGTGGGCCTGGAGAATGGGGATGTGGAGGTAGGCCTCTGTCAAGTCTACCGAGGCCATGTAATCCCCCTTCCGAATGCCCTGCAAGATCGACTTCAGGGAGGCCATCTTGAAACGCCTGTAGACTAGGTATTGATTCAGGCGCTTCAGGTCGAGGATCGCCCTCCAACCCCCTGAGGTCTTCGGGACTACAAAGAGGTTTGAATAGTAGCCCCGTCCCCTCTCCAGTTCCGGAACGACCTCCACCGCTCTGATTTCCAGAAGATGGGAGACGGCGAGGTCCATGAGACGACGGCGTTCCGGATCCCGAGCCGGGGGAAACACCTTGAAGCGTCTCGGGGGTTTGGAGAGGAACTCTAACCTTAGTCCGTGGTGAACGGTCGGCCGGACCCACCCGTCTGATGTGATCTGATCCCACTTGTCTGCGTACAGAGCCAGGCGGCCGCCTATGGGATGACTCAGGTTCGAGTCATTTCCCTCTGCGGAAGGGGCGGCCGCCCCCCCCCCCCCGTGAAAGGGCCACTTGGACTGAGGCTGGTACCTGGAGCGGTCCTGAAAGCTCTGCCTGTTGTACTGCCTGTCCTGCCTGTACTGCTGGAAGCGGGGCTCCTGGTCCCTGTCATAATTTCTAAAGGAAGTCCTGCGATACGGGTGACTGCATGACTCGGACTTCTTGGTGGAGGTAGGCATCACCTTTTTCTTGTCTTTGTTCTCCACCAAAATCGGGTCTAGGGCAGACCCAAACAGGTTAGGACCTGTAAAGGGGGCGGCTATCAAATCCCATTTGGCTTTATTATCGATCTGCCAGTTCCTAAGCCAAAGGAGCCGGCGCGAGGCCACAGATGTAGCTAGGGCGCTGGAACCGAATCTCATGGCGTCCAGGGTCGCATCAGCCGAATACTGACACACCGTTATAATTTTGGTCAAATCTTGGTGAATGCGGTCATCCTGGATCGGGATACGATCCTGGAGTTGGCGGAGCCACATCACCGTCGTGCGGTTAAAATACGAGGCGGCGGCCGCTGCCCGCATTGCCCATGCGGAGGCCTTGTAATTTTTCCACAAGGTGAGCTCCGCCCTCTTATCTTCCGGTTTAAGCTTATCTGCCGCATCCCCCGAGACTACCGGGGATGAGGAGACCAGGGCAGCTATAGGCTGATCTATGACCAGGAGTTGGAGGGCCTGTATAAAGGCCTTTTCCATGTTATAAGCGCGCCGGTCATTGCTGCCCGGAGGGGGAAAATTTGAAGGTCGAGCCCACTGACTGGTGGCCACCTCCAAGAACAAGGGAGGTGCTGGGATCTCCTCCTTATTAGTGGTCGTGTTCGAGAACATGGCCATATCTGGATCCCTGGGTGGAGGCACCGTGGGGTCCCCCGTGCCCACCTTGGTGGTCCTCCTGGCCTTTTTAAGGAGGGGCTTAAACATGGCCTGGATAAATAGATTAGAGGAGGGGGCGGCTCGGTGGCCGCATCCTCATCCTCAGAGAATCCTCAATCGTCCTGGCGACGTGCTTCCCCCCTAGAAGAGACCTCACTCATGAGCGAAGGCGAGGAAGCCCTAGACCTGGATCTGCTAAACGGAGTGATCCTATTATGACGGGAGGGCCTGTCCCTTTGAGCTATTCCCCTAGAAATGGCTGCAGATATTAAACGCTTCAGATTTTCAGGAAGGTGTTCTAGATCTTCCTCATCACACTCAGAGTCATAGTCACGTGAAATCGAGTCCCTGCGAGACCTCCTACCTCTGGAAGGGCCAGCAGAGGGGCCTTCTAGTGGGTCATTCCTATCCAATTCCCTTGTCCCAGGGGAAGTTGGTGGAGGAAGTGAAACCCCCCGCCCCTCACTCCTATCAGATCTAGAGGAAGAAGCAGAGGGGGAGGAAGGACTGAACCCCCTGTTAACAGAAAGGGAAGGACAAGACGCCTCAGGTCTGAGAGATCTAGATCTAGGCCTGGGATCCCTGGCCTTCTTCTTCTCCGCCCTCTCAATTGCTTTCTCAATTGCCCTGGAACGCCTGAGCTCGTCCCTTTGCAGAGCTCTGGAGGGCCGGTCCTCCGCTGAAGGCCTGGAAACACGAGGCCTGGTTGGAGCTGTGGGGCCTGACTTGTCTTCTTGTGCCTGGGGAGTCACTGTTTGAGACACCTCGGATCGCGCTGCCATCGCCCCACTCACGTGCTCCGATGTAATAAAGAGGGGCTGGAAAGTCTTCTCTTGAAGATCTGTAGGCCCTAGGCCCCGCGTTGGTGGGAATCGCTCAACTCGGGCCTTCCTGCTGCCGGTGGCTGGGTGAGAAGGCCCCGCAAGTGTGGGCCCGGCCACGTGTACAAAATGGCCGCCGGCTACAAGCAATGACTCCTTTAGTCTTCAGGAGGCCGCTAAAATGGCGCGCGCGCCGCCGCTCGCCTCCCCAGTCGTTTCGATGGCTTGCCGACCCAGGGAAAGAGAGCGCTGTTCGGGGGCGATCTTCCGCTGGTCTTCACGCCCAGCAATAGCCGCTGGCGCTGAGGCTCTGTGCTCGTGCCGCCGCCGAGGGCTTCGCCGGCACGGGAGAGGCGGCGCGGCCGAAATAAGGCGATTGCCGGTCTTCACACACGGCAAAAAGCCGCCGGCGCTGCGGCTCCCTTTTAACGGGTCGTCGGGGGAGGAACGGAGAGCTGTGAGCCACCCGGCACGCCCGACGCCCCAGGAATCAGCCGGGGGAAAAGGAAAACCCGGCAAGGAGGGAGAGAGATGGATGAGAAAAAGGGCGCTCCACGCGGCTCTCCCTGCCTTCCCAGGACAGCAATAGCCTGTCCCGTTGGGCACAGCTCCAATCTCTTTATTTTAAGTCTTTTGGAATGTCCAATTAGCCAAATAAATTCTCAAATATATTACTCACAATCACACTGGGAACCAAATGATAAGTCTTTGGACCTGACTGAGAGGAAACTGGGAGCCAACGGGAGAAGCCGAAGGCTAAGAAGTTTTCTCTCAGTCAAATGGACCAATCAGGCTGTGTTAACCCTTCAGTGACCCCTCCCTCCACTCTACTGGAAAACATTTTCTTTCAATTTTAAAGAAGATAAAAAAGGAATGTCCTTCATAGAAAAGTTCCTTCCAATATAAAGGGGTGGAGTGAGTCATTAGGCTCAAAATTTCAGTTAGCTAAACCTGCTAACATTTTAATCAGAACAGAGAAAATTGCAAAATGTCAAAATGTTGCTTCCGTTCTTTAATCTACATCTGAGCACATGCATATTTTAAAATTTAAAAGATAAAAATAAAATTAAAAAGAATTTACTGAATTTAATTGTAGCAGATTAAAATTTTGCTGATCAAACATTTGACTGGATGACAGGACCTGAAGTTCTCCAACTGGACAGACATGGGGGTGTGGGCTCTCAAGAATCTCACATGAACCCTGTCTAACAAACCATCTCCAAGATCTTTTTTAGATCAGAACCCTCCTGAGGGGGGGCAGGTGAAGAAGGGGCAGCGTCTCATCAGATCCAGGGGGAGGCAACAGGTCTCTCACAGGTTGGAGATTTGCCCTCTGAATCAAGAGTACGGGCGGCAGCATGGCAACATGCTGCACAAGAAGCTGACTTCCAGCCAAAGCAAATGAACAGGAGTGTGAGAAAGATCGGTAAGAAAATTCATTTAACCCACACCATAAATCAAACTTGGAAAAGGCAAAGAATCTTGAGAGCATAAATAATATTGATGGTCAGACTGGGATTTTTTTCAAAAAGAAAGAAAGAAAGAAAGAAAAGGAAAATGGAGGGTTGAAACACTACCCCCCCCCCCAAAAAAAAGCCATTTGTTTGAAACAATTCGGACAGAAAGGGAGAAAGCAGAGAGGTGACAAACCCACTCAAATACTAACTCTAAATTTGACTTCCGACTTGAAAAGATTGTGTTTTTAAAGAAGTCTAGGAGTGTGAAGATTTATTTCCTCCGAATGTCTTTTAACTAATATATCTTAAGCAATCCCAATTAATGATAGATGGAATGCAACAAGCGGGAAAGGTCAAGAAAAAAGCACTGACAACTGATAACCTAATCTTGCCTCTGTGGGAAATTCTAATTAACCAAACACCATAAATAAGAACTTGGAAAAGCAGGAGGCAGAGAAGAAACATACCCGAGTTTTGGCTGTATGCAACCTTATTCCAATTAATATATTTTGAACAGCTATAACCAACGAGAGGTGAGGAGTGGCAAGGAAAGGAAATAATAACAGAGTCAAGAACTGGGAAATACGAAGGGGTTTTTTCCTTCCTTTATTTTCTGCAAAAGATTAAGATGGCTCCAACTCCTTTTCCAGTTTCACAGTAGTTGAATTTACTAAATTTAAGGTGGACCAGAACCTCAAAGTAAGACTTGTATAACTAAGTGCAATTTTGGAATTGGACATTAAGGAAGAACAAAAGACCAAGATGGGTCTTGTCACTCTTCCCCACAGCAGCTGAAGTAGGAAAATTTAAAGTGGATCAGAACTCTGAAATAAGAACTAACTGTAACTTTGGAACTGGACACCATGGAAAGCTGGGAATTTAAAGAACTACGTGAAATTATAAAAAGATAAACATAAATAATTAAAGTCAAGCCTAAATAGAATTCTGAACCCAGAGAAGCAGGTATTTAAAGAAGAAGGCAAAGAAGAAGGAGGGCAAGATAATGAAGGAGTAGAAATGGAGGGAAATAAAAAGCAGACAAAAAACTCCATTGGACTTGGCAGTGGTATAGGGAAAATTGTAAAAGGGGGATGTGTCCCAACAAAAGGGAAGAAAAATCAGACAAAAGATGTTTTGGAGGTTGTTAGTGGCATGAGTAAAACTGAAGTAGGAGATTACTCTCCAACAAAGAGAAATATAAAATATAATTTTGATGGTGATTTGAGGAAAATTAAAGAGGGTGGACATGTCAAAATAAAGAAAAGGGAGAAGGCAGAAACAGAGAAGTGGGACAAAAGAATTACTAGGAAAAAATCAGACAACTAAAAATTGTTATATGGGAAAATATAAAGCTAAGATAAGGGGTTTATTCCTAAATATGACAATAAAATGGAGTTGCTAACTGACTGAATATGATAAAGGAAAGATAATTAAATAAAGGTTAAAACAAATAAATATGGACAAATATGAAACTGATATGGGGAGACTGTAAAGCAGAGGTTTGTGATTCACTTTTATACATGATAATTAAACTGAATTGCTAATTGATTGAATATGACAATAGAAGGACAATTAAGCATGGGTTAAAATATATGAAACATGGACATATATAGAACTTTTAAGATGATGAACGAAGTGAGATGTTTACCGCTTGTTATTCTATATAGTAGATTAAGGGAACTGTAATGAACATTGAACAGTAAGGATTGCCATGTGTAGATAATTAAGGGTAATCTAATCCAAGATATGGAAAAATGGAGAGGGAACATGAAATATACTTACAATGGGAAATTATTGAGATTTAAAGACAGAATCACAAATTGGGGGCGTGTAAGGATGTATAATTATATAAATGTAATGATGAGAATAGCTGGGAATTGTAACCATGTCTATATCTCGGTCAAAATTAGGCTGGGGAGGGGTGGGGTTCAAAAGCACAATGACTATATACGTATTGTATATTGTAACCCCGGAGTGTCAAACTCAAGGCCCACAGGGTGCTTAGATCTGGCCCATGGGGCTGCCCTGGAAACAGCACAGGACTGGCCTGCAGTGCCTCTGCCAGCAAACATGGAGCTAGGGAGGGCTATGTGCAGCTTGCCCGAGTTCTGTTTTTGTTGTCAGAGAGTTGCAGGAAGCTGTTGCATCCGAAAATGGAGCTTGGGAGCCCATTTTTGCTAGTAGAGTGCGCAGGCCACCATAGGGTGCCTTGACACAAATGGCATAAAGCTGGCCATGCCCGGCACCCCCACAAGTTCAAACACAACCCTAACGCAGTCCTCAATGAAATCGAGTTTGACACCCCTGTTGTAACCATTCCATTCTTGTAATTATTATCTCTGTCAGAAATGTTGAACTTTAAGCAACAGTAGCATTGTAATTCAATAGTCCCTCTTTTCTATACCATACAGGAATGAGTTGCTTATAGTAACTCTTGTGGTTGATAAAGAATGCAAAATGTTTCTACATATAAATTTAAAGTAAAGTAAAAGGAAGGGAAAATAATGTCAGATATTAAATTAAAATTACAAAAATTACAAAAAGTAACAAAGAAAAAGTAGAATTACTCAGGTCTTCTTACAGAAAAAAGAATGTGTTCTTCCAAGCAAATATGAGGAAGAAATTAAGGTAACGACTGAATCTAGAGATAGACATAAATGTAGTCAGGAGATTTGTATTTACTGGGAATAAATTATCAAATAGGAAATGAACTAGAAGAGGATTTGACTTTACATTATGTATTATCTTTGAGAAATCTTGAAAAACTGTAAAGAACCAGATGACTGAGAGAAACCAAATATTGTCCGTATCTTTGAAAAAATTGACATAATGAAAAAGATACAGTAAACTACAGATTAGTCAATCAATCATTGGTAATCATAATTTTTCTAACCAAGTCATGAAGAGCCTAATTGTAATTAATTGAAAATTAATTTGGTCATTATGAGAAGTCAGCATGGATTTGCAAAGAAAACGTTTTTTCTAAACTAACATTTCATTTTTTGACTGATTATCTTTCTTTCTAGATTGTATGAAAGTACAGGTATAACTTGTTTTCAGGAAACTATTTTATAACATGGTATTCTGCTTAACAATCTAGTTAACTACATTTATTGGATGACACAATAAAATAATTCTTGTAGAAATTTACTAGAAGAACATATAACCTAAACATGGAAAAACATGAAAAGTGGAACAGAACAAACTGCCGTTTTCACCTGAATCTTTGAGGAAGTGCCTGTATACATAGAAACTTAATCTATTATTCTAATGAGTTTCACAGCATGAGAGTCTCACTGGGAGATATGACTGCATGCATTTAATAAGACTGCAGAGATTAGGACTCCTGATGGGCATATTGAATCATTTCCAAATCATCTTTTTATAGCAAGCAACATATAAATAATGTCAAAAGAATTTAGATATCTAGTTACCATTTTGTCCACCAAGCTAGTAAATCTTTCCTGCTACATTATTTATAAGTCTGAAAGGAAACCAGTTCTAGCATAGAACCAGTCACATATTAGAATATGATGATCTTGTTGACCCTATAAAATGAACAATAACTCAATCTACATAGGAATACAACTTCTCCTAATAGATCAGTCCATAACTATGAATTTTCACTCCATAGGCAGACAAATACCAACCCAACAGTTATGAAGCTAACAACTACTATTTTTTCTCTCTTTCTGTCTGACTTCTACTCAAAAATATATACCTCTGAACTACTGAGTTTGCCTTATGCAATATTCTCCACAAGTATACTTAAATCATAGTAATGTTATTTGATATCTAATTCGCATATGATAAAAATAAAATAACAAAAGAACTGTATACACAAGCAATGTTTTCTATGATTCCATCTTATTATTTTATTAACACAGCACAAGATCTGTTAGTGCAGAAGATTACATCAGAACACCAATATTTTTGTTTTGACATAAAGATATCATCCTCAAAAATTTAGGGGACTAGAAACTGGGGGTCAGAATTGGAAAACCCAAATGAAATTGCCAGCACAATTTGAAACATTTGTCTGTGATCCAAGCTCATTTTACTCAATTTACTGTCAACAAAATCCATAGATAATACAACATTCCCAGCAGATTCAATGGATTTTACTCAGATTAAAAAAACACTGTTATTTAAAAACACAGTCAATTATACTAGCTAAAACTATATTTCATGTTACTGGATAAAAAGAACAATTAGATGACAGAAAAGCATTAGTTGTTCCTTCTCTTTCATTATTCTAGGCCCTCAGAAATTATGTTGGCCATACACACTTGACTTTTAGAATAATAATGATTCAGGTTATTTGTCACCTTTTAATTTAATTTTTGCTTTTATATTCTGTATTTTATATTGTTAGCAGCCACAAACAAATGAATGGAAAGGAAGGTATTAAATAAATAAACTAATCGTTTCCTTCAAAGAATAATAAAATGTTATAAAGCAATCTTAAAAGCAATAAAATGCTTTCATTCAATGTTCTATTCACAGGAAATGAAATTACCTACATATTCTTCATAGAGAAAATGAACTTCTCCAGTAACTCAGAAAGAGCTTGAAAATATTTTAGAAAAATTATTAATCTTACTCTAGAATAGCAAAAATATTATCCACGTCAGTCTTGACATTTACCTCAACTGCTCTTGTAAACTCCATCTTCCAGTCTACAGAAGATAATTAAACCCATCCAAATTGCAGCTTGAACTTAATCCATACTCATATCTGAACACCCTATCTCTAATTATGAATAACCTTGATTTGATTTTTATCTCACCAAAGTAGACAAGCTGGGTGCAAAACTGTTTTCTCACCTTGTCAGAAGACTGGATAATATGTATCTTCCAGTTATCTTTTAAGAGTGTTCTTTTTTCCCTTCACTGCACTTTATTAGCTTTGCAAGACATGCTAGAAGTAAAGTTCCTGTTAAAACACTGGCCGCTCACATTCTTTCCACATCACAAATGTTGTGCCATTCTAGTGTCAAAGACATTTTGTCAGTGTACCAATAAAAAGATTGTTATTCATAAGTGCTAATGAGTGGAAACAGTCAGACATTTATGAATACTTATCAGATAGTGTGAAAGTTCCAGATCTTAGTACATTGTATTACTCTCTGTAGTAAGGAATTATATGAATAATGTTACCAAATAATAGGTGCTGCTATAACTGAGAAATCCAATGGTTTTTTTAAATAAAGTCCATTGACAATCTAATACCAAACAATGATTAAATTGCAAACACACTTTTTCTTCTTGATAACTTTTTGACAATCAAAACAAATGAATTCTATAATTTTATGTATCTCCAAGTCACATAAACCAGTGCTCTGTAGATTTCATATATTAAGCCTTTTATGACTTAGACCAACATTCCCCAACCTTTCCAGCTTGGTGGCCTGACCCAGCCTGGCACGGGATGTGTTTGAGTGGCAGGCACACATGCACAGCTCCATTTGTGCAAGTGGTGTGCGCATATACCCTCACAAGTGGCAGGTACTTGCATTCATACACAAAGCTCCATTTGCACAAATGGAGCTTTACATATGAGAGAGAATGTTGGTCTTACCTGAACATGTCTTTTCTGGGGGGGAGAGGGAGTGGTCATGTGTGGGTATTCTCAAAGCCTGATTGGTCCAAAGACTGAGAGTAAACTTCTTAAATACTCCTTCCTTCCATTCCTTCCCAGTTTCCTCGAAGGCAAACAATCCAACTGGAAACAAAAACACACACAACAACCCCCCCCCTGGGAAAACTCCCGCCCTCCCCTTGGCCCCCCCACCATGATTAGGGTGGGTCGTGACCACTTCCTCTCCCCCCCCAGAAAAGACATTCAGGTAAGACCAACATTCTTTTTCCAGTGAGGGAGAGAGAATGGTCACATGTGAGGCATACCCAAACTCGGTCCCAGGGTGGGAAAAAAACAAGAACTATGGCCCAAGGGGAGAATCCGCTACAACCCTCTGCAGGATCCTCCGACCAAACGATGCCTCCACCGAGGCAAACGAGTCCAGCCTGTAATGCCAGATGAAGGGGGTTGGAGACGCCCAAGTCGCTGCCTGACAAATGTCCTCAAAAGGAGCCCTAGTGGCCCATGCTGTCGTGGTCGTGACACTCCTAGTGGAATAGGCTGTTATCCTTGAGGGAACAGGATGACCCGCCACCCTATAGGCCTCCACGATGGCCTGTCACAGCCAATGACCAATGGTAGCCGATGACACCCTGGCCCCCAATGTCCCGGGCTGAAAAGAGACAAATAGCGCCTCCGACTTGTGAATCCCCATGGTCCGTCGGAGGCAAATGCGCAGGACGCGACGCATGTCCAAACGGTGCCAGAGCCTCTCCTTGTCACAAGATGGTCCCGGATAAAAGTCAGGCAGGATGACCTCCTGCCACCCTGTGAAAAGGAGTGTTAACCTTTGGGAGAAAAGTGGGGTCAAGATGAAGAACCACCCTATCTTGGTGAAAATGGCAAATATCCCACACTGGACTTTGCCTGTCTCTTGGCCCCCCCTGATGGCGTGCTCCTACAGATGCCATCTTTTCTGCTTAGACCTATAACTTTTTTTGAACTTTGAAATTCCTGCAAAAAAGCCTCCACCCAAACCAGCCTCGGCTCCATCTTCTGCTGTCTCAAGCCCGGTTCTCCAGCAAATGCAATTAACCTCTTTTTTGCAACCAAAAGCTCCCAAGGGGGAACAGCAGTCTCAAGAAACGTTCCACCAAATGTTTCAGACACTCTTAAAGGGACAGGATGAAATAAAAAAGCAGCTGGCGGACTTAAAGGAAGAACTCAGACAGAATCAACAACAGACTTTACAAAATAGTCAAAAAATAAATGCTCTGGAGGAGGGTGCTGTGGGGGTGGGAGAAGAGATGAAGGCTTTACAAAAAAAAAATGTTGGGTTTGAGAGTTACCTGGAAAAAATGGAATTTGAAAGGATGTCTTTTTTTCTTAGATTTCAAAATATACCTGAAACAGAGGGTGAAGACTTAAGAGAGACTATGATAACAATGCTAGCAGATTATATTAAAAGAGATAAACAGCAGCTAGGGTGGGATATTGACCTGATATATAGAATCAATTCAGCATATGCTAGAATACACAATGTTCCAAGGGAGGTACAAGTTAAGTTTTTTAGAAAGACTACAAGAGATGAGATTCTAGGAGTTCAAAGGGGGGAACCTCTAAGATATAAGGATAAAGAAATAACCATTCTGAAACAGATACCAAAAGAATAAGAGATAAGAGGAAGAAATTCTTCTTTCTAACTAAAAGCTATATGAAAAAAATATCTGGTTTCAGTGGTTAATTCCAGAAGGCTTGTTGATTTTTTGGGAGGGGGGTAGAGTGAGAATTAACACAGTGGTGGAGGCAGAAGCCTTCATGGGAAAACATAAGGACCTCCTAGGTGAAACAAGAGACGGCACACAAGACATGAAGGGGGGAGGAGCCATGGCTCAGCCAACAGACAGGGGAGAGGAGACAGCAATGAAACTTAGGTCACAGAAATGAATTAAAAACATATCGCAATTGCTAATATAATGAAATGTAGAAGTTATATAAAGTATGGTTGAAGATGTCAAAGAATTGAGTAAAATAACTGCTAATATGAATGTAACAATGATATTTTGATATATATAAAATATGAAAAAGATGCAAGATTCCGGGGAAGTACCACCTTCCGTATGATGTAGCTGTCAAAACATTTTCCCCACACTTATATATCCTTTTCCCCAAAATATTTGAAAAAAACCAATAAAACTTTTGTTATAAAAAAAAGATATTATTGCTATTATGTATGTATTTATTTTGTTCTGTTTTGTTCCCAAAACAATGTTATTAATACTAGCTTCTTCAAGAAATAAGCAGGCTTGAATTTGGCTTTACCCTTTAACCTCAGTCAATCACTTCCCTCACTACAAATCCATCAGATTGCTTTAAGAATTCATATGAACAGACTTAATTATGGATGTTGGAACACCAGATGTGCAATACTAAATTCCCTAAGCCAGCTTCTTCACTGTCACAGGGGTCTGATTGATCTCTGTGCTATGGAGTGGCTTCCTGATGCCCCAAATTGGAAGCGGATTCATCTCTCTTTCAAACAGCCCAGTATACCACAGATGCTATTCGAGATGAAGGCACATTTAGCCTCCTTTCAAATCTTTCCCATCAGAGTCTTTGGTGAAGAAAGAGTTACTCCATTAATTGTTAACATGCGAACTCCCAAGGTGGCTGCCTCCTCCTCATTTTCAACCTTGGGAAGAGAAAGATAGTGGGAGTCAACCAGTCTTGTCCGGTGAAGAGATACTTAACAGCACAGAAGCTGGTCTCATTGATGCTTTTGGCGCTCTCCCAAGGAAAGAACAAGACAATATATTATTCAAGTTAGAAAATTTAAAGAAATTCTTATTGGTCACAATGGACACAGCAGAGCTGCTTATAGATCTGGTTTCCCCAATAATTGAGCCTCTCACTTCTCCCCCAGAAGACAAGGGATTGAATGAATACAAGATCATTGAAAATAGAAGCCAAGACCCAAAGGGGGCATTAGAGGTCCCAGTAGAGATCTCCATCTCCATGCTTTCATCCCTGTCTGAATATCCCATGACACCTTCAGCACCAAACCAAGAAACTAAGGGATGACCTATGTCAGAGCCAACTTCTCAAAGAATGAAATATGACCTAATAACTCCTCGTCCTACACCCAAAGACGAGGCATCAGAATGGCAAGCTCTTGTTAGCTGATGCTAAAAACTCTTACCCTGAACACGTTCCTCAGGAGTCTACACGGGACTTAGATGAGACCCCCCCTTACTTTTAAAGAAAGCCAATTCTGCAAAAATGACCCACTTTCCCTTATAACCTGGAATATAGCAGGTTGGTCTGTTCCATCAAAACACCAACTCTTTTTTGACTATATATCACAATTTGACATCCTCTTCTTGCAGGAAACCTGGGCCTCCACAGAGATTTAGTTAGATGGTTATTGGGTTAACTCAATTCCGGCTGTCCCAAGCAAGGTGGCGGGGGGAGAGCTAAAGGGGGTATTGGGACATTAGTTAATACATCCTTGCAATTTAAATGTGTATCACTGCCACCTTTCCAGCCATGGTTGTAACTACATTATTCATATTTAAGCAGGTGGAGATTTTGCTTTTTAATATCTATATTCCTCCACTTAATAAGAATAATATGATCAATAAGATTTGGGATATCATAGAATATTTTATTCTTGACTGCTCAGACAAATACCCCAAAACAGCAATAATTATAGGGGGTGACTTAAATGCTAGAATGGGACCAAATGATCAAGCATTATTTAATTAATTTAAGATCCACTATGATGAGAATGTAACAGGAGAATCTCTCCATTCCAGACAATTTAAAGACCCTAAAGCAAATCGGGCAGGTTTATGTGTAAGACAGGTGACTGTATGTTTGGATCTTTGTATCCTTAATGGGTCCATATGGGGCGACCATACAGCATAATATACTTATCGGGGAGCAGGAAGAAAATCCACAGTTGATTACTGGATAATATCATATGATCTCCTGAAGTTCTTACAGAAGATGGAAGTAGACTCGCAACTGGAAAGCGATCATAATGCAATATTCCTTACTCTCACATTACACCAGAAATCTCTAAGGGCAGGCCCAGCCTACCTACCCAGGTTAGAGAATCAAAATACCCTGGTAAAAATGAAGTAGAATGAAAAAAATGCTAAGGAAGTTACCAAATGGATGTTAGCTCCAGAAACCATAGAGCTACATACATCTCTACTAAGGAATAAGTTTGGAGAATCTTACTTAGAGGATTTTGAAACTTTAATTTTAAATTTGAATTTGGTTCTTATTAACAGAACATTAGCTCACTCCAAAAGGCCGGTTTCAAAGAATAAAAAAATGTTTGATAGAGATTGTGTGCAGGTAAAAAGGATATATAATATGAAATACAAGAAAAATTAAAAATGCCCCCTTTGAGGATCACATTCACTACTTAAAGCAGCTGAAAGCACAATATAAGAACCTTCTAAAAGAAAAGAAAAGTGTGGCTCTGAAGGAGTCTTGGCATAGACTAATTACGGCAGTCAGGACAAAAAACACATCCCTTTTTTGGCACATTACCAGAGGATTGGGGAAACCTCCCCTACCCCCAACTAATCAGGTTCCGATTCATGCCTGGGAAGAATATTTTAAGGAGCTTTATACAGATCCGGACTATATAACCAAGGAGAGCCAAACTAGTTTGGACCAAATTCCTTACTGGCACTCTGTTGCACCATAAGAGATATCCCGGTTGATCGGAGCTCTAAAGGCTAATAAGGCACCCGGTGCTGATAATGTCCTGCCAGAAATAATAAAAAAGAACACCAGTTGGTGGGCTCCACTTTTAGCATCTCTGTTTACATTTATAGATAAAACAGGCCATATGCCAAGAGATTGGGGAGTAGCAATTATCATACCAATTTATAAAAAAGGTAATAGAAACAACCCAGGCAATTATAGACCCATTAGTCTTCTGAGCGTTATTAGTAAGCTGTATGCCAAACACCAAAACTATAAACTTCAGGATTGGCTAATTTCAGGGGGGATAATCAAAGACGAACAAGCCAATTTTAGAGAAGGAAGATTTACGGTGGATCATATCTTGGTACTCCACCATTTAGTACAAAAATACACATATTTAAAAAAATCCTCTCTTTTTGTGGTCTTCCTTGATTTTAAGCAGGCCTTTGATTCAATATCCAGGATTACCCTCTGGGAGAAATTAAAATGCACCATTACCGACAAACGCCTCCTCTTCCTCATACAAAAATTGTATGCCAATTCCACCTTGAAAGTGAAGTGCAATCCCCAAGGGAGTTTAACCGGCCCAGTAAGGGTACAAAAAGGGGTACGGCAGGGTTGCATCCTGTCCCCCTCCCTCTTTAACTTCTATATTAATCCCCCGATTGATTTCTTACAGAACCCTGATTTCCATCCTCCTAATCTAGCACAACGCAAAATTCCAATTCTCTTATATGCTGATGATGCCGCTATTATTTCACAAACCCCTGTAGGACTGGAGAGAGCAATTAGGGCAACACTCAGCTATTGCAGGCAAAACAAGTTGGTCCTTAACTTTGATAAATCAAAATTTTTAGTTTTGCTAAAAGACCTAGCCAATACCCCTGGAAAATAGAAGGACATAGTTTGGAACAGGTTAGAACATTTAGATACCTTGGGATGGTTTTCCACTTGCAAGGGACATGGAAGGCACACCTGGATTACACATTGCAAGCAGCCAATAGGTCTTCAAATGTAATTAAACACTTCTTTTACACAGGCGGAGGTCAGTTAGTACCTGCTGCCTTAAAACCTTTAGAAGGCAAAACATTGGCACAAATTCTATATGAGGCACAAACAGGAATTCTTGCAAAGAAAAACTTGCTAGAAACCATACAAACCAAATTCCTGCTAGCCATCTTAGCTGCACCCAAAGGAACTCCAAATATCCAATTAAGAATTGAGACAGGCATGCCGCAAATTCAGGTGAGAGCCTGGAAGATGATGATCATTCATTGGCTTAAAATGCATTTCTTTCTAGAGGGACTGTCCCCACTAGTGTTGACTGACAACTTCCCCTCCCCTGAAAATAGGCAATTGATCACAAGCTGGGCTCTTATGGGTTCTCACCGGTATTCTTAATGTCTCTAAGCTTTGATCAAGCAAAGCAAGTAGTAATCAATAGAATGAAGGACATGGAGTTCCAAGAAGAACTAAATAGGTTGTGAGAATCAGCAAGATATCTAAATGACCTGATCTTCCCAAAACAAAGAATAGCTTTCTTCAGAGCCAGATTTAACATTCTTCCTTCAGCACTCCTCCAGGGCAGGTATAAGAGAACACCAATTGCAGAACGGGTTTGTATATGTGGTAAAGGAGAAGTTGAAGATACCTCACATGTTCTATTACACTGTGAACTATACAGAGTTTGTAGGTCTGCACATATTATCCCCTTATTAGAGAGATTGCCAGAGAGGGCAGACAATTTTTATGTAGGCTTTCTCCTCCAGGACACAAACCCGGCTACCATGTATGCAGTGGCAAAATTCTGTGTTGCTGCAATGTCCACAAGAAAAAAATTGGTTACAGAAGTATAGTTGTCATCTTGTACCATTTATTTAGACATCTCTCTAACAATTTCTGGACCATTGTATTTACTCCCATACTTATCAGCTTTGCACCCAGGTAAACCAGGGAGTGACAAGAACGATTTGAGAACATGTATGTTACTTTCCACTTT
The DNA here is from genome assembly GCF_964273705.1 of Natrix helvetica. Lineage (NCBI taxonomy): Eukaryota > Metazoa > Chordata > Lepidosauria > Squamata > Natricidae > Natrix > Natrix helvetica. The sequence continues at coordinate 90,727,274 of NC_138554.1, forward strand.
TAACGTCAATACTTTTTAATTATGTTTTAATGTCAGTATTTTTTAACATATTGTAAAAAGTAATGTGTATTGCTGGTCTTTGACCGTAATAAAGATTTATTACTATTACTGATCTAACATTTCAGACCAACAGAAATTTTAAAATTGTATCTGCTAGGCAGTGGGAAGAATAATTATGACTGGGAACTACACAGAATCCGTGTAATTTCTTATTTATTACAATTAATCAAACTTTCTTCTCAAGAAGAGAAGTTGGTTATCAAATATTCATACCCCTCAACATTAACAAGCATAACCTTTTCCTCCCTCTGCCACCCCCCTCCCCAAACATTAAGGAACATGTCTGAAATCTCTATTGCCAGGAAAATAGCACAGGCACAATAGAGTAAAAGCTAATGTTGCAGTTCTTAGAAAACGGAGTTGTAAATAAAAAAGCTTATAAATGAAATTTTAGTTAAAAGGAAAACTGCATTATTTTTGGCGTTTTAAACTACTATCAAATTAAGGATGATAATTTCCCTTTTTATTGTACCTTTTTGATACAACTCAAAGTTCTCTAGGGATTCAGGAAACACATTGAGCTTTTCACTATCATTAAAGAACTGTTAATATCTGTTGTGTAACATTATGTGTTTCTCCAGAGTTCTCATTCATTCATTGATTCATTCATTCCATTCACACACACACCTTTATATCAATGAATAAAAAGTTTAAAAAACATTTAAGATAAACCAAACATGTCTATACCTTCTAATTGCTTTATATTTATTAACTTTATTTACTGTGTTTTCCTTCCATTGAACTTAAGAGATAAAGTTCCATTCAGATACAGAATCAGACTTGTCATTCTCTCTCAGTTCAAACCATGTCACAGAGTTGTTGTGGAGAAAATAGACTGAGGAAGGCATATAAAAAAGCAATAAATATGGGATAAAAAAAACAGGACTACATCTAATAAATAAATCTGCTCACAGCGATAAAGAAAAAAACTACATAGTACATATCTGAAAGACTTAATATAGTCTATAACAAGGTGACAAATACTGCACTGAAAGCCAAAGTTGATGGCATGCAGTTCAATTCCATGGCATTAGCAATTATGAAATATAGTATAGATCTTGCACTGTGATGTAACTGGAAAATTTAATGCAATTCAGATTTAGGACTCAGATAAAAATAAAAAGCAGCAAAAACTAATGCCATATTTCTAAGATGGTTTTGTATGGGAGATGATCTTTTCTTTTATTTCATATATAGTGTCCTCAAATTTCCTTCTGAGAAGCAAGAAAAATTTCAAATATTTTTGAAACATGTTTAAAGTGCTGTACTCTCTGAACTGAACTCTAGTTAATTCATTATATAACATTTCCCAACAAAGAAGTTCACATGGGAGGTAGAACACAGGAAAGGTTGTTTAAGTTTAAAATGAAATTGGTTAAAAATAATGCTGGATGGCAAAATAGTACAAGAAAACTGTTTAACATCTTGCATAAAATTAGATAGATACAGGTCGCTTAGTGACTATACAATGGAGTCCCCCACAATTACTTACAATCAAGATTCAATGTTCTGACAGCCACCCCTTGCCATAACATGATTTCATTTTGGGCACTTGGCAACCATGTCACATTTATAGAACATTCTGTGATCACTTGAACATGATTTTCTACATTTTTTGCTGGGACCTGGTGCTTATTTCCTGTTTTTGGCAAAAAAAAAAAGCCAATTGGATATAGTGGTTCACTAAATGACCAGAGTTCACATAACAACTGTCATAAAAATGGTCATAAAATTGAGAGTAATCATGTGGTGTCCCACTTAACGACCACAATTTATGACCACAATTACAGACAGACAGACAGTAAATTCCCATGGAAAGAGAATTTTTTTTAAAATTTCAGCAGCATCTCAGAAAAAAAGCATGTCAAGGAAAGTGGTAGAAAACATGCAATGACATACATACTTGGAGGATGAATAAAAAAATAAATTATAAAAAGTTACTAGAAGATTATGTAGAATAGTCGTTTGGAAAATGGTAAGGAGTTGATCTGAATCTTCTTGTGCCATCCCACTTTATAGCACTGTATATACCCATTCTCTTATCAGATATTGCTGACAGCATTATCATAACATAAATAAGATTCCCACTGAATATGAGGGGCTTGATCACATGTATTTGATAGATAACTATCAACTACTGTTTTCCAAAATGTTGTTCTTGCCTATATTGACTTGCAATCCTGAAAGCTGTAGTTCAAGACATCTGGAATTCAAAACTAGGGAAGCTATACAGCACTGTCAATTTACAGTATATGTTTCAGCTATTTTAGTATAATTAACTGATTATAAGCCATCAAACCACTGTCAATTCTTAAAAGTCACTTAAACTTTTGTTTCCAGTGTAGTCAAATTTTTGAGATCTTCTAACAGTATACTCATCAACACTGTTAATTGAACCCATGCACCTTAATATTGTTTCTCCTGTTCTTCCCTTTCCTTCTACCTTTCCCAGTATTACATACTTATCTAGAGAGTTAGTCTTTATATAAGGATTCTGACTATGATGTACCTTGATTTTGATTTATGTTATGATCCATCTATTCACTTTCTCAGCTATCAAGAAGGAAGTCATTCTAAGGAATATTCTTCAACAACAAGAATATTCCTTAGAATGACTTTCTTCTTGATAACCGAGAAAGTGAATAAATGGATCATTACGTAAATGTCAACACTCGTTCTATAACAGTTCTTCAAAGTCCAACTTTCATTTTCATAGATTATCTTTGGGTATCCATTGCTTGTATAATTCTGAACTCTGTACAGACACAATACAGAATCTAAAAGTTTTTTCCAAGGTTGATGCTGCCAATTTCTAGTCATGGCATATTTCTTGATTATTGGTTTTTTTAAACGGTTGATAGTCCACAGTAAATGGCATAAATTACTTATCACTTCAACAAATTTATTCATTGTCAGTTCTAAGGTTGGTTGCTATATTAGTTGTCATTAATTTGGTATTTAGTCTCATTTTTTAACTCTGCTTATTGACTTCCATTATTAGAATGTGTAGAATATAAGCATGTTTGGCTAACAGAGCATTAACACTGCACAGGTTATGAGGTTCCTCCAGCTTTAAAATGTCCCTTATCTTCTTCCAATCCAGCTTCTCTCAATATATGTATAGGCTGTATACATTATGAAGCCTTGTTTCATTCCTTTGTCAATCTGGAAACATTAATTTTGCCACATTCATTACCATAGACTAGACCATAGTTTGAATACTCTGTTTAATCTCCTTTCTTTGGTATTGGTGTATACATTGATCTCTGTGGGTATTCCATTAACTGGTCTAACCTTCTGACTTGCTAATGTCTTTGATATAGTATATTTAAGTATGTGAATTCTAATGTACTTTGAGAAAGCCTATCAAACCTTCCAAAATGTGCATTTCTTTATTTCTTTTTAACACTTTGGTGCTGACCACACATATTGTCACAGCTATTTTTTAAAAAAATCATTGACAGAAATTATCTTGCCCAAATTAATCATTTTAATTATGTTGTCAACAGTTGTATTAGGTCTTTACATCAAATCTGTCTCTTTAATAAGATTCTGTAGGCATATATTTTTATGCATATCCTTTCATATAAAAGCTATATTTATTGTTGCCTTAGGGAATGAAATGAAGAACAGTGTAAGACATTTTAAATGGACTTTCATGGAATAGTTTTTATTCCTACTCTGCATATTTATATACTTTGTAATTCATATTTGTGCACCTTTTTCCTCAATGTATGCAGTTTTCTGTGCACATACTACAACATATTTTTTAATGTGAATTTTGGGTACACATATGTTCCATTTACATTTAGGTTTTAAAAGTGAATAAATTATAGTTTCCCCAAATTTACAGATATTTTTAAAAAACAAATAAAATAAAAGTAATGGAATGGAAATTATATTGTAGATCTTTTTATATTTGGTCATTTTCACCTGCTTTTTCTTGATCCGATTTCCTGTTTTGCTACTTGTTTTTCCAAATTAATTCCAAATTAATTTCCAAATTAATAGAATTTCAAACCAAAAAAAAGAAAGTGATAATAAGATCATTATTTTCTTCCACTGTTCATACACCTATGATAATTCCCAAACTTTAAAAAAATCTTTCTAAAATCACACACACACAAAAGATGCAAATTTTTATTTATCTTTCAAGCCCTCTTCAAATAATAAATAGTGACAAGAAAACTGAAAAGTTTCAGATTCTATTGTCAATTCTGCTACAACCATTCAGTTCCTAGAACCATGATGGTGAACCTATGGCACCCATACCACAGGTGGCATGCAGAGCTCTCTCTGCGGGCACGTGAGCTGTTGCCCCAGCTCTGTTCAACTGTTCATGCATCATGCGTCCCACTGGCCAGTTGATTTTTGGGTCTCTGCCATGCATGTGTGAGGTGTGCATGCATGCACAGGGAGGGTCAAGCACACATTGCATTATGGGTGTGGGCACGTGCATGCGTGCACACTTTCAGCATGCGACAACAAAAAGGTTAGCAATCACTGCCCTAGAAGAAACATCACCTGAAGTTAAGTCAACAGTTCCTTACTGGAAAATGACCATTGTCTTACCTGAAGGGTAGTTTTCAGGGCGCTGCATAGGAGAGTCCAAGCAAGGGTTAAATACAGCCAATCTGCCCAGAACTGAATTGAAACTTTAAACCACGCCTCCTGTGCTGCTTATCTTCAGATTTTTTCAATGAAGACGTGGAACTGTTGTGCGCTGAGAAGTTCAACAATGTAAATAAGTCAATAATAAAACCAAATCAACTGGAACCGTAACGTTCGAACTGTCACCAGCGGAGCCAGACCCCAGGGTGGGGTGGACTCTCCTTCGCAGCGCCCTGAAAATGACCCTTCAGGTAAGACAATGGTCATTTTCCAGGGCACTGCGCTGGAGAGTCCAAGCAAGGGACATGCCCAAGCTAATTGTCACTAGGGCGGGAAGCCACAGCATTCAGAGTCTCTCCGCTGGTGTGAATGTCTCGAAGAACACGCCTCCCGAACGCCCCCTCCGCTGATGCAAAGGTGTCCAATTTATAATTACGGACGAATGGAGACAACGAAGTACAGGTAGCTGCCTTGCAAATTTCCTCAATTGGTGCCTTGGTCGCCCAGGCTGCTGTGGTGGCGGCGCTCCTAGTCGAATGTGCTGTAATGTTGTGAGGTACAGGTTTGGACTGCAGGGCATGAGCAAGGGCGATGCAGGCCCTCAGCCACCCACCGATCATAGAGGAAGACACTTTCCTGCCCTGGGAAGCTGGAATGATATGAAGAGTGATTCAGACCGTCGAAACCCCGCCGTGCGCTTGATGTACCTGCGAAGCGTCCTGCGCACATCCAGCAAGTGCCAGCGTTTCTCCCTCGGGTGTCTAGGATGTGGACAGAAGTCCAGTAGCACCACCTCCTGGGCTCAGTGGAACCAGGAGTTGATTTTGGGAATGAACGACGGGTCCAGCCTGAGAATTACCCTGTCCTGTCGAATCAAGCATAAGTGCTCTCTGACGGACAGGGCAGCTAACTACGAAATACGACGAGCTGAGGTGATGGCAGCCAAAAATGCTGTCTTAAATGTCAGATGTTTGAGACTGGCAGTTCTAAATGGTTCAAATGGTGGGCTGATAAGAGCTCGTAGCACTACGTTGAGGTCCCAGGATGGATATCTGTGAACCACTGGGGGTCTCAGTTAGTTGCACCCCTGAGAAAACTGTGAATGGTAGGATGTCGTCCGAGCGAGGAATGTCCATCGGGAGCCAGAATGGTGGAAATAGCCGCCACCTGACGCCGTAGTAAATCAATAAGGAATTTCAGAATTAGAGGCTACAGTAAATTGATGGAATACAGTATTGTATATGTTCCTTCTGATTTAGAGAGTGAAGTTGTTAATGTTTTATATGGAAAGCATTGGAAAACTAAGATGGTACTAGGAACTATTCCCTTATTCAATCCCACTATTAATTATTGTATAAAGAAGAAAATCGTCGATGAAAACTGCTGAGCTCAGAGTCCCTGTTGTGTCCATTAGTAGTTTTTGGGTGTTCAGCACCTTTTTAAATCAGACCATGTCTCAAGGTTCCTATACTACAACACAATTGATAGTTAGACTGCATGATTTTTTTTTCTTTTAAGACAGAATACATTTTCTTTTGCAGTATACCAAGACCATAATAATAATAAAAAAGCATAATCTTCACGAAAGAGATTGTTGCTCTATGACAAAATTACATGCTGTGAATGCAGAAAGTTCCAGAATCACAAGTAAAACTGGACAACCTCCTTCATAAAATTCTGGAAATCACTGCTCACAATACTATCAATATAAGAAGCTCCCTATATTAGCCAAGTAACAATAATCAAGGAATTTGTTTTGTTACAAAGTACAACATATTCTTGTTACTTTCTTTGAATATATATATTTAAGGTGCTGGAAAAGGGAGGAAAAAAGAAAGAAAAGAAAAAAACTTCCTCCCTTTTCCAGTACCTTAAAGCTACAGGACATGAAATTAATTTTGAAGGAACCAGGTTAATCTCCAAAACTAAACACTTCAACAAGAGAATAATTATGGAAGTTATCGAAATAGAGAAACACCCCCACAACATGAATAAACGTGATGATACCTCCTGCCTACCAGACATCTGGAAACCAGCCCTAGTCACACAAATGAGCACCACCTACCACCCAGGCCGTTACAACACGAAACAACAACGTACACACAGCCAGCACCAATGAGCACCAATCTACCAATCATGATACATCCACATGACCAATCATTCCACTTATTGAAACAAAGCCAGCACTCCCCCCTCCCCCCAAGATTTATAGAAAGACAGCAGCTCCAACCACGCTTTAAGCCCAAAACCCAGCCTGAAGATGACGAGTGAGACCTCGCCGAAATGTTGCCACGACAATCTCAATCTTACATGGGAAAAGACCTGAATACAACAAGACCAGCATACCTACACTCGTGAAAAATCTACGGAAACACACACATACATGTGTGTGTGTATATATGCATGTATATATAAATAAAAATTTAATGTTGTTTGTTCAAAATCTCAAATCTCCGAAAGTTCTTCACTACACATACATACATACATACATACATACATACACACACACACACACACACACACACACACACATATATATATATATATATATACATACATACATACATATACATACATACATACATATATTCATATACATACACACACACACACACACACACACAGTCCAGATACCCAAAAGGTATCAAACTGCCAACCTATGCTTTAGAAATCTGAAAACTAAGGCACCAAAGAGTGGTTCTCTTAACCCCTAACATGATCTCATACATGATCTCTAGCATGATCTCACTATTTTCCACCCACCACTGGAAAGATCTATATATATATCTATATATATATATATATGTAAATATATATATATATATATATATATATACATATGCAAGAAAACTTAAGTACCACTCCTCTGTTTGGAGTAGACCCTGCCCAATCACAATTTTTCACCTGAAAAAATTCCATTTATATGCTATTAAAAGCATATATAAGCCCTCCCTTTCTGGCATTTCCAGCTATTGTGACTACTTGTGTAGTGATATTCAACTGATGGATTGTATGAAAGAAGTTCATACTTCCTTTGAATATGTAGAGAGAAATCACATAATCTCTTTCAGTCCTCACCAATTTATACATGAACACTACTTTTCCTCACTATTTGTCCCACATTTATAGAGTGAGATGGGGGGACTATTTAGGCCATCAGGTCAAGCCCCTGCTTAATGCAAGAATCCAAATTAAAATATTCCTGATTCCTCAGCCTTTGCTTGAAACCACCCAAGAAAACTTATCATTTCACTGAGTAAGTGAATTCTCTCTCAAACTCTTCTTAGGAAAGGAGGGGGGTGTTGTGTGCGCATGCACGTGCATGCGTGAGCAAACACACACCTCTGTCTCTCTATCAAACATTCCATTGTAAATTTGCCATTCTTTTAGGTTAAATCCATTGTTGAATCTAAGACAGAAAACAGGACTTGGCTTTTTATGTGACCTCTTAACATTTATTTGAAAAGTTCTATTTATGCTCCTTTATTTTTTTCTTCTTCTCTAGGCTAAATATAACAAACTTCTACAATGTTTCTTTATAACAATCATATCTCAGGTCCCCTAACCATCCTTCTTGCATCTCCTTCCATTTTAAACACTTTTTAAAATGAGAGGCTCAGACATGCTTGCAATACAGAAGATGTGATTGAAACAAAGTATAAAAAAGGTGAATTGTAAGCTATTTTTATTAATGCAACCTACAACTGCATTTTCCTTTTTTTTTTCAACCATAAAAACCATTATCTAGCAGGACAAACTGTATTTTTTACCTGTGATTTGATTATAGTCTACTAAGTGGAGGATTTGCCACTTCCTTCTATGAAATTCCACTGTTACTCTCATTTCATTTCTCTAACCAAGAAAGCCATTTTAAATTTTATTTTTGTTCTCTAGACCCTCCCTAGAACTCATACTTATATGTTGCAAAGATTAATTCAAAATCAGAATTAAAAAATCTGCCATTTACCTGGTGACATTTAAAGCAGCCATATTTATTATTCTTAGTATGCTTCACTAATCTCAGCTGTTTCTAATCTTCCATTTCCTGGACACAATCCCTATTGTTATGCATTGGCAAAGATCAATAGTATTAGATAATCTAATTATCTTAATATAAGATATAAAATGTAGGATTATAGAATCTACAATAATTAGATACAGAACAATATATAGAATGCATTAATAATATTATTTGTTCACAGCTGCTAGTTCTTTACTGCAGTTGGCCTTCATACACATCAAGTTCTTTCCAAGAACTGAGGATGTCATAATGTATTGGCAAAGTATATGGGCAGATCGAACCACTGTGACTTTTTGCAATTTACAGATGGAAATTTTGTCAATCCTATCCAGGATGTATAATTCTGCCTGTTTGCTAGATATTAGCAAAGATATGCATGTAATTCTAACTCATTGCTGTTCTCTAGAGATCATGTACTATAATTACACATTTAACAGCTCATTTCTGTTTTGTCACCAACAGTTTTTGTCTGCCAGTGAGAAAATCAATTACATCCATGTATTTCATCTGTCTCAGGTTTTTTTCTTCAAAATGGAATATGGTTATCGATTAATGGTGAATGTATGTGTTTATGATGTAATCACAATGATACTAGTCAAATATGTCTATGTAGGCAAAATGTTTGTGACATGGTGGACAAAAAAGAAATAAGATCTTTTTTATTATTCTCAAGTTTATTTTTCTTTAAAATGAAAAAATTCTGAATTACAAAACCACTTCCTATATTACATAAAACTAAATCTATCTATCCTGTTGTTCTGTAACAAATCAAATACAAATGATGTTCCTTCCTTTACATGAGATGCTACCCAATTATGACTCTAAGCAGTGGCGGATTAAGGCTCACTGGTACCCTAAGCACTGACAAATCTTGGTGCCCCCTCCTTTGTACATACTGTACAAATCTTCATTGTTTTTTTTTCTCAACTTTGTGGTGCCTCCTGGTGCCCTAAGCACATGCTTAGTCTGCTTAATAATTAATACACCACTAACTCCAAGCATCCTTCACCACTGGACACAGTGGCAGTGGCGGTTAGGAACTGAATATCAGCAATATTCAGAAGGCCACAAATTCTCCATTTGTGCTTTTAAAGAAATACTTATGACTCTGAAAAAACAATAATTGCTGGAACAATGAGGTAGTTTTTTAAAAAAGAAAACCTTATCATTTTTCCACCAAAACACATGTTAAATATATCTTGATTACTATATATAGCCCTATAATAAAAGTCCCAAAAAGATTCAAAAATACAAAAATCAAGTTTTTATGCTATCTTGGTTGCTGCTTCTTGATAGTGTTCATACTTTGTAAATACAGCATTATTTTCTCATCATGACAAATCATCAATATAAGATTTTCAGTCATGCAGCAATATCTCATATTGCGTATACTAGTAAGAAGTGATAATATATTTTAAAATAAACTGAATCATAAAAAAAGTATTGTAGAAAAATATGGAGAAATAAATATGGGGAACAGGGATAACTAGATGGATAATTTGTAGGGATTATGGAAAATGCATTTTAGGTTTGTATCACATATAGCAATGTAAAAACCATTCTAGGGTGAAGAGCCTCATTCATTCTCCATCGGAAGTATCAAACTTTATAGAAGTAGAAATACTCGCTCACATACTGTTTTCCAAAATTATACTAGGCTATTGGCACCTAAGTAGTAAATACATTATCATTTCTAATAATCTATATTAGTATATTAATGCATTACATTAAGATTTCTAATACTCCATTTAAAAATGTATGGTAGACTACTTTGGTGTAGTGAATCAGGTTATGAATGTTATTCCCAATTCAGGAACAAAGCCAGTTGGGTGACTTCAGGACAGATACTACTTCTTGGCCCTAGGAAGGAGGAAATGACAAATCACTTCTGAAAACTTACCAACAAAACTTCAAGGACTCATCCAGGCAATTACCGGAGTCAATACTAACTTAAAGGAGTTTCATGACTCAAATGGCTTATACTCCATATTTCAGGGTTTAGGTTTTTTTGTTTTGTTTTGGAAAGGGAGGTGTTAAAAGACAACTAGAGGGGAGGGGAATAATGCAACCAAACCAGCAATATAAATTGCAATCCAAAGCCATTAAACACGATATTTTTCATTAATTTAAAGATAAGAGAAGGGTATGAGAAAATTGAACAACAGTAGATTACAGAAAAACAATTCCAATTTTTTATTCCATACTGAAATATTGTCCATTTCTTAATATTGATTTAAATAATATTTTGAAACTAAATGGAATATACTGCAAACTGTACATGGAACTTTTTCACCACCAATCAAGTAGCAATTGGCAACCTATTTTTCTCATCCAAATTTTGGCTTAAGCAGGCATAATGCAGTACAATGATCACTTTCCTCCAAGTTATGTGTCCCAGAAAACTGCACATGGGAGCACTATAGTATCAATTTAAAATAAGCCAGCAGCTCAACAACACTCCATTTAAGAGAAGCAACGAGAAAGCAATTATATGGGATTCTCAGGACACTTGGTAACATTTATGTGAATCCATAGTCTTTCTGCTATTAATAGAATTGCCAGCAGCACAGAAATTAGAACTTAGATTTTAATTTCTGCAAAGATCCCATAGGTGAATCCTTTATAATGAACAGGTTGCCTTTAGTATTTATTTTTATTTTTCCATTTATAACATGGCATTCTACACATAGAACCCTCAAAATAGCTAATACTCTGAAAGAAGCCAGTAAGAATTAAAAGCATCATTAATCTAATTCAAAAGACCAGACAAGAGAGGAACATTATGGTTCTTTTTGTGAAAACACAAAATTACGGAGCACAAATTCAGGATTCATGGAAAGGCTTTTCTCCCACAAGATTGAAATATGATTCTCTTAAAATGTAGGCATTTTCACTTTATGCCAACTTTTATGCCCAAATATTTCACACCAAGCACAGGGATAACCCTAGGCCAGTACCAATTTTGTCCTCTAGATGGTAAGAAACAGAAATAATGAAGCACTACCAGAAATGGAAATTAGCAGCATCACTGAAATCTCTCTCCCACAGCAATGGGATTTGGAGAAGGCTAACTTTTGCTAGGATTGTCTTTTCCTTCTCTCACTTTGTTGAACTGAACAAAATAATTCAGTGCAACTTATTAATATAAAATAGTGGACATTATTTTAATTCCCTCACTTTGCTTCTAAAATACAATAAGCATCCATGAACAAATCCTTCATATTTTTCTTGCTGTTGTATCCAGTTCAGCAAATTAAAGAGAAAGAAGAAAAATGTAAGGATATACTATTATAACTTTGGGGAGATGAGTCACTTAGCAAATGCCTGAAGGTTAAGTTCCCTGAGGCAAGATTCAGATCTGTCCAAAACAACATGCAGATTCAAGGTATTTTTGAATATTAAATCCATATATGAATGAAGATAGATAGATAGATAGATAGATAGATAGATAGATAGATAGATAGATAGATAGATAGACAGACAGACAGACAGACAGACAGACAGACAGACAGACAGACAGACACACAAATTTTGTTTTCGTAGATTTTCATGGGTGTAGGTATGCTGGTCTTCTTGTATTCAGGTCTTTTCCCATATAAGATTGAGACGTTGTCAATCTTACACAGAAAAAGACCCGAGTACAACAAGACCAGCATATATATATGCTGCCGTCTTTCTATAAATCTTGGTGGGGGTATGTGGAGTGCTGGCTTTGTTTCAGTAAGTGGAATGATTGGTTGTGTGGTTGTATCATGATTGGTAGATTGGTGCTGATTGGTACTGGCTGTGTGTACATTGTTGTTTCATGTTGTAACGGCCTGGGTGGTGGGTGGGGCTCGTTTGTTGGCTAGGGCTGGTTTTCAGATGTCTGGTAGGCGGGAGGTATCGTCACATTTATTCATGTTGTGGGGGTGTTGCTCTATTTCGATAGCTTCCATAATTATTCTCTTGTTGAAGTGTTTAGTTTTGGAGTTTAACCTGGTTCCTTCAAAATTAATTTCATGTCCTGTAGCTTTAAGGTGCTGGAAAAGGGAGGAAGTTTTTTCTTTTCCTTTCTTTTTTCCTCCCTTTTCCAGCATCTTAAAGCTACAGGACATGAAATTAATTTTGAAGGAACCAAGTTAATCTCCAAAACTGAACACTTCAACAAGAGAATAATTATGGAAGCTATCAAAATAGAGAAACACCCCCACAACATGAATAAATGTGACGATACCTCCCGCCTACCAGACATCTGAAAACCAGCCCTAGCCAACAAACGAGCCCCACCCACCACCCAGGCAATTACAACACAAAACAACAATGTACACACAGCCAGTACCAATCAGCACCAATCTACCAATCATGATACAACCACACAACCAATCATTCCACTTACTGAAACAAAGCCAGCACTCCACATACCCCCACCAAGATTTATAGAAAGACGGCAGCTCCAACCACACTTTAAGCTCAAAACCCAGCCTGAAGATGGCGAGTGAGACCTCAGTGAAACGTTGCCAAGACAATCTCAATCTTACATGGGAAAAGACCCGAATACAATAAGACCAGCAGATAGATAGATAGATAAAAGATAGATGATAGATAGATAGATAGATAGATAGATAGATAGATAGATAGATAGATAGATAGATAGATAGATTTTCTAGATAGATATTTCTTGGACTCTGCAGTACTGTTTTTAAATCATTCTTGTCATAAATGTCCTTCCTTCATTTTTTGAAATGTCTCATTGAGCCCTGACAATTCTATTCCTTACTCACTGCTTCTTTTTCATATGTTTACTCAGATGTATCTGTAGTCCTCAGATTACAGTGACAATTGGGATTGAAATTTACATTGCTAATCAATGCAGTTGTAAAATACTACATCATGTGTTTGTATTGCTTAGTGACAGAAATCCTGGCAATCCCAGTTGCTGTCATCCAGGATCATGTGGATCATTATGTAAGGACCTCATATGATTGTTACTTCCAAGTTCTTGCTGGCTGTTCCATTGACTTTGCTTGTGGGATGCTGGCAGGAAACATTGAAAATCATGACCATAGATAACAATCACATGACCACAGGGAAGCTCCACAGCAAGAACTTTCAGAACCGATCATAAGTATCATTTGCTCAGCGCTCCTGTGACTTGAATGTTTACCGGTAACAAACAAATGATTGTAATCTGAGGACCATATATACAGCGAATGTGCAATACAAAATGATTCAATATAATTTAAAACAAAATTTATAATTCTAGGAAAAGAGAAGGAAATCCATAAAGCAGCAAGTTGAAAATAGTTACAGCAAACATGTCTTTTTGTTTTCCTTGCAGTTTTTCTATATTTATGCTGCTCAAAGGAACAACTTGCAACCATTTGTTTAGTGATCTATCAAGTTTACAATAGCACTGAAAAAGTGACTTAGGACCAGTACCTGCACTTACAATATTGCAACATTTCCCTGGACATGTGATCAAAATTTGGTTACTTGGGAACTGGCAAGAATTTACAACAATTAGACATCCCAGTATCATGTGGTCATCATTCCCAGAAAGCTTTCAAGAAGCAAAGTTAATGGGGGAAGCCAGTTTTGCTAAACAACTGCATGGTTCACTTAGCAGGGGCAGTGATTTGCTTAACGGAGTATAGTAAAAAGAATAAAATTGGGTACTCTTTATTTAACCACAGAAATTCTGGTTCCAATTGTTGGTATAAGTCAGGTACTAACTATAGTATGGTGTTGAATACATAAGCCTAAACTTAGAAGTGTTCAAAGCAGTCTTAAAGTGAATGAAAAATAAAATATGTGGCACACTTCCCCAAGACACTGTTTATCTAGGGAAGTAGAAAATGATTTTTACATCATAGGAATGATATAAAATTGACCAATTTTCCTTGTACTGTTACTCTGGAAAGATTGTTTTCTTTTAAGATTGGATTGGCAAAGGTGAGAGAATCAAAGATTAGATTGGAAAAACAGGAATTTGGAGTGGAATTCTAAGTACACTCCTTCAACCCCAGCAATTAAACCACTGCCAACATTGTTAAAAAGAATGGTTTTGTTTTACTTTCTAACTTTTCATATGATTAAATAAACTGCTACATATTATAGGTAAATGCATATTACATTTTCTATGTATGGAAATATGAAATGAATATAAAAACAAAGTTTAAAAGGCTATTGAATCCATATAGCTAACAGATCATTCTGTGCAAGACAGTTTTAATAAATTAAGCACTTTTATATTAAAAAGTATAATTACATATATGCAACAGACAGAGAATTAATTGACACAGAACATTTCTGGCCCCAGCAATCTAAAATTAATAGAGCTATCAGTGCATGTAACATAGATGTTTGTGCAGGTAAGATTATCAACCTTGCTGTCAAGCAAAACTAAGCATTTAATAGTGAGTGCCATACCATGTGCACTAATCAAACAGGTGGCAAGAAGGTAGACACAACACAGATTATGTAGACAGTAAACACAGAGTCAATCAAATTGGACTCAAATGCCTATACACCAATGCAGAGTATGAGAAATAAACAGGATGAATTAGAAATTCAAGTAAATGAGGGCAGGTATGATATTGTTGCCATTACGGAAACTTGGTGGGACGAAACCCACAAATCTATTTTATTTTTCTTTATGTACACAGAAAGCATATGCACCAAAGACAAATTCCTTGGGTGTTCTATTCTTTTAAAAAAATGGAACATACAGCTAGAGGTATTTAAATTATTTAAAAGAAATAGACCAAATAAAAGAGGAGGTAGAGTGGCCTTATATATAACAAATAACTACATCTCTACAGAAATAGAACACAACAATGATGAAAATTATCTTGAATGCGTTTAAAATTAAAAGGGATGGAAATGACATTACCATAGGTCTATACTACAGGCCACCCAACCAAACAGAGAAATAGATGAACTTTTTGCTAGTCAGCTAACTAAGGTATGTAGGAAGCACATCACAATAGTAATGGGGGATTTTAACTACCTTGACATCAACAGGGAGACAAATTCTGCACCAAGTGGAAGATCCAACAGGTTCGTAACAAACCTAGCAGACAACTACATTTTCCAAAAGTAGAGAAGGGAACAAGGGGCTCAGCCATGTTGGACTTAATTCTCACTAACAGAGAGGAAATGATAGAAGGTGTTGAAGTCACAGGAACTCTGGGTGCAAGTGGCCATACAATATTGAAATTCAACATTATGCAAACATAAGTAGTAGAACAAAGTGAAACTAGAGTCTTGGACTTTAAGAGAGCTAATTTCAATAAACTTAGAGAGAGCTTGGGAAGGATTCCATGGATGAGAATCCTCAAGGGGAAAACAACTCAAGAAGCTTGGGAAATTTTGAAAAGTGAGATTATAAAAGCCCAGTCTAGCACAATACCAATGAAGAATAAAAATAACAACTCTCAAAAGAAACCAGCATGGCTGCATAAAAAAACAGACAAATCGAAAGACAAAAATGACAATTGTAAAAAGTGGAAGGAGGGGCAAATAACTAAGGCTATCAGCAAATAGCCCAAGCCTGTAAAGATGAAGCAAGGAAAGCTAAGGCTCACAATAAACAAAGGTTTGTGACAAAAATAAAAAATAATAATAAAAAGCTTCTTCCAACATGTTAAAAGCAAGAAACAAGTCAAGGAAACAATTGGTCAATTGCTGGGAGAAAGTGGCAAGAAGGTGACAAGCAACAGGGAAAAAGCAGAACTACTTAGCTCATTTTTTGCATCTGTCTTTACACAAAGGGAAAAACCTGTCCAACCAGTCCAACTTCGCTTTAAGGTCAAAATTAAGTTATTTCTATTTGATGGTATGGAAAAAAGACTCAAAACTGCTGACTTAAGTTTTCATTCTTTATAAATTGCATTGGTTCCTTATTGGATTGTGACCCTTGAATTTTAGGAAAACAAAGAGACCCTTCTGCGCTGCAGAGCAGTAAAGAGGAATGCTGAAGTCATAGGGTGGTGGTGGTGGTTGAACAGAGAAAAGAGATTGTAGGAGGAAGAAAAAAGAAACACACAATTATGTGTGAAGCAGGTGGGACCAAAAGAGTAAATAACAAGCCTCGGAAACTAGTACAGTTTCACAAGCCGTTCAAAGACAGAACAGCTACCAGCCAGCTGGCAACATGACTTTTTTCTCCCTTCTTCAAAGTAATAAAGACTAAGAGTCAAAGAACCAATTCAGTAAAAAGGAGAAATTATAAGGCTGGGAGTAATGGCATACTGCTTTTTTGCTAGAAAAGATGGGGAGTTAAATTACACAGGGAGAAAGGCAATCCTGTAAATTTGTTAAGTATTGTCTCCTTCTATTTATCACTATATTATTGTCACAATTATAATCAGGCACAGAGTAGTTTTATATGTATATATTAGTTTTAACATAGGAATATAGTTAGTTTCGTATATAAACTAATATTATATAAAAATCAAATGAAAGCATTCAACCTCCTGATCTGTGGTTTGTACCATAATATTACTTAAAGTATGCATAAATACATAAAGCATAAAAATAAGCACATTTTCAAACAGTAAAATACAGGTAAAAGCCCATCATACATATGGAACTACTCTGTTCTAATCTGCAACTGTACTGTATATAATATGTTATTTTTTTTATTAAGTCCCTTGTCAACAATCCTTTTCTACAATTTCATATTCTACAGCCTTTAGAATAGAGTGATACACATATTTTATGTTTAAAACAATATTCAACCAATAAAGGTAACGATAAAAACTCTTATACAATACAGATAGGCCTCAACCTATGACCAAAATTGAGCCCAAAAGTTCTGTTGTTATGTGAAACATTTGTTAAGTTAATTTTTGCCCCATTTTATGACCTTTCTTGCTACGATTATTAAGTGATTCACTGTAGTTGATAAGTTAGTATTATGGTTTTTAGGTAAATCTGATTTTCCATTGACTTGGCTTGTAAGGAAGTCACAAAAGATAATCACATGGCCCCAGAAAGCTAAAAGCGTCATAAATATGAATATGAGTTGCAAAGCATCCGAATGTGGATCACATGACCGTAGGATGCTGCAATGGTTGTAAATCTGAAAAACAGTCATAAGTTGCTTTCTTCAGCTGCATTGTAATTTTGAATGAACAGTCACTAAATGAATTGTTGTAAGTCAAGGACTACTTGTAAATGCCAAACAATATAAATAATTACCAATTTCACAAGTCGTATATAATGCATCTATTTTGTAAACTTAATAAAATTATTATCCCAATAGTATTATTCATTAAAAATAAACCTAATATGGTAAAAATAAAAAGTACTATTTAATATAGTATGTGGCAACAGAAAAACAAACATTTGCTGTGTCAATTCAAATGCTCCATGATACCAGAAGAACAGTACTAATGAAGTGGATATGTAGACAAGAGAAGTCACTTACCGTATATGAGAGAATTACAGGGCATTAAAAGAAAAGTCAGTGGGAAATTTAATTGTCTCTTTCATTTCAGAAGTCAGAAACATTTTGCACAGCATCATTATTATTCTCTTCCTGAAATGAAAGTAATTTCATTCCAAGAAATAATATCCATCTAGTAGTGACACTAGATCTGAACTGGGAAGAAATAGATTTAAAAAAAAGAAAATCTAAGAAAACTTAGTTAGGTTTGAGGACCAAATGAAGTACATGTGGATTTTGTTTCTCCATTATTCCTATTAGAAATTATTTCCAACAAACTATATTACTCAAATAAATTCAAATCATACATTAAATGAACAGGGTTTTTATGAGCGGAGACTGAATAAATGAAAGGACTTTGCCAGGGATATTCAACAGGAGAAAAAGTATAGATGGACCAGAGAACTATGGGAAATTTTATATTAAGCTGGGAGAAGTAAAAAGGTCATTTGCTGACTAGCCACTGACTGTAAGGTTTGTGTCCTGAGAGCTGTTGACTATCCAGTATGGGACTGATTAAGTAAACGATTAAGAAAGACAAACAAACAAATAATCAAGAACCATATAGCTAATAAAAACTCAGAATGAAATGAAATAAATAATGTAATGATCAACAGAAAAACATATTGAGTTGTATTTAAAATAAAATATGTTTAGAATAAAAGAAAAAGTATCAGGACACCAGCTGCTCAGTGAGGGCAACAGTTACAATTATTTCAAAAAGTTGTCCTGCATTTGACAAAATGAAGTCTTACAAACTATCTCATTTTTGTTCAGGTATTTACAAGAAATGCTCCGAGAAAACAAAACAGCAAGCTAGGAAATAAGTCAATAAAAAGACTGAAGACACTGGTTACCTTTAGGTAAAGAAAAACAATAGAAATTTGGCTTTCTTTTTCCCAAATGTCTGTGAGAGATTGGCTACTACACTACATATTTCTTTTAAATTTTTGGTATTTAATTTTACGCAATATGGTTCTGAAGTGCCCAGGAAAGAACTGATGAGAATCAAGCAGAAATTCTCCCATTTCTATTTTTTACAAGTATTAAAATGGTATTTAAACATTTTCTTGCCCTACTGATCTTAAAGATAATAAAATCAAAACCTCTGAAAAGTCCAGCTGCTTTTTCCAAAAGAAATATCTGTTTCATAATGATCAAGCTAGAAAGTATACATTCCTGCATCAGAGCAGAGTGGGCTGGGAGCAAATCTAGCCTGTCCTTACATGCAGTTAACAATTCCGTGTTAGAATATTTGTGACTGGGAGAGACATGGTAACAAGGTCAGCCAATGAATAGGCATAGCAGCTATGTCAGCCAATAGAAGCTTAAACAGATCTGAGTCTGTGCTGAGAATTGAAACTGAAACTTGTCTGTCTGATCTGAACTCTGAAATAAAACTAACTGTTCTCTTCTGCTTGTAACTTCTACCAGATTGAAAGAATCCACTATTGGTATTGTACATTTATTCATCTGTCATTATGTATATAAAGAAGTTAATGAATCCAGCTGAATCAGTTATCTGTGTGTGCTTTCTGGATTTGATTCTTCTGCACAAACTCTGACATTCCTTGTATTGGCTTAATATGTAATGATATCAAGCGGAAGACAATTCTATCAGATAATTATCTACCTTTCTCACTTCTAGAAAATCTTATATTTTATTTTTGTTAAGCACACAGTTAATAAATAGTAAGATTCAATGCAGGAACTAGCCCATAGCATACTTCCTACAGTGTCTCAATTATTCAGATTCATCTTAGCAACCTAAGATTCCATTATTTATTTCCTAAACACAGACACTATTATTGCCTTAACATTTTGATCTGAATGATTTAGATATAGATCTAATCCAGATCTACCATGAAACTGTTACTTGAAGCAAAATACAAATATACGTCCCAAAGGTGCTCCCCCCCCCCCCAAGAGGCAACTGGACTTTCTGGGTTTTCTTTGAAGACGTTTTGCTTCTCATTCAAGAAGCTTCTTCAGCTCCGACTGTTTGGCGGGGAATGGAAGGATTCATACGCCTTGCAGATAGCTGGCCATTTGCATTCTTTTTAGGGGATTGTTAAGGTCACCTGGAGGTTTATCAGGGTCACCTGAGCAGTGCAATTTGGTGTGGAGTGTTCTTGGAATTGCTGAAAGATCTGTGTGGTAGATTGGAGATAAATGTTGTATCCTGCCCCCTCTGTTAAGACAGCACTGTTCCATTTTGACATAGATAAGCTCTTTGACTCCTCTTTCAAACCAGCAGTCCTCTCTGTCCAAAATGTGGACTTTGTTGTCTTTAAAAGAGTGGGATGTGTCTTTTAAATGAGGATGGACTGCTGAATCTAGTCCTGATGTGTTTGTTCTCCTATGTTGTTCTCCTGTGTCATGCCATGTATTGTTCATAACTGCTATGTGGTTAAAGTGCATTATTTTAGTATAGTTAATAGTCTTTTAGTCTATCCATGGCAAAGGTGGGTTGCTCCTGGTTTTACTACCAGTTCGCTTCGTGCACGCTTCGCTTCTATGTGCAGTACAGTTTACAGTGAACTATGCATTCGTACGTAATATTAAACAACATGCCAGCAATAGCAGCAGCGACCGGGGAACCAGTTTGGAGGCGTGGCCAGCCTGGGTCGCTCCGGTTCTGTGACCCAGGCCAAAATACCACTACCGGTTCGGCCAGTAGCAACCCACCTCTGATCCATGGTTTTTTTATGTTGCATTGCAAGATACACATTCAAAACAATTTCTTCTCCAGTAGCAAATTTTAAAAAAATCTTTATTTGTTGATACATAAAAAAGAATTGATAAACTTCAATATCAAAAGGTGAGAAACAAGACTTATGAATCTTCCTGGTTAGGTTTTAATTTTTAAATCTTTTGAATAAATTGATAATTAATGATTTTCATATATTTACTCAAAATAAAAGATAAGCAAATTTGTCAGTGTTTATGTTAATCAAGTGTTTATGAATCTATTTATCTGAATTCTATGATGGATGCAGGAAGGCTATTCCAGATGGTTATGACTGTGGGGTTTCACAATGAGAGTAGCATATTTGCATAAGAGAAAACTCCTAGCTTTATTTATAATTCAAGGCTTTTGTGAATCACCCTCTTCTTAATACAATTGACAATATAACTCACCTATATTATATTTTTAATTATCCTCCTTTATTTAAGAGCTGTTTGTCATTTTTCCCCCTTTGGCTAAGCAGCCCCGTCAACCTGTGTTACAATGTGCTTGAAGTGATTACACTGTTCTTCAGGAAAATATGCCCCAGAAGCAACAATTATGTTCCATTTAATGTCACAAAAGAAAGGAAGAATAGGGAAAAGTGTTCATCACTCACTGGACTTAACTGTTCTTTGGTATTCTCCTACAAGTGGAAGTAGCAGAAGTATTTTTCTCTACAAATAGCTATTACATTTCTTTTGGTTTATAGATACAATAGTAACAATACTTTACTCTCTTGTGATCCCTTCCTCTCCAATATCTTCATTCTGGGGGAAGAGATTATTTCAGCTACCATCAGGATTTAACTTACATTGAAACCAGGTTTCTGTGCTAGAAATCCAACCAAAACAAAGTACTGCACTGAGAACATATCTCCCAATAATAGTTAAAGAAGTGTAGTAAACAGATAGCATTACTAATAGTCTTCAGTTTGGGATTGGCAATTCCACTGCTAAATGGTCATAAAATGGAAAAATTCTCTGGGTGTGCTTTCTAGCTGGAATAAGACAAAACTACTCAGTTTCATAGCTTCGGCCTTTGTTTGCCCCCTAACTAGTCCCCCACCCCCCTGGAATGCTTGAGTGCCTATTTAAAGTGATGTATATATAAAAACCAATGTAATTAAACTCTAGGGCAAGGGAGGAAAAGAAGGGATTTCCTACAAAAATTGCTTTTCTATCTCTTTCTTCCCTCTCAAAGAGTGGAGAGATTAAAGAGGAAAACGTTTCAAGAGAGCACTGAAGCTATTTGCATTGGCTGACCCCCATGTTGCTGGCTTCATTATGTAGAAGAGCAAACAGCTTATTCTCTTGAAATCTCTTCTTCTCAAATTTTCCTGCTTGGAGGAGGAGAGAGCAAGTGATTTATTTAGGCAATCTTTCTTTGCCTGACAGTTTCTAGCTGTGATCATTTTGCTTCAATTTATAGAAGTGCAAACAGCTTATTCTCTTAAAATCCCTTTGATTACAATTCTTCTGCTCTGCCAAGAGGGTCAGAGAAGAAGAAGAAGAAGAAAACAGGTCAGGCACAGGACAACCCGTATGGACTGCAATGATGACCACATGACTGAGAAATGCTGTGAAGATTGTAAATAGTTAAAAATTGGCAATAAAGTCATTTTTGGTACCACTACTTTAAATGATCTGTGAATAAGAAGTCAGTAAACAAGGACTACCTATATTCCTAATACTTCAAACCTACTGGGACTAAATAAACCAGATATGATCTTTATCTGGTTTTGTGTACAGATAATAGTCAAAAGAAAGAGAGAAACATTTGACTGTTATGCCTAATTTTTTTTTTGAACTCACAAAATTTAGGCAAAATATAGTTTATAAAATATAAAATCAATGTTAATATATAAAAATGCACACAACATAGACCAGGTTTAAGTCAAGGCAGTCATCTAGGAAAGAGTCAGATTTCAGAGTATACATTATTATTCATTCTTAGCACAAGAAACAACAATGGATATCCAGTAAGGAGCCCTGAAACAATCTGCACAAACTTCACAAACATTAAAAAAAAACACCTCTTCCACCTATTAAAAACTTTCTATGATACAAGAAGATAAAAGTGTAATTTCTGGCAGGCATTTTTTCATGAAAATTTGAACTTTGAGATCAAAACCTCTGGACCCTACCTATCACTTACCCACAATAGTTAAATAGTAATCCTTAATTGTAAGGAACCTGATGCATCTTAACAATGGTTCAACATTTATCCGGATAGGTTAAGAATTTTTTTTCCATTTGAGGTTTATATACCTGCCACAGTAAATCTTTTGGAAGCTATTCTGCATGCCCATAATGAGTAAGGCTCAAGCAGGTAAAGGCTTAATAGTTGTTTTGCAACCTGCTAATTTCTAGAGTTGTAGATTATGTCCTTTTATCCTAAAATCTAAAAGGGAGCTTGGAAATAAGCCACATCTTCCTGCTTACTGAGATTTTGCCACGCAGTAGACAAGTTGCATAAGATCATGGCATCCAGCCCTCTCAATTCCTGCCAAATAGATGGGAAGAAATGGATGTAGTGACAGATTTTATTTTCCTGCACTCCAAGATCACCACAGATGGCGACTACAGCCAAGAAATTAAAAGACGCTTGATCCTGGGAAGAAAAGTTATGACAAATCTAGATAGCATACTAAAAAGCAGAGACATCACCCTGCCAACAAAAGTGTGTATAATCAAGGCTATGGTTTTCCCAGTTGCAAAGTATGGCTGTAAAAGTTGGGCCATTAGGAAGGCTGAGCGCCAAAGAATTGAGGCCTTTGAACTATAGTGCTGGAGAAAACTCCTGCAAGTCCCTTGGACTGCAAGACAATCAAACCGGTCAATCCTAGAGGAGATCAACCCTGACTGCTCTTTAGAAAGTCAGATCTTGAAGATGAAACTCAAATACTTTGGTCACCTAACGAGAAGGAAGGACTTACTGAAGAACAGCCTAATACTGGGAACAATTGAGGGCAAAAGAAGAAAGGGACAACAGAGAATGAGGTGGCTGGATGGAGTCACTGAAGCAGTAGGTATGAGCTTAAATGGACTCCAGAGGATGGTAGAGGACAAAAAGGCCTGGAAGAACCTTGTTCATGGGATTGCAATGGGTCAGACATGACTTCGCAACTAACAACAACAAGACAAGTTGTATCACGGACTAGTGACTGAGCAATTTTGGCTTAAGTAGTTGCCCTAAATAAGAGTGTGTATTCAAGATAGTTTATTTTACTTTGGAGGAGGTCTGACTACCAGACTTCTCAACAATGCTTCCCAGTAATTCCTGCTTATTATTTTTTGTTCTATGCTCTGGAGTAACAGAGAGCAAGTCTGACCAATTTTCTCAATGACAGTTTTTCTGGTATTTGATTTATCTTATGTCCCCATAATCTTCTCTTTCCCAACCACAGATAAATAGTTCTTCCATCTGTTTATTGTAAGATTGGCCTTTTATCATGCTGGTCACCCTCTCCTGGCTACACTCTTAAATCACATCACACAAAAATGGAGGAGATATTACAAATAAATAATAATAAATAAATAAATAAATAAATAAATAAATAAATAAATAAA
Organism: Natrix helvetica; assembly: GCF_964273705.1. NCBI lineage: Eukaryota > Metazoa > Chordata > Lepidosauria > Squamata > Natricidae > Natrix > Natrix helvetica. The sequence continues at coordinate 90,751,699 of NC_138554.1, forward strand.
TAAATAAATGCAGAACAGAGTTGTGCTTTTATTCTAGCAATCTGACACTATACTACTAATAGATGTCTTGTTCTGAAGGAAATAATTCACAGTTTATGATTACATCTTTTTTCAGGTCATAATGGTCAAATGACTTTATTTCAATTATCAAAAGGTCTGCACAGTTTATTAATATGAACATTATTCTTCTCGCTAATCACTTTCATTTTTATTTGCATTTAATCCACATTATTTTTTAAATAAATAACTCAAGGTGGCAGACATATCCAACACATCATCTTCCTTCCATTTTCCCTACAACAACAATTCTGTGAGATTGGTTGGGCTGAGAGTGACTGGCACAAAAGTCACCCAGCTGGCTTTCATGGTTACAGTAAGACTAGAATTCACATCAAACAGGTCCTCTATTTTAACCTTTCAAAACTATTTTAAACCAGGATGCCAATTTTTATTATACTATATTTTATTAAATCATATAAAATTGTTACGGTTCTTTCCCAGTCAATTAACAACTTATTTTAAAATTTTATAGGAAACATTTGGAATAAAATATTAAATCTTTGTATAATAGTCCCAATACGTGACATGATGAGTGATTTTGACACCCCTGGATTACTGAATACTAGGATATTCTATTGGGAAATCACCCAGTGAACAAAATGCTATTCATTTGATTGAGCAATTGATTTTAATTGCCATGAATCATTGAAAATAAAAGCTTACTATGATGCCTGATGTTCTTTCTGTTGTTTCAATATGAGACAGCTAATGCTCATCCAATAGAAATGTCATTAAAAAGAAGAAAGAAATCTACTTTTTGTGAGCACTTAGTCTAAAGAAACTTAACTATTCCAAAAGAAAAGAACGATACCATGTACAACAAGCAATTAACAAGGTTTCATAACATTAACTAGTTAATACATTATAATCCAAGTTTTAATATAATATACTATAACCTAATATCAATATGCAAAATCAAATGCACTTTAGAACATAATTTGGGCAAAAGGGAAGATGTAATCTTTCTGTGTGATCCCTTCCTCTTTTTTTTTGCTGATAATTTTAATGAGTGAATGTACATTATTTGTGTGCTTACAGAAATATACTATAAGAATACTGCTTATAAAGGAGAATATTTGTAGGTCAGGGTTGAAATGAGGTTACATGCTGCTTTTTGAGCTTGGTTTTTTTTCTTGCAGACATTTCATTATACAAGCTAGGTAACATTATGATACAGAAATAACTGTGGAATACAACTTTCTTTCTTTTTTTATTTTTTAAATAAAATTTTTATTTTCAATCACAAACACACAAAACATATAACACAAAAACCTCTTGAACTGCATACAGTGTGTCGATTGGTTACAAGGTCTTTCTGCGTCCTTTCCATAGTCAACACTTGAGCTTTATCAAAATTCACATATTGTCAATCAAATATCTTTGTATAATTATTATTATACTTCATTTGTTTGATTATCACTATTGTTTCTCCATTTTAAACAAGGTATTCTAAATATGTATCCATTTATATTATAATGATTCATTATATCATCTTCAATATATCCAATAATAAAGAATTTTTATATCCTATTCTAAATCATTCTATTATTTTAACATTGATAACATTCTCTGATAATTTTCAATTCCATGTTTTTTCGATTATTAGTATCATCAATCTAATATACATGTATACAAATTGTTACAATTGTTAAACATCCATTAAGCATAGCTATTATTACATCCTTTTTATATGAAACATATTAAATTTGAAGTAAATTTATATTATGGCATTTCATTGCATCATCCTGTAATCATCCAATGATATTACATCTTTGTATTCTATTCCATATAGAATTATTTATCTTTTATAAAAAGGTTTTTCAATATATCTCCATTATACTCACTTACGGTTTGTATACAATTTCATATTATCTAGTATATATAAATGCTTTATTATTATTATTAATCATTTATTTGGCTATAGCTATTATTATTTTGTCTTATACTTATTACTCAAAATTTAACTACATTTAACTAAATTTTATTGTGACATTTCATTTCATCATCCTGTATCCTTCCAGAAATAGTGTAGTCCAATATCTCTTGCCATTTGTAGAATATGTATTCCAAGTGTTTTCTTGATAAGTCTTACGTGGCCCTCTCTTGACAACTTGTTATTCATTGCATATCTTATAAAGATTCGAAACCCTCTATCTGTTCCTTTCATCAGCTTGACTTTTGTTATCACTGGTGCTTCTGCCGAAATTACTCTCATTCTTTCTGCCAAATTTTCTCCCCTTTCTTCATCTATATTTTGACATCTGAGATAGAGTTCCAGTTCATCGATCTCTCCTTTCCGTATTTCACACTTATCATTTCCCTCCACTCTCGATTTGCTGTCAGTGTCGACAATTTTCGTATCACTTTCATATGTCTCTGTGGTTTTTTGAACTCTGTCCTCAAATTTCATCGTTGTTTTATAAGTATTCTCAACTCCTCCCTCCCTACTTTCTGTATTTTGATCTATAATTTCAAGTCTCTTTTCAATTCTCTCTGTGATTATTAAGACTTTTTGAATTGCTAGCATAATTTTTTGCAATGTTAGTCCCTTTCCTTCTTCATATTGGGCCATTTTTCCAGGTTATAGACACTGCCACTAAAACATCCAAGACTTTTGCTAGGTTTCAAACAAATTCAATAAAGTTTTTCAGGTCAAAGCTTTCTCTTTCCTTCAAAGAAACACCTGTATAGCCACTGACCCTTTCAGTAAACTAAGCCAATAGCTTTGTATTATTAGATGTTGCCAAGCCTCTAGCCTCTAGATGGCAGTGTTACATCCTTTCCCTCTGTTTTTGCCTCTCTTTCTAAGCTGCAAACTCCGGAAGTGAAGAAAAAAAATGTTTAAAGATTACGATCCGACCGAGCCTTGCGAGGAAAGAAACTTTTAATCCACAAATACAAAAAATGGAAGAAGTATAGAGGAAGAAGGGGGAGAAAAGACCAGTCCAGTTTAAAAGTAAGAGGTATTTGTAAAAAGTCCATCCATAGAAAACAAACAAAATTAAAGTGAAAAAGATAACACGATAGTTTTAAACCAGGGTTAATTCTCTGCTTACTTACTTCTGTCTTCAATTTTATTTTAACTAAGTCTTTTGGGTTTTCTCTTTCTCTAATAATAAGGATTTTTCTCACCATTTTGACACACTGTCTCTCCTGTTCTGCTTCCATTTCAGGGGACTGTCCCAACCTTCTGCAGCCATTTTGACTGCTTCTCTTGTAGACGGCAAAAAGAGCTTTCTCCTGGATCGATCAGGGACGTTGCGATGTCACTGAGATCAGCAGAACATGCTTTTCTCTATCATCGTTCCTTCAGAACGATTTAGAACCAAAAAGGACCGTCCAGCAATAGAGATATCGACAGCAATCCTGGAGCCCCAATATTGCATGTCGTGACGTCGTGATGTCAAGCCTTGCCCTCGGAATACATCTTTCTTGAGTCAGGTTAGTACCTTTAAGACTTCTGCTTATGTTTGCTACCTGTGTTTTTGTGATGTGCAAACAACTAGAGCCATCTGCAAAAGTCAGATTTTGTTGTTTCTTATTTACCATGTGTGCTATAAGAATCTCATTTGACTGCTTAGCTTCCCCTGGGAACAACAAGATAAAGTCCATGGATCTTTACTATTAACAAAATGTCCAGGAATTGGGAATAATTAGCAAGCAACCTATACCCCTATGTTCTTTATTGAAAAGCTGGCATGCAGGGCGGGCTGGTTGATGGAATACTGAAATGGATGATTGTCTTTTTAAACATGATCTGCTGATAACCATTTTCTTTTTCCTGCTGCCCATGAGTTTATTCTGTAAATTAATCTTATTCTGTTAACTGGTTACCATTTTTACATTGTTCTTCTTTATCAAATAGCAATTTTCTCATATTTTCAGTATACTTACAAGTTTCATATCATTTTCCTTAACTTTCCTGATGCCACCATCACAGGTTCAAGGTAATCATCCCTATTCCTCCGTAGCTATACCCCTATTTTCTATTTAAGTGTCCTTTGAAGTCCTAGCTTCAAAGCTCATAATCGAACATTTTTCTTTTTCACTAAACAGTTATGTCAATGTGTCATTCTTTTCTTATGCCAGTAAAAGCATGAGTATTGGTATATACAACTGGAAATCTATAAACCTCTGCTTCAGCAAAATGTTCTACAGGAAGACTTTTAATTTCAGTTTACCAGGATAAACAGCCCAGTCTTCAGAGCCTTGTGAAAAGGCCAACAGAGTCAGGATCAATCTAATCTCCAGGGGGATGATATTCTACACGGTGAGCAAAAAAAAAAAAAAAATCAGAAAAGTCTTCATAGATGGCAGTCTTTGATAGACAGAACCTGTAACATGTCTCCCCTGTTGGATTTGATGGGAGAGGTAAACATGATTTGGTAGAGGTGCCTGCAAACAGCCAGCAATCAGTAACTACTGATTTTTCTAGTACAACCACAAAAACACTTTCATTCTGACATTTTTTTTCAGGGGAGGGTTTCCGCATTTAATACTTTATATACAAAATAAAGCAGTAAAATAAAACAGGGCAAATTCTGTGGTATGAGGCAAATTCTGTGGTATGAGCGACCGGAGCTGCCGTCTTTCTGTAAATCTTGGTGGGAGGGGATGGGGTGCTGGCTTTGTTTCAATAAGTGGAATGATTGGTTGTGTGGTTGTATCATGATTGGTAGATTGGTGCTGATTGGTGCTGGCTGTGTATGCATTGTTGTTTTGTATTGTAACGGCCTGGGTGGTGGGTGGTGTTCATTTGTTGACTAGGGCTGGTTTCCAGATGTTTGGTAGGCGGGAGTTATCATCATGTTTATTCATGTTGTGGGGGTGTTTCTCTATTTCGATGGCTTCCATAATTATTCTCTTGTTGAGGTGTTCTGTTTTGGAGATTAACCTGGCTCCTTCAAAATTGATTTCATGTCCTGTAGCTTTAAGGTGCTGGAAAAGGGAGGAAGTTTTTTCTTTTTTTCTTACTGTGTTCTTGTGTTCTGTGATGCATGCATTTATTCTCCTGTTTGTCCTATATATGTTGCTGGGCAGATTTTGCATGGTATTTCGTAGACTCCTTGGTTTTCTAGCTGGATTTTGTCTTTGGGGTTTCTTAAGATGTTGGCTATTTTTTGGTCAGTGGTGAAGGCTGTCTTGATATTGTGCTTATGGAGAATTTTGCTTATTTTATCTGTGGTGCCTTTGATGTAAAAAAATCTATGAAAACACACACACACACACACTGATTTTGTTGTATTCGGGTCTACAAAAACAAATATAAATAAATAAATAAATAAATAAATAAACAAATTATATATATTATATATATAAAATGTATTTGTGTTACAACCCCTGGTATGCCCAAATATGGGAGGGAGATCACTACTCCCTCTTTCTGTCATTTGGCTCATCACAGAAGACCATCCAGGCAGATTTTATATATATATATATATATATATATATATATATATATATATATATATATATATATATATATATATATATATATATATATATATATATATATATATATATATATATATATATATATATATATATATATATATATATATATATATATATATATATATATATATATATATATATATATATATATATATATATATATATATATATATCCCCAATATAGATAGTTTAGGGTATAATAGTTACACGCAAAAGTACATAACAAAGCAAAGTATCTGACCCATTAGCAATATAACCTGAAAGCTGGATTCATGGTGCATATAGCACCCATGCTCAGGAGCACAACCAAGTTTTTAGAGCTTTATGAAAGGCTAATAGAGTTTGGGCCAATCTAATCTCTGAAGGGAGAATGTTCTACAAAGCAAGAGCTGCTGCAGAAAAAGCTTGCCTACTAGTCACCAGACCACATTATTTGGCTGACAGGATCTGCACCATACCCATTATATTTGACTTGGTTGGATGAAAAGAGACTCTGAAAAAGGTGATCTCTCAGGAACCCTAGTCCCTAGTCTATGTAGGGCTTTATAGATAACCACCAGAACCTTGAATTGTGAACACACTGGTAACTAGTGTAGCTCATGCAAGAGTGCTATGTGTGCCTTATATTTGCCACCACTTACTATCTGCATGGCTATATTCTGTATCAGTTGAAGTTTCCAAATGGTCTTTATGAGCAGATCCATGTACAACATTACAAAAGTCTAATTTGGAGGGTAATATGAACAGGGCTTCCCAGTCCTGGTATATGAGCAAGTGAAACACCATCGAAAGTGTGCAAAGGTCTTCTTGGCCACAGCTGCCATCTGCTCTTCGAGTAGGAGCTGTGAGTCCAGGAGGACCCCCAAATTGGGCACTGGGTCTGTTTGGGGCAGTGTCACCCCATCCAGAACCAGTGATGGATCATCCTTGTGACTTTTTTTGGTGACTCTGGGCTGTTCACAAATTATTTAAATACTAAAAAAGAACCACAATAACCAATTAGTATAAACATGATAAGATGACAAATCAGGTTAACCAAAAAAAACACACCCCAAAACCCAATCTAAATTAAAAGGAGGGTTTAGAAATCCACATGAATACCCTGAATACAGAGTCAGGTCTTCAAGGTATTTTACCTTGAAGAAACAATGAGTTGACCAAGGCATGAGTGATTACCTGAAGGATCCATTTTCATGTTTGATTTTTTTTATCATAAAAAGATTTTACATTTTCTGTTATAACAGATTTGTTCTATCTTGTTTAAGAGCAGAAATATGACTGTTGGTGTATGTTATACCGAGGGACAAAAATCCTGCAGCTTTTTAATTTGGCTCTGACTATTCTTTCTTTCTTTCTTTCTTTCTTTCTTTCTTTCTTTCTTTCTTTCTTTCTTTCTTTCTTTCTTTCTTTCTTTCTTTCTTTCTTTCTTCAGAGACCCTGGGTAGCTTATGCTACAATAAAAAAATTAAAAGGTGCTAAAAAAACTAATATTAGAAAAATTGAATAGAAAAGTTAACAACCAACATTATGAATGGCCTGGGGATGAGATTTTCGCCACACCGTATTCCGTTTCCAACATATCAGGCCCCTTTTGGGACCTCAGGCCAAATGGCATAGCCAAGTTTTCAGGCTTTTCTCAAAGGTCAGGACTGTAGGGGAAGATCTCATCTCCAATTGGACAGAGGTGGGGGCCCTAACAACAAAGGCTCCTCTCCTGTGCCCCACCCAGCTGAAATTCTTTTGCAAACAGGATCTGAAGTATCCCTTTCCAGTGGAACAAGTGGGGTGTGTTAATCCCATTGGGGTGAAATGGTTTGTCAGATACTGTGGGCCCATGCCACAAAGAACTTTTAAAATAATAACCAACACCTTGAATTGGATCCAGGAGCAAAGTTGCAGGCAGTGCAGCTTGATAACAGCCATGGGGCCTAATGAGCTGTCTGCATCCCTCCATTCTGTAGCAGCTGTAGCTCCTGAATACTCTTCATGTGTAATTCCATGTGGAGTTGTAATAATCCAACTGGAAGATGACCAAAGCATGACTGGCTCAGGAAACCTTTAACCATTCTGCATTTACAACAATAACTATAACAGGTACAACCAGTATTGAAAGAGAAATAGAGCATTTATTATTAATTATTCACCATAGAAATCATAATTTTAAAAATAAATATTTGCAACTGTTTTACTCTTCTTTCACATAGAAAGGGTTAGCTCCTGCCCTTGAAAATTTTGGATGCCTTCTTCAACCATGGCTGCAAGAAGTTAGGTAGAAATTTATCCATTTGATAATTCAAAATATATTCTGCTGAAGAAAACTCTGATCATCAGAAGCCCAGAGGCTGGTTAATGTAAAGAGAATCAAATATGGAATGAAAAGTATCCTGGTTCATTGTTGCATAGTAACAAGATAATCACAGATGCATTTAGTTTCATTCATCATGCTTGAATGAAACATTTAGCTCATGACTAATCTGTTTCTTCTTTTCCATTTCTTTAAAAGTCTAGACATACAATACACTCACCCACACATGCAAGCAAAAAAAATACATATAAACCATTCACTTAATCTTCCCAGAGGCTGAAAAGTACATTATAAAAATGAGAAACTGTACTAGCTTCGCAAAGTATGTTTGCACATCTACGTTAAACAAAATACATAAACTGGACAAATATGTACCCCCTAACCGGGTTAGGGGGGGTATTATCAGGTGGAGAAGTGGGCTTCTAGATATAGAAATTTTCCCTAATTGACGTACAGATATAACACTTCCAAAAAACCATCATAATAGTAATGTATGTTTACATTACTTATAAGATAAGCTGAATTTTCCCAGGGTACATTTTTCTATGAATATTTTTGATATTTTTAAATTATTTTGTTCACAATTCGTGAAAAGATAATCTCTTTGTGAAAAAATCTCCAAATGTTCTCTAACATATTTGCTTCTTTGGTAGCAAATTCTTTGCTTCTTTATCCCAAGATTCATTTTTGCAACTTAAAATACTGTTAGGGACACAGATCTATCCGATAGAATTAAAAAAAAATACTAATTGTAATTAAAACTACGGTACAACCTTGAGCCACAATCCTATGCAATATCACATGAAATATAGCCCAAGCTAACAATGATCAAGGTTAACTGAAATCAATCCAAAAATCCAAAGCATCTGAAGGCAGGACAAGAAACAATGGATGGAAACTAATCAAGGAGAGCGCCAACCTAGAACGAAGGAGAAATGTCCTGAAAATTAGAACAACTTGCCTTCAGAAGTTATGGGTGATCTAACACTGGAATTTTTAAGGAAATTGGACAATCATTTGTCTAAAATGGTATAGGATTTCCTGCTTGAGCAGGACTAGAAGACCTCCAAGGTACCTGCAACTGTTATTCTGTTATTATACATTATATACAATTTATTCTGATTAGAAGAAGAAAGTGAAGAAAGAAGCTATGCTCTTCACCATACTCTTAAACCAATAGGTAATTTGGATCTGGAGTTTTATGACATTGTTTTAAAAGGATAATTAACAGGCCATTTTGATGGGGTGAGGGAGTTGGTTTAAAGTTGTCAATTTTCTCCCATAATTCAGCACCAAGGTTCTTGGACGCTCCGACATTAGCCATTCTGAGCAAGATGGAAATGATTGAGTGGCTTTTAAACAATTTATTACCGGATTTGCTAGGCGTTTATAAAATATGAATATTATTTAGTATTTTAAAATATGAAAACATGTATTTTTAAAATAATCACTGATGCTTCCGAATTATTGCTAGGCCAAGAATTGTTTTATAGGTTTTCAATTCACATTCAGTGCCTATATGGAATATGTATCTCCTGCAAAACATAAAATATGAACACAAACCTAGACATGCACACACATATACATACTTTCAAACACACATTTACGTACAAACACATACATACATAGATTCCCATACACAGCATACCTAACCTTTAATTCCACAAAAAAGTAAAATAAATGCACTTGTAAAATGTAAGAAATATGTCAATACTTAATATAAGTTTGCTTTTTTCTTTAACAATTGAAAATTAAGCATTCTAGCAAACTGTGGACAACAATACTGGGGGGAAAACATGCTTCTATTTTTCCACGAGTGAAGTTGCAATAAGTTTCTTATAATAATGCAATATTGAACTATTAAAGTACAACGCATAAAGTACAATTCTATGCAGTTATCTTGATAGTCTTACAAACAGCCTTTTTGTCCACTATAACCATATCTCTATATAATACATCTACACCTTCTTTATGGCATATTTTCAATTTTTAAAATGTCAATTTGAAGTTTTTATTTAAAAATATTGTACCAAACCAACTTTCAGAAATAAGCAAATTACTCTTTTCTGTCTGTTCCTATTTTATTGATATACTTAGCATTATGGTGGTTGGCAGTGAGCATTATATTTATGCTGCTTCTTTTTCTTGCAGTAATTACAGATTAAGTTTGCACAATTTACAGAGGGAACTGTGCCTCACTGATATATTAAAATAATAATGGGCCACAAAGGAATATCTGGTGCTATTTGGCAGTTAGCAGACAAGCAGCAGTGCCAGAGGTGGCAGCATTGGTGGTGACTGGTAGTGCTCAGCATGTTGACTTTTGGAGCAGCGGCTTCTTCCTGGTAGCAGTAAGGTTGAGAAGTAATGAATAACCGGAATTTAAAAAAAACACTGATGAGACATACAAGGTTGCTTTAGCAATGGATTATTTTTAATATAATAACTTAGGGATTTCAAAGTCAGAGAAGTTGGCTCTAGTGCTAACATTATATTATTGATTCACTGAAACGGTTTGTAGACCAACTGGAATAACTACAGAATCGTTTTACAGAATCATTTAGAGAAGTTTACTTCTGGAAATATTTAAATCAGTGGTTCTCAACCTTCCTAATGCCGCAACCCTTTAATACAGTTCCTCATGTTGTGGTGACCCCCCAACCATAAACATTTTTTCGTTGCTACTTTATAACTGTACTTTTGCTACTGCTATGAATCGTAATGTAGATATTGGAAGACTGCTATCACATTACCCTTAAGTCCTTCTTTTCATTCAACCAGACATACCTAGTTCCTGCAACTGTTCTTCATATGTTTGAGCTTCCAGTCCCTTAATCCTCTTGGTTGCTCTTCTTTGCACTTTTTCTAGACTAGAGTCTCCACATCTTTTTTATAGAGGCAGCCAACATTTTGTCTGCTCCTAAATTTTGGGTCTGAAAAGAATCACATCCTGGAGGCTGGACAACCTCGGCTGCTATACAATCATACACACACATACACAGAGACACACAGTGGCTTTATTCCCACAATCTCCTTAACCAAGTTGCCTGCAGCTGCATTCACAAAGTTGCTTACCCTGCCTGGATGGATCTTCCACCTGATTTAGAGTTGTTTGCAGGAGTGCTCTTAACCTGGGTGGTGATGGTAAACTTAATCTTAATTTATTGGGCAAACGTTGTGCTTTGTTTATTTTTAATTTTTTTAAAAAAAGTTTTTTATTTTCTCTTTCAAGTTCATTCACAAATATACACTCTTATAATTACCATTAATTATATCATTATCATTAATCATTTATCGTTATTTTCTTACAAATATATAGAATACAGTTTGGGTCACTTTCTTGCCACCCCATTTTATTTTGCAACAACCTTGCTCCTTCTATCTTCTCTACCTCCCTTCTCTGCTTTCTTCTTTCCTCCTCTCCTTCCTCCCTTTTTCTTCCCCTCTCCTTCCTCCCCTCCTCCTCTTCTCCTCCTTCTTACCCTCTCTTCCTCTTACTTCCCCTCCTTTGCTTCCTCTGCTTTACCCTTTCTTCCTTTCCCTCCTCCTCCTTCCTCCCTTCTTCTTCCCCTCTTTCCTCCCCTCCTCCTCTCTTCTCCCTCTTACCCTCTCTCCTACTCTTAATTCCCCTCCCTTTCTTCCTATGCTTTTACCCTTCCTTCCTTTCCCACCTCCTCCCTCCTCCCTTCTTCTTCCCCCCTCTTTCCTCCCCTCCTCCTCTCTTCTCCTCCCTCTTACCCTCTTTCCTACTCTTGATTCCCCTCCTTTATACCCTCTGCTTTACCCTTTCTTCCTTTCCCTCCTCATCTTTCCTCCTTTCGTTGTTGCTCTTGCTTATTTACTTTCTCTGATGGGTTCTCGGGGTGGCATTTCAAGAAACCCAACTTTATATTTTCATATATATCTTTTTCTCTGTTACATTTTATTTCTAATAATAATTCTACTTGTATCATTTTTTAAATTGTTATCTTGCATTGCATTTATTTTTTGCTCTTTTCCTTTGTGCATGGTTTATGGTACCTTTAGCAAGCAGGTTTTCATTGTGTGAATGGGACCAATTCGGGCTCCTGAGCTTGGCTCTTGATGACAGGTCTGGTTGTGGATTTTCATATAGTTAAAAGTACCTGGCAGCGGCGTGGAAAACATAACCACACGCATGCCCCACCCAATTACAGGCCGGAGCAGGACCTAAGCCCCTTCCTCCCTCGCAGGAATACTTTCCCTCCATTACGAAGTCTCCGAGGCTAATTATACGGGGTGTGCGCGCGCACCTATGGCGACGCTCTGCACGGCCATTCCGGAGCCCATCCGCGGGGATTTCAAGGAATGCGAGGTGGAGTCTAAACTTTAGAATTGCACTGGTCTCAGCGACCCCTGTGAAACGGACCCCCAAAAGGGGTTGCAACCCACAGGTTGAGAACCGCTGATTTAAATCATTTAGAAAGAACATTCAGCAACATTCATTCATTCAAAATTAGAACAGATGGGCTTAGAACTGATCCTTAATGGTCTGGTTATCGCAGCCCCTGCAATCACATGAACAAAATTCAGACCTGTCTGCACTTATGATCACCACCCCTACTGCAACCACTCCTTGCCCCAGTTGGCTTTCATCATTCATCTTTAGTCATCTCCCTTTCACTGGGCTCACTTCCCCAGCTATTCATGAGGTATCATGGAAATCTCCAATAGGTGAGAGCTATGGGCAGCGTCATAGTACCATGGGTAGATGCTAGCAAGTATGGGTTGGCAAGTATGTGCCCTATGTGCTACTACCACCTAGGGTCCTTTGCATTGTCACAGCAGGGGCCTTCCTTTGCAAATCAGCCAAGCCCTTATTTCATGAAAGAAGACCCTGAACGCTTTCTAACGGAATTGATGTTATTAAGCCAGTCAGTCATGTGACATTTAACAACTGCATCACTTAGAGATGATAGAGCTGCCCATTCCAATTAGGGCTATTATATGAGCACTACCTGTAAATAGTTATGGGATTATTTCAATTAAAATGCAAAAAGTTTCTTCTGCTGTATAATTTTTAATTAAAATATTTAGTATCTGAATAGAAAATGTTGCTGTATGTGGGTTTTTAAAAAGTATTATCAATAATCTTCACTAAAATTTGTAAAAAGTTGTATTTTTATAAGGTAAATATTCCAGGTGTACAATAACTTAAGAGTAAATAAAATATTGATCTCAACTGGAAAGATGATATAAAAGATTGTAGATTTTCTGTTATTATGCAGAAACTATAAATATCTGGAGACACCTATGCCAACCCAAATATCCAGTTTTGTTGTTCAGAATATTTTAAGAAGTTAATAAGTGATATAAAATATTAAGCGGTTAATTAAGAAAATAAATTTGTGAGAGAAAAATTATGAAAATAAATTTTACAGCAAGACTGGTGTGTGTGTGTGTGTGTGTGTGTGTGTGTGTGTGTGAGAGAGAGAGAGAGAGAGAGACAGAGACAGAGACAGAGACAGAGAGAAAGAGAGTGTAGAAATTCCTATGATGATTCCACTTAAATATTTTAAACGTATTTATAAATTATTGTTTCTATTTTTTAAAATAAAATTATTCTTTCTTATATTGATAGGGATTTTAATTTCCTGATTTTAATGCAAACCATTGGATTAATTTGTTAACCATGGAACAAAACCTATATTCACTAGTTAGCATTGTGAGCTCAGTTTGACAGTTATTATTCATTACCTCTGCAATCTAGGCAAATTCTTTAGTCTAATTCCTGTAAAAATTTGGTCACTTTCCCAGTACTGAAGGCATATCTGATTCTTACTGGGCAGAACATTAAAACCTTCTTCTCATGAAAAATTGACCTTTTATACTAATTCCCATTTTGAAGGGCTAATGGTATTCTATTTTAAAAAGTCAGATTTAATGGGATTAATCTTAATCAATTTTAAGTAGTGGTATTTTAAAACTTTAAAAAATTTTTAAGAATATAATTTATTTGGAAAGGCAAGAGTGTTAAAGATACTTGTAATATACATTGTTTTTGCTTTACATCCTTGCAGCTTCTTAAACTCCAAAGGCATTATGTACAGGTGAAACTCGAAAAATTAGAATATCGTGCAAAAGTTCATTTATTTCAGTAATGCAACTTAAAAGGTGAAACTAATATGTGAGATAGACTCATTACATGCAAAGCAAGACAGTTCAAGCTGTGATTTGTCATAATTGTGATGATTATGGCTTATAGTTCATGAAAACCCCAAATCCACAAATCTCAGAAAATTAGAATATTGTGAAAAGGTGCAATATTCTAAGCTCAAGGTGTCCCACTCTAATTAGCTAATTAAGCCATAACACTTGCAAAGGGTTCCTGAGCCTTTAAATGGCCACTCAGTCTGGTTCAGTAGGAATCACAATCATGGGAAAGACTGATGACCTGACAGTTGTGCAGAAAAGCATCATTGACACCCTCCATAAGGAGGGAAAGCCTCAAAAGGTAATTGCAAAAGAAATTGGATGTTCCCAAAGTGAAAGCACATTGATAGAAAGTTATGTGGAAGGGGAAAGTGTGGAAGAAAAAGATGCACAAGCAGCAGGGATGATCGCAGCCTGAAAAGGATTGTCAGGAAAAGGTCATTCAAAGATGTTGGGAACTTTCACAAGGAGTGGACTGAGGCTGGAGTCAGTGCATCAAGAGCCACCACATACAGACAGATCCTGGACATGGGCTTCAAATGTCGTATTCCTCTTGTCAAGCCGCTCCTGAACAACAAACAACATCAGAAGCGTCTTACCTGGGCTAAAGAAAAACAGACCCGGTCTGTTGCTCAGTGGTCCAAAGTCCTCTTTTCTGATGAGAGCAACTTTTGCATCTCATTTGGAAACCAATGACCCAGGGTATGGAGGAAGAATGGAGAGGCACACACTGCAAGATGCTTGAAGTCCAGTGTGAAGTTTCCACAGTCTGTCTTGATTTGGGGAGCCATGTCATCTGCTAGTGTTGGTCCACTGTGCTTCATTAAGTCCAGGGTCAACGCAGCCCTCTACCAGGAGATTTTGGAGCACTTCATGCTTCCTTTCGCAGATGAGCTTTACGGGGATGCTGACTTCATTTTCCAGCAGAACTTGGCACCTGCCCACACTGCCAAAAGCACCAAAACCTGGTTCAATGACCATGGGATTACTGTGCTTGATTGGCCAGCAAACTCGCCTCACCTGAACCCTACAGAGAATCTATGGGGCATTGCCAAGAGAAAGGGTGTTGGTCCTTACCTGAGATGCCTATTCTCATAGGGTGAGGTAACATCCAGGCTGGGTTGACCTTCATCCACTTATTGCAAGGACTGAGTCTGGTAAGTTGTTAAGCCACGCCCGTCGCTAGGCAGACCCAGCTTTTGACGAAGGAAATCCAGACCTGATGCGTCATCCGTTTCAAGTATAACGTGTGAGAATAGTCCGGTCAACCGATCTTGAGACAATCCTGTGGTGGTGTCTAATATAAAAGTCAGTCACACAAGTCAAGTGTGTGCAACAGAGCAAAAGAACAGAAACAGGAGAACCAGTCTCTTTCTGGGAGGGGCTGGATGCTACCTCCACCCTACGAGAATAGGCGTCTCAGGTAAGGACCAACGCCCTTTCTCCATAGTGGTGGAGGTAGCATCCAGGCTGGGATATACCAAAGCTGGATCTGTCCCTGGGAGGGCTTGTGACTGGTTCAGCGATGCCTCAGCCTAACGACAGACTTAGCACCCTGTGGCCGAAGGCTGCATCCGTAGATGCGAAAGAGTCCAATTTATAGTTCCTTATAAAGGGTGACGTGGTAGCCCAAGTGGCCGCCCTACATATCTCCTGCAAGGAGGCCTGTGCCGCCCAGGCCGCCGAGGTGGCAGCGCTCCTTGTAGAGTGTGCGGTTAACTTCCCTGGCACTGGCGTAGACTGAGATTGGTATGCCAAGGAAATACAGGCCCTTAACCATCTACCTATGGTAGGAGAGGTGACTCTCTTGCCCGAGGAAGCCAGCTGGAAGGACACAAAAAGAGTCTCAGATTTTCGAAGAGAAGAGGTCCTTTTCAAATAAACCTTGAGAGCCCTCCTTATGTCCAAGGTGTGCCACTTCTGTTCCAAAGGATGAGTTGGACGGGGTCAGAAGTTAGGTAAAATGAGCTCCTGAGCTCGATGGAAACAAGAGCACACCATGGGGATGAAGGAGGGGTCCAGCCTTAACACCACACAATCTTGATGGAAGACGCACAGGTCCTCCCTCACCGAGAGTGCCTGAAGTTCTGAAATCCTCCTCGCGGAAGTAATGGCCACCAAGAAAGAGACCTTTAAGGTTAGGAACCTGAGAGAAACATCCCACAGAGGCTCAAAGGGAACCCTCGTCAGAGCTTCGAGAACCCTGGGCAAATCCCAGGAGGGATATCTGTGCACCACAGGTGGCTTAAGATTGGAAGCTCCTTTGAGGAAACGGCACACCGTAGGCTGCTGGGATAACAAAGGGGAACCCCCACCTGTCAATACTGAAGAAATGGCCGTCAACTGCCTCCAGATGGTGTTGGGAGTTAATCCTTTATCCAAGCCATCCTGGAGGAACTCGAGAACATGAGGGATTGTGGCCTTGGTAGGATTTAATGTCTTACCGGAACACCAGGAACAGAATGTTCGCCAGGTGGAATTGTAGATTCGTTTGGTGGATGGCAGCCTGAATTGTCTTTATGACCCTGGAGGAGAAGTTGTCCTCCCTTATGACGCTCCGCTCAAGCGCCAAGCAGTCAACTGGAACCACTGAGGGTTCTGATGTTCCAGTGACCCCTGGCTGAGGGAGATCCTGTCCCAAGGGATCCTCCAGGGTCTGTCCACCGAAAGAGTCCGCAGATCGGCAAACCAAGTCCTGTGTGGCCAGTGGGATGCAACCAACACAACCTTGGCTCTCTCCCCAATGATCTTCTGGATGACTCGCAGCAGAAGAGGCAGCGGTGAAAAGGCATAGAGGAGGCTGGATTGCCAATTGCAGCGTAGAGCGTCTACTCCTCCGACTGCTATGCTGGGAACCGAGAGTAGAACCGCAGGAGCTGTGTGTTATTGGGGGTGGTGAAGAGATCGATCACAGTCATGCTGAATCGATCCACAATGTCCTGGAAGATTGATGGGTGCAGGCGCCATTCAGCATTGTCCACAACCTCGTGGCTGAGCTAATCTGCATGCACATTCGCCACCCCCGAGATGTGCTCCGCAGTCAAAGAGAGCAAGTCTCTCTCAGCCCAAAGTCCTAGTTTCATGGCCTCGTCCATGAGGGTGCGTGACCTGGTCGTCCCCCCTGGCGGTTTATGTGCGCCTTGGCTGACACATTGTCTGTTAGCACAAGAACATGTTTGCCTGCCACTGGTGGGAGGAAGTGGCGGAGGGCCAGGTGGACCACTCAATAACAAGTTGATATTGTGGGTGCAGTCCACCTGGTCCCACTGACCCTGTGCTATTTGCACCTGCAGGTGGCCCCCTCAGCCGAATAGGCTGGCATCCATGGTGACAGTGAATGAGTTCTGGTCCTTGAATTGTCGACTCTTGGTGATGGCCTGGGACGTCCACCACATGAGGGAGCGAGAGATCTCCGCCGGGATGCGTACCTTGGCCAAGGAACAGCTTAAGAGTCTCCTCTGAAAAGGCAAGAGGAACCATTGGAGGTCTCTAGAATACAACCGTGCCCAAGGAACAATTCCAATGGCCAACACCATGGTGCCTAGTAACTTGGAAAGAAATGCCAAGGAAACTCTGCGGTCCCTGGTTGCCTGACCCGCTAGGGCCCTGGTGGACTCCTGTCATTCATGCAACAAGAAAACCCTGCAATCCACGGTATCAATCAACACCCCAAGGTGCACCAACCTAGTAGTTGGGTGAAGATGACTCTTGGGTATATTAATCGAAAACCCATGGTCTTGAAGGGCCTGCATGGTGGTCGCAAGGCCTCTCCATGCCTGCCTGGGAGATGAGGCTTGAATGAGAATGTCATCTAAATAGGCCTGTAATCTAATGGACACCTCTCGCAGCGCAGCGACCAAGGCCCCTAGCACCTTTGTAAATACCCGAGGTGCCGAGGAAAGTCCAAAAGGTAGTGCTGTGTATTGGAAGTGATGACCTAGGTAGGAAAAACGTAGAAACTGTCTATGTTGGGACAAAATGGGGACATGGAGGTAGGCCTTTGTTAAATCAATTGAAGTTAAGAAATCACAGTATCTAATGACACCCAAAATAGTCTGCAAAGAATGCATCTTGAAACGTTTATAACGAATGAACTTGTTTAATTTCTTAAGATCAAGGATGGCTCTCCAGCCCCCAGAGGCCTTGGGAATAACAAAGAGTATTGAATAAAATCCCTGCCCGCATTTGTCCGCCAGAACCAGTTGTACGGCCCATATATCCAAGAGATGTTGAATCACCTCCTGCATGAGACAACGACAAGCTGGATTTGATGATACCGGACAGGTCCCGAAGAGCCGGGGGGGGGGGGTTGGAGATAAACTCAAGGCAAACCCTGCTCTAACAATTGATCTAACCCATGCATCGGAAGTTGTGTTATCCCATTGATCAGCAAAGTGGGCTAATCTACCTCCGATGGGTAACTGGTTGCTGGAATGTTAGTTCCAGTGGTAAAATCTTCTCCCGCCTCTGTGAAAGGGGCACTTGGAGGATTTTCCCCACTGGTAATGATCAGATTGGCCCCTCTGCCTGGAGTTGTAACTGTTAGGATATAACCCTAGGCTTGGCTTGGCAATGTATAAGCTATGATTACTTTACTGTTACTTTAAATGTTTAAGAGATGTAATTGGTTTGTTACCTCAAGCAGCCATAAGAGGGAGCCAGAATGGCTATTAGCTCTCTGTTTGTTAGACGCTGGTCAGTGTATACTGAGGAATTGTGGTTTGCTACTGTTAGCTACTTTGTGTGCTAGACTGACTATTTTGATAACTGAATTACTGAACCGTGTATGACTTGGACTGTTAACCGGACTCTGAATACTTCTATATTTCTACATAGTAAACTACTATATTTTTATACTATTCAGTGTCTCTGTATGCTGGTTTGTGCGTATTATTCCATATCGCTCTCATTACGTTTCTCTGCATACTTGCTCTCCCAATGGGGAGCTTAATTACTTAACACTGGTTATGGGCCCAGAGTGTACCAGACGTAGCTGAAGAGAGAGTTGGTGTTGATACGCAATACCGTATACAGATAGCTGTTTAGTTTATAAGTGTTTACTATTATGGAGAAGATGGCACATGCACCATCAGCAAATTTATCACTGATAACCCGGTTGGATGGAACAAACTATGTTTCCTGGTCTATGAAGTGCAGCTTACTCCTGCATACTGAGGGATTGTGGGATGCTGTACAGAACCCAACGGACGTCACTTCTTGGGATCCAGACAAGAAGGATGATGCCAAGAAGATAGCAGAGTTTCAAAGATGCAATGAATGAGCATTGTGTATAATTGGTCTAATGTTGACTGATCAACAGTTAGTTCATATTCGTGGGGAGAATTCTGCAGCAAGATGTTGGGAGAATTTGAAGAAGATATATGTTTGTTTGTTTGTTTGTATTTATATGCCGCCCTTCTCCGAAAGGACTCAGGGCGGCGTACAACATTGAAAAACACACATCCCAAAAGTTTTAAAAAAATTAAATCCATATCCAAAAAAACAAACCGAATTAAAAAAAAAATACATTTAAAATAAGTTAAAATTAACAGGCCAGGCCGGCTTGCTGGAAAAGCCAACATTGCAGTAGTCCAGGCGAGAAAGGACGAGGGCATGAGTGACTGTGCACAGAGCATCCCGATCCAGGAAGGGGCGCAACTGACGTACCAGGCGAACCTGGTAAAAGGCCCCCCTGGTCACGGCCGTCAGGTGTTCTTCTAAACTAAGCCGCGTATCCAGGAGGACTCCCAGATTGCGAGCCTTCTCTAAGGGGCCTAAAATTTCTCCCCCTATTGTCAAAGATGGAACAAGATGTACAAATCGGGATGATGGAAATCACAGCCACTCAGTCTTGGAGGGATTGAGCTTGAGCCTGTTCCTCCCCATCCAGATCCGCACAGCCTCCAGGCATCGGGACATCACGTCAAGGGCATCGTTTGGGTGGTTTGGGGCAGAGATGAAAAGTTGGGTATCATCAGCATATTGATGATACCGTACCCCAAAACCACGGATGATCTCGCCCAGCGGTTTCATGTATATGTTGAACAGGAGGGGTGAGAGAACCGACCCCTGGGGCACCCCACAAGTGACGCGCCTGGGGGTCGATCTCTGCCCTCCAGTCAACACAAACTGTGACTGATCCGACAGGTAGGAGGAGAACCACCGTAAAACGGTGCCCCCCACTCACAACCCCCCCGAGTCGTCGCAGTAGGATACCATGGTCGATGGTATCGAAAGCCGCCGAGAGGTCTAATAGGACCAGGACAGAGGAACAGCCCCGGGCCCGGGCCCGCCAGAGATCATGGACCAACGCGACCAATGCCGTCTCCGTGCTGTACCCAGGACTGAAACCCGACTGAAACGGATCCAGGTAGACAGCTTCATCCAGGTACTGGGGAAGCTGACGTGCTACCACACTCTCAACAACCTTTGCTACAAAGCGAAGGTTGGAGACCGGACGATAGTTGGCTAAAGAAGCTGGGTCCAGGGAAGGCTTCTTGAGGAGGGGCCTCACCACGTTGGTGGATGATCTCTGGAGGGCCAGGGATAGGGGTTGTTCCTCCATCCTGGTCCTATTAGACCTCTCAGCGGCTTTTGATACCATCGACCATGGTATCCGATTGCGCCGGCTGGAGGGGCTGGGGGTGAGGGGCACCATTTTGCGGTGGTTCTGCTCCTACCTCTCCGACCCGACGCAATGCGTGTTGGCAGGGGAGCAGAGGTCAACCTTGAGGCCGCTCACTTGTGGGGTGCCGCAGGGGTCGGTCCTCTCGCCTCTCCTGTTCAACACCTATATGAAGCCACTGGGTGAGATCATTCGTGGTTTGGGGGTTGGATACCATCTGTACGCTGACGATACGCAGCTGTACATCTCCACCCCAAACCACCCCAACGAGGCCGTCGAAATGATGTCCCGGTGCTTGGAAGCCGTACGGGTCTGGATGGGAGGCAACAGACTCAAGCTCAACCCCTCCAAGACGGAGTGGCTGTGGCTACCGGCGCCCCGGTTCAACCAGTGGACTCCATCGCTGGCCATTGGGGGCGAGCAACTGGCCCCCGTGGAGCGGGCGCACAGTTTGGGCGTCCTCCTAGATGCCCGGCTGTCGATGGATGACCATGTGGCAGCTGTGGCGAGGGGGGCGTTCCACCAGGTTCGCCTGGTGCGCCAATTGTGCCCCCTATTGGACCGGGACGCCCTTCGCACAGTCACTCATGCGCTGGTGACGTCCCGTCTGGACTACTGCAACGCTCTCTACATGGGGCTCCCCTTGAGATGCACCCGGAGACTACAGCTGGTCCAGAATGCGGCCGCGCAGGCAATCATGGGGAGTACTAGATACTCCCATATAAAACACCTCTCCTGCGCGAGCTGCACTGGCTCCCTGTGGTCTACCGGGTGCGTTTCAAGGTGTTGATTACCATCTTCAAAGCGCCCCATGGCACAGGACCTAGTTACCTGCGGGATCGCATCCTACCCCATACATCCCTGCAACCAATTCGCTCTCACAGAGAGGGACTCCTCCGGGTGCCGTCCACTAAGCAATGCCAGCGGGTGGCACCCAGGAGTAGGGCCTTCTCTGTGATGGGCCCAGCCCTCTGGAATGACCTCCCCCCCCGATATTAGGACCACCACTGATCTCCGCTCCTTCCGCAAGAAAGAAAGACCCACCTGTTCCAACTAGCCGGCCTGGCCCAATTATAGTTTTATCCTCTAATCCTCCTGGCAGTTATTTTAAATTTTAGGGTAGTTTTTAATGTTATTTTAATTCTATCATTATTGTACAGATTTTATGAAATTGGTTTTATGTGTTTTGATGCCTCCTCTATGTAAATGTCTATGTAAATGTATATGTCTATGATGTTTTAACCTTGATTGTACACCGTCCCGAGTCCCTTCGGGGAGAGGGAGCGGTTTATAAATCTAATAAAATCAAAAATCAAAATCAAAAACCACCGCCTCCTTCAAGGCGGTGGGAAAGAACCCCTCTCTCAATGAAGCGTTGGTAATCACCTGGAGCCAGCCTCGTGTCACCTCCCAGGAAGCCGAAACTAACCAAGAGGGACACGGGTCCATCACACTGAGTCTCCCCATAATCCTGTCCATGCCTTCGGGGGTCACAGGGTCAAACCCATCCCAGATTGTCTCCTCAAGATTCATCCCCGTCGGCTCGCCCGAATCTACCCAGTCAGAGTCCAAGCCTGTCCAGATCTGAGAGATTTTATCCTGCAGATACTGAACAAATTCTTCAGCCCTACCTTGCAAGGGGTCTTCCCCAGTTCCTTGGTTAAGTAAGGAGCAGGTCACCCTAAACAGAGCGGCTGGGCGGTTATCTGCGGACGCGATAAGAGCAGAAAAATATTGCCCTTTTGCCGCTTCTATCGCCACTAAGTAGGATTTAATATGAATTCTTACTAGTGTTCGATCAGATTCGGACCGGCTGGCCTTCCAACCATTCTCTAGGTGTCTTTTCCGGCGTTTCATCTCCCGGAGCTCCTCGGTAAACCAGGGAGCCATCCGGGATCGACACCGGGTCAGAGGCCGCAAAGGCACAACACGATCCAAAGCCCCAGCGGCAGCCCTATCCCAGGCTTCCACTAGGGCTTCGGTCGAGTTGTGAGCAAGGGATTCAGGAAAAGTCCCAAGCTCCATCAGGAACCTTTTGGAGTCCATCAGGTGCCTGGGGCGGAACCATCTAGTCAGTTCCACCTCCCTGCGGCGAGGGGTAGTGGTATGGAAGTCAAGCCTGATGAGGAAATGATCAGACCATGACAAGGGTTGAATAGAAATATCCCCTAAATCTAGATCATTCATCCACTGCCCAGAGACAAAAATCAGGTCGAGCGTGTGTCCCCCATTTTGGGTGGGGTCTTGAATTAATTGAGTTAGGTCCATAGCTGTCATGGAAGCCATGAACTCCCGAGCTGACTCGGATGTCTCGCCAATGGAAGGCAGATTGAAATCCCCCAGGACCATGAGCCTGGGGAAATCAACCGCCAATCCAGCTAATACATCCAGCAGCTTCGGCAGGGCCGATGAAACATAGCAGGGAGACAGGTATGTAACAAAAAGGCCCACCTGAGCTCCAAGGCCCCACTTCACAAAGAGGGACTCACATCCGCCTATCTGAGGCACAGTGACCTCCTGAGGTCTGAGACTTTCCCTGATAACCACCGCCAAGCCCCCCGCCCCTGCCCTGGGCTCTCGGCTGGTGAAACGCCCGGAAGCCTGGTGGGCATAGTTGTCTAAGGGGCACACACACACCCTCATGGCCCAACCAGGTCTCCGTAATGCACGCCAGGTCCGCTCTACCCTCTTGTATGAGGTTGTAAATGAGGGGAGCCTTATGTACCACGGACCTGGCGTTAAGCAACACCAGCCAGAGACCAGGGTCCTGTAATCCAGAGCACCCGGGGGTGCGAGAAGGGCGATGAGGGTCGGAACGCGCGATTGCTCTTAAACAGCAAACCCGCGTCCTCCGAACATCATTTGGCCCTCGGCCCCCACCATATCTGCCTCTCCCACAAACAGTAGAGATAGTGAACCAATGGAATGGCTTAATGTCTCCCCCGGAATCCCAACCCTTCCTAGCCCTCCCAACCCACGCCCATTAGTTAACCCTGGCCTGTGCCCTGGCAGACTCCCCCCCCCAAGCCTGTCTGAGCCATCCGAATCAACCCCCCATCCCTCCCTTAAAATTTTGTTTAAAAACCCCTGTAAAAAACCCTTAAGAAGTCTCTTCTTCGCATGCCACCTCTCGGGATCCCAAGATCCGTCATTAAGGAAGCGTCTTGATAGGTCAGAAGGCCATCCCCGGGAAAGGGGGAGTTCCCGGAGGGAATAAAGTTCTGTTGCAGTATAGCATAGAGGAGAGTGTGGCATCAATAAAACGGGATGACATCATGGGGAGATGAAGCAAGGAGATGACATGTCCACGGGGGGGCAGCCGGCAGTGTTCAAGGGGGTGGCAGGAAGCTTATGTCCATCATAAAAATAGTTGATGTTGGGGACAATATGTAAGGGTAACGGACAGCTGTCCAAAATTGCAGCAGATGGTAGCTTGCGAGGTGGTGAAGCGGCCAGTGATGGCGGCACCGAGGACAGCGGCGGCATCGGCAGCTACTTCAACTCCAACAGCTAAGAGCCGCCCATGCCAGCCGCAATCACATCCATCGCCAGGGCCGCACTCAGTTGACCAAGTCCATAATATCACAGGAGGGGGGGCCAAATGGCCAAGTACGGTGGCCCAGGCAACGGTGGCAACACCGGGGGGGGCACAGCAAAGGACCTCCCCCCCCATTCCAACCACGCCCACGCCAACTCCCGAAGCCATCTTCCGCTGGCGTTAGTATCCATGCCAGCTGCCTCAGCCCCTCCCCGCTGATCTAATTTATCATGTTCATAAGCAAGGAGGGGGGGGAGCAACCGGGATAACACCACAGCGTGGTGGGGCAGCAGCTGTAGAGATCCCAGAGCGGGCATCCCCCCGCCACCGCTGACCACACCCATGCCAGCTGCAGAGACCCCAGGCTGGGCGTCCCGCCGCAGCTGCTGACCACACCCACACCGGCAGCCGCTGACGCTCTCCATTCTCCTCTCACCGCTGACCGCCCCATTTCACTCACGATGTTCCGGCTATAAGGCAGGACATCGCAGCTCAAGGGTATCCCCCGAGGTCCCAGGAAGTTCTCATAGCTGGACCTGCAACCAACGATGGAATAGGGTACCCCTGCAAGCCCCAGGACGGACAATCATCTCCCCGAAGCTCTCCTCAAACGCAACAGGACACCATCTTGGGCATGCGTAGTGACACTGTAGGTGCACATATACATCTTACCCGCAAACTGTTTAGGGCACGTCTTCTTAAGGGAGGAGATATGTTAGTTCATTTAAACTTTATAAAAGGAGTTTTCCAAGAGCTACATGAAAAAGAACTTATTTTCTCAGAGTTACGTCAAATTTACATTCGAAATGTAAGCATTCTGTCATCACTGGATGAGAGTTATGATGATTTTGAATCGTCCCTTGAGGTCCTAACCCAAAATGAACTAACATTGACTGACATAACTGCACGCCTGTTGGAAGAGTCCAGAAGAAGGAGAGCAACTGAGAGAGAAACCACCACAAAATGAAGAGTCACCTTCAACTGCCTATACTGTTAGAAAATGTTTTTCTTGTGGGGCAAAGGGGCATATAGCTAGATTCTGTAAAAATGCTAAACAACAGAATACTAGAAAAGCTAAGAAAAATGATAATGTCAAATTAGGTATGTCTACTTTAACTATCTCTAGAAATGCACCAATAAGCCATGATTCATGGGTTGTTGATAGTGGAGCACCACGGTGCATTACTAGAAATAAGAATTGTTTTATAAAAATGTCTGCCAGAAAGCAACATGTATCTTTGGCAAATGGATGGAGGGTGAAAGCATCTGGTGAAGGTATGGCAAGGTGTTCATTTGTGAATGAGCATTTATCCATGTTGTATATACCAAAACTGAAATTTAATTTGTTATCAGTAAGAGCTCTAGTTAAGATTGGCTATGTAGTAACCTTTAGGGGAGATAAATGTATCATTGAAAAGAAAGGTAATAGGATTACTGCAAAATTAAAGAATGATTTATATATTATAACTGATGACCATACTGCTAACGCAGTGTATGACAATGTGAAACCACATGATGAATGCATACATCTGCTACATAGGCATATGGGGCACATTAATTTCAAAACGCTGCAACAAACTGTAAAGTTGTCAGAGGGAGTACAGTTAAAACCTTGCAGTAAGTATTTAAATCGTAATGTATGTAGTAAGGAAAAGAGCAGGATTACACCAGCAAACAGATATAATGGGTTTAAAACGAAGGAACTTTTAGAAGTTGTTTTTGCTGATCTAATTGGACCTATAAAACCCAGTTTGGGAGGTGCCTGTTATGTTTTGAGTATCATGGATCATTACTCAAGATATGGTTTCTGCTACTTAATGAAAGACAAGACAGAAACATTTCAACATTTTTTTAATTGGCTGAGATTTGCGGAAAGAAAGATAAAAGCCAAGGTTATTACTGTAGTTACTGATAATGGGACGGAGTTTACAAATTATAAGTTCCAAACTAAGTTAAAAACAGCTGGTATTGAGCATAAACATTCTGCTCCTTATAGACCTCAACATAATTCGTTTGTAGAATGAGGGGGCAAACATTACAAGCTATGACTAGAACCATGTTAGCCAATTCAGGATTGCCTGAAACATTATGGGGTGAAGCCATGATGTGTGCTAATCATTTACCGAAAAACATTGTAAATGCTTCTACTGGAGAGGTACCATTTACTCGTTGGCATGGTAGGAAACCTGATTTGAGCTACTTGCACACGTTTTGGAGTTCCTGCATGGGTTCATATTCCAGCACAGATTAAGTCAAAGGGACAAACTCGTACAAGGCAGTTAATATTTGTTGGTTATGACTCAAACCATAGATCTTATAGGTTCTGGGAACATGGGACAATTAAGATCTATCACAGTGCTAATGCGAAGTTTTTAGAGCATGTTGGTTGGGATAAACTGGAAATAAACAATGATGTAGTAATTGAAACCCGAGTAGACCAAAATAAGGTATCAGGAATACCAGAAATGTGTGATTAAGGGAAGGAGTCTACTCAGGAGGAGGAAGTGATAAAGCAGGAGGACGTTCAGGATAGTCCACCTATAAGCCCTGAGTTACCCAGAAGGTCAACCTGTGTAACGCGGCCACCTGATAGGTATCAGGCATCTGTTGCATGTCAAGTAGATAAAGTTCCTGCAACGTATAATGAACTATCAATGTATCCTAAAGAGGAGCTAATAGTTTGGAAAGCAGCAATGAACAGAGAACTGAAATCTTTACAAGATCTGGAGATATATGAGAATGTGAGATTACCACCAGGTGAAAAGGTGATAGGGTGTAAATGGATTTATAAGATTAAATCAAGTGTAGATGGGACAGTTACCCATAAAGTTAGATTGGTAGCACAAGGTTTCAACCAGTCGGCAACTGATTATGATGAAGGGTTTGCACTAAGTTTAAAAGCCATAACATTGCGTGCATCATTAGTTTGGGCAGCTAAGCATGGATATGTAATAAATCATTTAGATGTCAAAACAGCATATCTTCATGCACCGTTGCAACACACTATTTATTTAAAGAAACCTGAAGGGTTAAACACTGATTGCAACACTGATTGTTGGAGATTTAAAAAGAGACTGTATGGTTTAAAGCAGTCAGGATACGAGTGGAATCAATGCATAGTGAAGGAATTAACAAAGATAGGGTTTAAAGATGGATTAGTTGATCCTTGTTTATTTAAGCAAGAAAGTGATGATATGACTTCATTATTGTTATTGTTTACAGACAATTTAGCATTGATTACTAAAACAGAGCAGAAGGCATTGAAATTATTACACTGTTAAAAAAGAGGTTTAAAATAAAACATCTTGGTGAAATAAAGAAATATCTTGGATTGAAGATAGATAAGACTAGGGGAGGATATAAAATATCACAGGCTGATAAAATCAATCCATTACTTAGTAATTACAAGATGGAACTGTGTAAACCTACTAAATCTCCTATGAGTCAGGAATTTAGCTATAATGATAACAAAAGCCCAGTTTTTGATAAGTATATTTATCAATCCCTAATTGGTAGTTTATCTCATCTTAGCAATTGGTCTAGACCAGATATTTCATATAGCGTTAATCAATTGGCAAGGTTTAATGCCGAACCCACTGAACGGCATTGGCAAGCAGCAAAACATGTATTAAGGTATTTGAAACAGACAATACACTATACATTATACTTAGAGCCTAAGGATGAGCTGATATTAACCAAATCTACATCAGGTATTGCGATATTCTTAGGAGAAGCGTTGGTTGGATGGCGGTCTATCTGTCAGAAACATATAAGTTTGTCAACAATGGAGGCCGAATTTTCATGTTTATCTTTGTTATGTATCGATTTAATTTGTTACAAGCAACTACTGATAGATATGGGAATTACTGTTTGTGAGCCTATTGTTGTATACGAGGACAATCAAGCAGCGATCCAAATGGCAACAAATATTGCTGTAAAGACAAGGTCAAAGCATACTGACTTAAGATATATGAATGTACGGCAAAGTGTTAGTTGTAAAATGATTAAACTGGAATATTGAAGAAAATGTTGTTGATCATTTTACCAAAGCACAAGGTACGGTCAAACATAAACAATGTTGTGATGTTTATGGATTGAGAATGTGAAGTTGTGTGTAAATACATTGACAACCCAAGAGGGCAGAATGTTAGGGATGTAACCCTAGGCTTGGCTTGGCAATATATATAAGCTATGATTACTTTACTGTTACTTTAAATGTTTAAGAGATGTAATTGGTTTGTTACCTCAAGCAGCCATAAGAGGGAGCCAGAATGGCTGTTAGCTCTCTGTTTGTTAGACGCTGGTCGGTGTATACTGAGGTATTGTGGTTTGCTACTGTTAGCTACTTTGTGTGCTACACTGACTATTTTGATAACTGAATTACTGAACCGTGTATGACTTGGACTGCTAACCGGACTCTGAATACTTCTATATTTCTACATAGTAAACGACTATATTTTTACACTATTCAGTGTCTCTGTATGCTGGTTTGTGTGTGTTATTCCATATCACTCTCATTATGCTTCTCTGCATACTCGCTCTCCCAACGGGGAGCTTAATTACTTAACAGTAACCTCCCTGCTGCCTATATCCCTGGTTCCCATAGTCTGCCCCCAAAAGGACGAACCATAGTCCTGGTTCTGAAAGGACGAACCAAAGTCCTGCTCTCGAAAGGAAGGACATCAGGGATAGGGAGCCGGGCGGTTGAAGCCCTTCTTGGGTGCTGTAGGGACGACCTTCCTCTTCTCCTTGTTCTCCACAAGAAATGGATCCAAGGCATCCCCAAATAGAGAACTGCCCTTGAAAGGGGCAGAGGCCAAACACCACTTGTGGTGCACATTAGCCTGCCATTGCTGAAGCCATAGCAGCCTGTGGGACGCCACCAAGGACATCATGGCTCTGGAAGTGAACCTGGCCAATGTCAGTGTAGTGTCCGAAGTGAATTGGACTGCACCACCAGTTTCGCGATATCTTGGTGTGCCCGTATATCAGCGATGGGGATGCGCTGTTGCAGGTCCTGAAGCCAGAAAACACAGGAGTGGGTGAAGAATGAAGCTGTAGTCGAGGCGCGGACCACCCAAGTTGCAGCCTGGTGCCCCCGCTGCAAGGTGAGGTCCACCTTCTTTTCTTCAGGCTTCAGGCCATCCTCTGGAGCCCCCGGCATATTAGCTGGCGTATAGAGAGCAATTATGGGGGCATCTATGGTGGGAACAGACAGAAACTGTGCCAACTCATTATCGACATTGAAATACTTCTTATCTGAGGCAGAGGGGCTTAGCCCATATGTAGGGGTGCCCACTGGCGTTGAACTAGGTCCACAAATATTTTAGGCATTGGCACCATTTCAGATGGAGGAGTCTGCTCCGAAAACAAGGTTTCTGCAGAAACAGTCATCGGTCATTTTACTCCAGATGTCATTCCAAAGGGTTCCAATGTTCCTTGGTTTGTTCTCACTACACTTCTGCAATCATTGTTTAAGTTTTTACATAGTCCAATAAGATGTTTACTTACTCCATATTGGGCTATTGTTTGCCATAGTATTTTCTTATCTACTCTGTCAAATGTTTTCTCTTGGTCTACAAAAGCTACAAGAAGATTATTGTTGTATTCCATATTCTTTTCCATTAGTTGTCTAAGTGTAAAAATGCATCAATACAGCTTCTATTTCTTCTAAATCAATTCTTCTGCTAGTTATTAATCTCATTTATATTATCTTGGCATCCCTTTGTTTTTTTACAGTGGAATTATTGCATATTGCAAATCAGTGGGTTTTCTAGCTGTGTCCATGCAGCATTAAAGATTATGTGGCGCCATCTGATGCTACTTTTCTTGTTGCTTGAATTATTACTATTATAGCCCATCTATTTCTGGTGCTTGATATTTTCATGGATTCTGGAATACTGTAAAGGGCTTGACAGCCTAGGACAGCTTGGACCTTCTGGGGTCCATCTGGATGTCTTTTGTGGAAGTACAGTAACACAAGAAGTCTAGTTGTTGCATGTCAAGGGTGCAAAGAGATCATTACCAGGCTTGGAAAAGAGATGGTTATTTCTTTGTCTATGGGGAACTATGAATACATGGTCTCTGTGTTGAGCCTCATTCTCAGAGTAGGCCAACATGTTGTCTAGATATACTACCACAATTTTATCTATGAGGTCTGAGTATACTTGGTTCATAAATTTGGAAAATGTGACTCCAGAAGTTAACTAATCTGTAGCAGATCACTGTGTATTCAAATTTGCCATATCTGGTGTCAAGGTCTGTTATGTTTTCATGGCCTTCCTTGATCCTAATGAGGTTGTAAGCATTTCAGATAAATGTGTGCTTTCAGCAATCTATCTAAAAGGACTGGAATTAACAGTAGTGGATAATGGGCTCTTATTGTCATTGAATTCAAAGCTTTGTAATTATGGACCATTTTGAGCAGGGGAGTACCTACTATTATTAGACTACTGGGGTCTTGCTGCTTGGGTACAAAGAAATTTGGAGCTGAGGCAGGGGACTAGGAGGGTCATATAAATTCCTTTTGCAAATTAGACTTCGAATATTGTTTCAGAGTTTCTAATCCTTTAGTAGACATATAATATTGTGTCTTGGTGGGAATCTTGGTCCTAAGGACCAGATGTATGACATAATCACAGTCTCTGTGCAGGGTGGAGGACTGAGGCTTCTTCTCCTCTAAAAACATCAGCAAAGTCTACGTGTTTACTTGGCAGATTGAGAAACTTTATGTTAACTTTGGGGGCTGGGGGCTGGGGAGGGGCTTGACCATATGGCCATGTTCTCTGCAATAGAAATAAAGGACAAGCTCTTTGCACCATTGCCATTTTTCTGCTACCGGAGTCTGCCTGACCACTCCAATTTACATCATTTTTTCAGTGTTTAAGGTGGCAGAAAACTTAGAGTAGTAATGGGATGAGGCAGCTTTGGAAGTAGTTGGCTGGTGCTGCTGAATAAATGCTCTAAGTTCTGCAAGTCAAGACTCAGCTGCTGTAGTGGCTTGTTGTATCAATGGTATGATTATGGCCTTGTTGATCCCAGTCTTAAATTGTATTCTCAACATTGGCTCATTCCAATTGAGATCTGCTGCAAGGATCTTGAAGTATTCAGCCTATCTTCCACAGAACTGTTGCTCTGGCGGAGCTGGCAGATGCGTTGTTCAGCAGTTTCCATCTGAACAGGTATTCAAAATGCTCTCTGAAGATGGTGCGGAAGTTTGGGAAATTATCCAAGAAAGGATCATGGCTTTTGATGAAAGGAAGCACCCATCTGACAGTGGAATAGATTAAAAGACTGAGAATGATGAAGACTCATCTATCTGTCAGAAGCTCCCCAGTTGAGTGTCAATGAATACTTCACACTGGATTAGGAATGTTCTCATCTTATCAGACTCTCTGATGTCTGCAGAAGGCAGCTAGGAATCTTGAGGATGAGCAGTTGTGATTGGGAAGGTGGAACAGGTGGTTGCGGTTGTGGCAGAACTCTTTGTTGAGTCTTGATCTGTTCTTGTTATATCAGTTGTTGAAGACCTGCTACAAAATTCCTCCTCATCAGTCTTCTATGCTGTCTTGATGTCTGCTTATAGAGTACATCTAGCTCATCTGCTGTTGCAGTTCTGAGGTCTGAAGTCATGGCATCAGTTTGTGAAAATTTTGGTGAAGATTAGTTGAGATTAATGTCAAGTGCCGGAGGAATCAGGAAATCCAATCAGTTGAAATGAATATAAAGGTTTATTGCAAGCTTAAGAATCTGAACTATTAGTGATCAAAGAAAATTACTGGTAGGTAAGAGTCAATTCAATGTGGGCTGGACTTATATCTCTTGTGGACATGAAGACTCGAGACTGATGATGTATTTAACCCCTCCTTCGGGCTCAGGCTGGTCAAAGCTATTTCTGGTTCTATCACTGTTGCTTAGTAGTCTTGCACAGTTGCTTTATGACACATTTATAGAGAGTTGAGTTCTTTAAATGTTCTCTACATCTAAATATGCTTGTTTGAGTTAATAATAAAGTTTAAATTCCTTTGTTTAATAGAATATGTATTGTCTCTGGATCCTTTGCTGTCACATTTGCCAAAAAAGTTATTTATAAAATAATAAAAGTGGAACAAAAATCCAATAAAACATATAAATAAATTATATTTATATATAAATAAACACCAGCTAAAGAATTGACAGGTTTGTTTTTACAATCTTTGTTTGGTTAATTTCCAACCCCTTCCCCTCCCCCCCACTTACATGGGAATCACACTCCAATTTTTCCCCATAATGGCAGCCTTCTTGTGAAGTGAGTTGAGAGAATAAGCATAAAATGAATAAGGCAAATATTATGAAAAAATATTAAGAAAGAAAATTTAAGAATATGCATTGTATGAGAATCAAAAAGTGGCTAGCTTTTACTATTTTCTATTATTCTAATGTTGATTATTTAACACCTCTCAATAAACAATTATTTTTCAATGCTAGGTTATCACCAAGTAACAAGGCATCATTGACACTGGCAATTTTCTGAGAGGAAACTCTTTTTATAATAATAATAAAAAAGATGCCTACATAAAATGTTTTGAAGTTTTTTAAGTTAAAGAGAGCTTTCTTTTAGCTAGGAGCTACAATGTGGTCACAGTTGGATGACGGAACAGACATACAAGAGCCAAGAATAGCTCAGTTATGAGCTCAAGGAGAGGTACTATTTTATCATTGCTGTCTCCACTTGGATAGTTCTAGCAGTTTGTTCAAGTCAGAAGCAGTTCCTAATGGATAAAAGATATCTTTGGTATATACATTTTGGATCTTCTGGACATCTCGTTACACTATCTTCCAAGAGGAAGTCATTGCTCTTGCACATTAGAATAAACTTTACTAAACTACAAAACCAATCGTTGGCAGCAAAATTTTAGACTAGATTTTAGTTTTCTTTGTATTCATCTATTGACCACCTGGAGTTTTGCTGCCAGATGTAGTAACTTTATTCATGCAGCATGTAAATATTCACATAGATGTCCAATTGCTGGATTCATATCATGCTAACGCATGCTTCACATTTAGCAATATTTGAAAAGATCATATTGAATATATCATGTGATAATATACTATAAATTATTAAGAAAATATAGTAGCAAGGTCAGGTAAAAGATTCTACTAAGCCAAGCCAAGCCAATCATAGTGTGAATTAAACCATAGCATTCTTCCCAAAATTATTCTCCAGTAGCTGTTCACTAGAAATGTAACTTTGGAATAAACAACAAATATTTAAAAGAAGGATGCTGCAGCTCTATGTGAACACTCATTTCACTAGAGACTGCTTCCCTAAAATGACTACACACAATTGGAACTGACATAAAATAGTTGCTTTATGCACTTTCTGGAAAAACAAAACAAATAATCAGGTGTTCTGCTTCATTTTGACTTTGTATATCTCAAACTCTAGGAAGGCAAAAGGAAACTGAAATTTATCTTCTGCGCCCCCCAACCCTGACTTACAGATAGAAGAATGTATATTTAATTTTCCTTAATTTCTATCTTACGAAATTTTCTCCCCATTAGTTTCATGTCTTTTCTCGAATAAAAGATTCCAACTCTACAGGATGCAAGCTACATCATCTGCCAGCATTCATTCAATCTCTATTCTTGTTTCTCTTTTCTTTCTCTCTCTTAATTATATAAAAACAAAATAGAAATTTGCATTCATAAAAAACATTAAAAGCAGAAAAAATTAAAAGGCTACCACTCAAAACTTAAAATGATTTTGCATAACAACTCTGTCTCAGCTGTTTGATGTGAGTATTCACATCAACCTTATTTTAGCATAACCTGTTATGGCCCTTAGAGCCTTCCAAATTGCCCAAGGCAAAAAACGTAAGCCTTTTTTTATGTGTGTATTAGAGGATTGGGAGATGTAGGGGATAAAAATGTTGCCTTAATCCAGTATATATAGTATACTTTCAAAAACATTTAATATATAATTATGGCCTACTTTGTGTAAAGGTTATGCAAGTATAAATTGAAATAATTTGCACTGAAATGTGAAATAGATAAATTTTCCATTATCTATGCCCTCTGGGTCATTTCCTTAAATTAGTTGAAGACAGGGTAGGCCATACAATATGCACTTACCACCTTATTCTGCAGCATCCAATTGAGTTCACATTGCCAAATGTCAAACTCCGTTGACAATAAGTGGTACAAGTTGGCATCATTTAGAAGTGAAAAGTATACAAAAACAGTGGAAGCCATAAAACAGATTTAACGAAGTCTTTTTTGAAAAAAGAAACCTGCCCCATTAAATTGTCATAAAACTCTATCTTCACCCATAAGCAGAGCTGCTGCCGGTTCAGCCTAGATCGGGTGAACCGGTAGTAGTGGCGGTGGGAAGCTCTCCCCACCCGTCTGAATGCTTGTGCGCATGCACAAGCCGGTAGTAAAAATGTTAGCAACCCACCTCTGCCCATAAGTATGCTATAACAGGGGTCCCCAATCTCTGGGCTTGGCCCACTAGTGGGCCATAAGCTGTTTGCAATTGGGCCGCTAAAACAGCTCCATTTGAGTGACGGGTGCGCAAGCATGCCCCTTGCACAAATGGAGTGGCACACACACTTGCCAGCTGCTCACATTGTTTAAACCATGAATCTTAGCTATTGTCTAAAATTTATGTAATACAATATTTCCTAACATGGCTTCAAAGATATTCAAGCTAGAATTTGCACTATTTCCAGCCCACAACGTCCATATTGGCTAAGAATTCTGGGTGCTGATACTGCAGCACAGGAGAGATAATGTGTTTTGGAATTGTATTCAGTTGTGATTGACTATTCTGTATAAAGAGATCATGGAGAGGGTGCTAGTATCTCTGTACTTTATGAAATGGTTAAGTGTTCACAAAATGGCTTGGGAAGAAGCTTTTATCATT
Organism: Natrix helvetica; assembly: GCF_964273705.1. Classification (NCBI taxonomy): domain Eukaryota; kingdom Metazoa; phylum Chordata; class Lepidosauria; order Squamata; family Natricidae; genus Natrix; species Natrix helvetica. The sequence goes on from NC_138554.1 coordinate 90,786,758, forward strand.
CAAAGGACTGTTATAAGTTTATTCGACTTGTTATAGAAAGAAAGAGGACATGTCTCAGTCAACTCATACATTTTAGAATGTAAGATTCATGGTTTAAACACAAATGTCTAAATAGCAAATAACTTCCACAATTAACAAGGATCTAAATATCCTTGTTTAATATATTGTCTACTGTTTTCAATTGCAACTTAAAAATATACAAACAAGTTTATTAAAATGCATGCTAATTTATTCCCACATATGAAATTCCCCAAGATATCCTCACAAACATTCCTATTTGTAGTTTAATATGTGCATTACTTTTCATTAAATATGAAATTCTCCTTCTGAATCATTGACATACATTAGAAGAATTCCAGCCCTTCCCCTGTAGCATTTTTAATGTTTCATCATTTGTTCCAAGGTGAAATAAGTAACCAAAACACAACAAACACGATTTTTCATGATGAATTAAAAAGATGTATTTCAGCCTTCCCTATTCTGAATTTCAATGTCCATCAACCCAGCCAATACAATAAATAGTCAGAAATTATAGACCTACAATCATAGGAGGACTGAAAGTTTATCAGTAAAAGCTGGAAGAAAAACCATTCTGTTATAAATAAGAAATTATCATATTTTTCCTTTTTCTAATAGCTACTCTCTGAATAGTATTCCTTTAAAAACAAAAAAGAGAATGATTTCCAAACATCTCCAAATCATCCATATGTATTTTATGAAACAAAGGCAGTTCAGATATTACTGAAATACAGAATGTAGCATGACATTTCAATTCCCCCAATTAAAAGGAAAATGAAACTGTCAATTTTCGAATGCATACTTGACATAAGCCCCAACTGAGTCTATCTTATTTCTTCATAGAAATAGATGTTGACTGTAGTATTTAAAATATTGCCTTTCAACTAATACAACTTATTCAAGGACAACAGCTTTTAAAAGTTACAAGCAAATAAAATGAAATCAGAAATTAATATAAGATGCAATTGTGAAAATAACCTTGGTTTGTTAATCTGCAAATTTCCAGGGCTAACTTTAAAACTTTAGCAACCAAACAGTAAGTTTCCAGGCAATATTTAAATTGAGAGAAAGAAAATTAGAACATATTTATTATCAGAGGTGATGATTCTCAGTTCAATAGCACAGCATGTACTATACAGTAAGCCTCGCAGAACCTGCAGTCCTGAACACACTTATCAGCTGTCATGAGATTGGTGAGATTTATTTTGGAGTAAATATTTTTAAAATTATTCTTCATGCGATTCAAAAGCAGCAACTTTTAAATGCATTACATACATTTTAGACAGCGTATGCAACACAAGCAATATTCAACCTTCTAGCTGTCAAGGCAAAAAGCAAAGTAAAATCAAATCAAAGAGAAATTAGCTTATTTGGCATGCAGTCTTGCAGTAAAAGCTAATCCTTGAGGGGAAAAATTGCATCTAAATTTTGTAAATTCTGTAAATTTAAATATGTCTAATACAAAAGGACTGAACATGTGTATCTTTCATGTGTGGGGGTCTTCCATGTTCAGTTTGAGACATTTCTTTGTAAAACAAGGAAGTAAAGACCTCATCCTGCATCCCTTCTCTTCCAACCTCTTTCCAGAAGTGCTCTAAGGAATCTAGTTTCTAATGCCAGACTCCCTTTCTACGGAAGGGAAGAAACAATAACATGAAAGTTACAGATGGAAAGAAAGATATCAAACAGAGAGTGTTTCAGGAAAAAAGTGAAAATGAGGGTGTGGAGAGCCTAGAACTTGGCACTCCAACTGGCATTATGTCAGGCCTGTCTCAATTCTGGCAGTCTAGCAGGATAGTCCAAAGCGCATACCACAAACACCTGTATTAAGTTCCCCAAAGAGAATGGATTCAAGCATTCTAAGACTCAAGGCCAAATAAAATTTATCAAATGGATAGGAAAATTTGCTCTTGTTAGCAAATCCTTGTCACAATAGTAAAAAATGTTCTTCATTCTTTTTTGTTAAAAATGTGCTGAACTGTGAAATCTTGTGTTCTAACTAGTTGTTTCAGATTTACAGTTTGTCCTGACCTTAAGGTTTAGGACAACTAATCACAAATGTAATCATAAAAGCAGAGAATCCAAAGTACTGTATAACAATGAAAAGTTATAATTCCTCCTATAAGGAAGCTTATGAGAATGTAGAATTCAGGGAAAGGGAGGGAGGGAAGGAGGAAGGAAAACATTATCTAATAAAATGGTACATAAATTCATCTTTTTTTTAAACAATTTTTTTATTAGTTTTACAGAATTTTAAGGAAAAGGGGTAATGGGTAAGGTTACAAATTTTGACAGCTACATTATGCAGGAAATGGTACTCCCCCCGGTTCTCATAACTTTCACTGTTAATACATTAGATAATTACTACTTAGCAATATTTTGACAGCATATCTTTACCTTATATCTTCCAATAATTTCAATCTATTTTATATCAAACAGAATAAAATTCCCCATATTAGCAATTGTATTATTTTTCTAACTCACTTTTGTGATCTAAGTTTTCTCAATGTTGCCTCTCCCCCCCCCCCCCAGCAAGGCTCTGGCACCTCCCGTGTCTTGTGTGTCTCGTGTAGTGTCATCAGCTTTATCTAGGAGAGCTTTGTTTTTTTCCATGAAGACCTCCGCCTCTGTGGTTGTATTAATTCTAACTCTACTGCCCTCCCAGAATACCAACATACCTTCTGGCAGAAGCCAACGGAACCAAACCCATTTTCAAATAGTTTTTTCGCTAAGAGCGAATATTTTTTTCTTTTATCTCTGACTTTCTTTGGGATTTGTTTCAGAATGACTATCTCTCTATCCTTGTATTTTAACATTTGCCCCCTTTGTGCACTCAGAATCCCATCTCTTGTAGTTTTTCTAAGAAATTTAATGTGAACCTCTCTTGGAACATTGTGTGTTCTAGCATAGGCTGAATTAACTCTATAGACCAGGTCAATATCTCATCCCAGCTGCTGTCTGTCTTTTTTAATATATTCAGCCAATAATTTTGTCATAATCTCCCTCAAGTCTTCATCATCAGCCTCAATTATATTTTGAAATCTAAGGAAAAAAGACATCCTTTCAAATTCCATTTTTATCTGATGGTTCTCAAGTTCTTCTCATCCCCTCATCTCAGCCGTCCCCTCCTCCAAAACTTCCAGTCTCTGTGTATTTTGAGCCATTTGGTTTTGGTTCTCTCTGAGCTGTTCATTCATTTCTTTCAGTTGATTTTTCAAGTCCTCCTGCCCCTTTAAGATCTTTTGAAGCAACTGCTGAGTTAGGTCCTCCTCAGGTGCTTTGGGTTGTAATAGAGATCTTAATGTCTGTTGTCCACTGGGGCTGGACGTTGAAGATGTTAGAGCAGAGCCAGCAGAGCCTGGTTTCCCAGGTGGCGGTCTCTTCTGTGCCATTTTAATAAAGATAACTCAGAGGTGTCTGTGTCAATATGATGAGATGGCAGTTATGGAAGGGGATAACCAAGAGAGATCACGAGGCAGGCAGTCCAGACAACAATAGGGACCTTTTCTATAGTTCAAATCCAGACAATAAAATCCATTATTCCAAGTCCAGGATACAGTATATCAAGAGATATTTCTGAGTGTCACGGAGACAAAGACAAAATGCCAGCAATTTCCATGGGTGGAAGTCAAATTTCAAAGTGCATAAAGACAGCGGAAGTGTGCCATCTTGCCTTGCCAGCACCGGGATCAGAAGGCAACAAACCAAAAGTTTTCAAAGTTTTCAAAAGAATCAGATCATCACTTCTCTTTCACAATTGCAGCAGGGTATTCATCTGCTTGCTTGCTATGAGTGTGATTTCATTCTAGAGCTCTCCCCTCTCCTCCTCCGAGGGCAGAGAGCAGTCCAAAGCCGCTTTTCCAAGGGGGGGGGAATCCCCCTCCCTCCAATCGCACTTCCCAGGAACAGATTGAAAACCTTTAAAAAGCTGCCAATCCTTCATTAGACAATCAAAAAGGGAATCGGGGAGAGTTTCCATCTCACCACATTGCAGCTGTAGCCTTCAGATCGTCAAGTTCGTCCAGCAGCCTCAATGCGAAAGCGCGCGGAAGCATGGAAGCTCCCCGCGCACCCCCTTTTGCCTCCTGGCTCCTAGGGCAATGCCAGGAGCCCCCCCGCGGCCGCCGCCAATGCAGGGGACCCCCAGCTAGCCGCCCCTTCGGCAGGGTGCCCCTTTAAGGCTCCCTGTGGGCCCCCCCCCGATCGAGGGGAGCCCACCAAGAGCGCGCAGGGTGAGCGAAACACGCCCGTCGCTCTCAACAGCCGGAACCGGAAGGCCCATAAATTCATCTTTTGATGTTCATCATTCCTATGCTAAAATAGGTTGTATAAGAATGTAGATGCTTGGTGATATTACAATATATAGAAATTATTCTACCAAAGCTGAACAATTTTTCCAGTTCAAACACTGCTGAAATTCTCCATTTATTAGTTCTCCATTTGAATTCTGGTCAGATTACTCCCCCCTCAAGTTTTTTATTTTATTTTATTTTACGTATAAATTTGTGTATAGTGTGGCACCTGGGTGTCATACATTCTAGTAAAAATAGAACTAGTAAAATTTTCCTTTCATCAGCAGGTGGAGCACTCAATTTAAACTTCAGTGTTGCCACTAATTTTAGTCTGTCAGTCATAATTTTAATTGTAGTTCAATTGTAAAAGCAAGATACATTTTTATATAGATAATTCCAGCTTTTTAAAACGCCTTTCCATTACGATGTCTTCCCAGTTTAAGAGTCCAATTTTCTGTATTTTTAAAGATTTATTGTTTTCTCTCCATGTGTCTTTTGCTTCTGGTCTGGTATTTTTCTCAGAATGCTTAATTGCGCTTTAACAAATAGTTCTAAATTATTTCTTGGGGTTAGATTTTAAGCGAAAAGATATCCTCTCCTCATTTCTAGTCATTGTTCACCTACTTCACTCTAGCACCAGTCTTAGTAGTTCCTGCATTTCAAGGTTTTGATAACGATCTTTAAAGCGCTCCATGGCACAGGACCTAGTTACCTGTGGGATCGCGTCCTGCCCCATACATCCCTACGACCAATTCGCTCGCACAGAGAGGGACTTCTCCAGGTGCCGTCCACCAAACAGTGTCGGGGGGCAGCGCCTAGGAGCAGAGCCTTCTCTGTGGCGGGCCCAGCCCTGTGGAATGACCTCCCCCCTGATATCAGGATTACCTCTGATCTCTGCTCCTTCCGTGTAAAGCTCAAGACCCACCTCTTCCAATTAGCTGGCCTGGCTCAACCATAGTTTTATCCTATTGCTCCTGACGGGTTTTTTAAATTTTGTAATTGTAACTGAGGGAGTTTTAAATAGCTATTTTATTTTTATTTTTATATATATTTATGAGTGTTACCTCCTCCAGGTACATGTATGTGTTTATTTGTATTTGTATATGTATTGTGTATATATGTATATTGTATGTATTTTATTGTATGCCGCCCCGAAGTCCTTTTGGAGAGGGTGCGGCTAACAAATTAAATTTCATTCATTCATTCATTCATTCATTCAATTTCATTCATTCATTCCTCGGTTGTCCCAGCTTCATGGCAGCCATCTTTAGGCTGCCTCGTCTCCTCGCTGTGGCTGAGATGGAGAAAGCTGTGACTCTCCATGACCTCACAGGGCCATCTCTTTTTGCTTCAGCACCCGTACAAGGTGGCTTTGGCTCCTATAGAGTTCACTGACAGAGAGAACATGGCACGGGAACATGTAGACCCACCCCCATGTGTCCGATCCCGTTGTGACATCAACTAGAAGTCCCTGGTAAAATTACTTCTGAGACAGTTTGATGTAGTGGTTAAGGTATCAGGTTAAAAACCAGAAGACTGTGCATTCAAATCCTATCTTGGGCCATCACAGTCTCTCAGTCCTAGAAAGCAGCAATAGTAAATTACTTCTTAAAAAATTTGCCAAGAAAACTGCAGGGACTTCTCTAAGCAGTATCCAAGAATTGAACACAATCTAACAGAACAAAACATGTTTTATTTCAATTATTTATAAATATTATGCTTCTTTAATTAATTTAGTAGTCCTAGAATATCTTGAAAACATCTATGGAAAAGTGCTGCTTAGAATCAAATTGATTTATTTTTAAAATTCAAATTTAAAAAGGTAATATCTATGAACAAAGCAATGTTTGATGTTGATGCTGAAACAAAAAAATCAACAACTGGTTTGTTGTAGGTATACATATACATAAAACTACAATGAAGATTCATGACGAATCATTCCCCCTAATACAAATATGAATAATTTTTCTTATTTTACATGTGTAAAAGAAATATTCTCCAAATAAATGACTAATATGGCATTTGCAGCATGTAAATTAATTGATGGTAAATTCAAAATCATTATAAATCCAAATTTTGTATTTCAGGGAATTTGTAAAACTACAGCATTAATGATCCAACTGTCTTCTAATCTTCTAATCATTCTTACATATCAAAATCATCCAAAAACATTTTTCTCACTTGTAGTCACGCAGAAAGCACGCTGAATACTTACCTGAATCCAAGAGGAGACAATTTATACCTTGTTCAATAAGCTACATATTATAGCTTATTTTCAAATTAGTGCAACAGCTAAAGGTCTATATACTACAGCCATAATGGCGAACCTATGGTATACATGCCAGAGATGGCACACGGAGCTATTTTTGAGGGCACACAAGGCATTGCGCTGCCAGGTCCAGCACTCATGCATGTGCTGGCCAGCTGATTTTCAGCCTTGATTTTTGGCCATTTTTCACCTTCTGGAGAGCAGTTAAATTATGGAGGTGGGCATGCAAGCACGCGCAATAGCGCACATGTACGTTCTTTTGGTGAAAAAGTTTGCCATCACTGTAGTAGAGCTTTTGGTAGAATAACTACTGTCCATAATCATGTATTGTGTATGACCTGTCAAATTCTCTCATTTTTTTAAAAATCTAAGCAGCAAAATTGAAAGTTTACTTTAATGCCTGCCAATGACATAGCTTATAAGCAGAGCTCAGATTGACAAGGAAGGAACAACTTGTGCAGGCTTACAATAATGGACTTGCATCAGTAATACCTGCTTGCTATTGACAGAGTTTTGGCCTTATTTATTATTTGCTGTTGTTGTAATTTTCCACAGAACGTTCAGCTATTAATTAATTTTCAGATTTAGCAAGAACTATAATTAAAAAAAAACACATATGCAACAGCTAAATACAATTTCCTTGCACAGAAAAAGTTATAATGATTTTAAGCTTGCTTTGGACCAACATTCTGCTCTTTATTTGTAGTTCTCTAGTGCAGAGACTTTATGTGTCAAAAACTATGTGAAGCTAGAATACTCAGTTGAATTTCTAGCAAGTTAATTAGCTGAAACACTAATTAGGCACATTTGGACATCACAGTAGCTAAAATTCTAAAGATTATGATCTAGCAATTATATTTGCTGCATAGCTTCCCCTTATTTCGTCTCTCCTGACAGAAAAAAATGAACCAGAAGACCTTTTGATATATTTCTTTTAACATAAATCCAAGCCATGATTCTAGAGTTAGAGAAAAGCCAGGGTTCACACCATGCCTTACTAAGCTACCCATACACTCTCACACATTCATCTTGAGCCCCTGCGTTTAAACCAAGCCTCCCCAACTATCAATGCAATCTCATGCAACTTCCCCCACACAACAGCAGCCACCCCAAGCCCTGCAGTGCTAATGTCACAACTCGCCTACCACCTGTGTACTGTTGGGTACCTCTTCCAACCAGCAGCTGACACTCCAAGGCCCATGGCATTCACATTGTGCCTTCCTCACCACTCACATCCCTCACTTGGCAGCAGCTACCCCAACCACTACTGAGCTCATGCTACACACACACACCTGGACACACCCATTCCTTCACTCTCCCACATGGCACCAATTACTTACAAGACTGCCAGCTACTTACAAGCAACCTGGGACATGCAACTTCCTACTGCTTTCCAACTGACGTTACTTCTGGGAAGCTGGTAAGAAGTTGAAAACAGGTGCTCGCTTAATGACTCACAATTGTCCTCACTAAGTGATACAGTCACGTGATATTATGCTTTACTCATTGATGTGATAGAAACTCTGGTCCCAACTGCCTTCATGATTCAAAGACTACTATTATACTTTAGACAAAATAGCTAAGTTGGGTTTTCAGCAACCTAGCACTAAGCATGAAAAGGAAGAATAAAGCATGATTTCAACTCGGGATGAAATGAAAACTCCCGATTCCTTGGTAATGGACATATACATTGAACAACTTTACTACCTGTTGCTAGATACATTATTTCTTCCTACATACAGCTTATTATTTCTCTTCACTAAATGTACTTATTTACATACCAATCACAGAAGGCCTTAACAAGTAAAACAATATGAGGGCACAGGTTTGTTGTCCATCTATTTAGACAAAGAAGAATAAATGAAATAGGTGGAAATCATCCTCAAAGATGAGATAACGAGAAATCTCAGCAGTTTTTGTAGCCATTTATCCCAGAAGGTTAAAGATTTGGGCTGAGAATAAAATAATGAAATTTAACAAAGCTGAATGCAATGTTCTTTGCATAAGAAAAAGATCAGGTACAGGCAGATATAATCTGCCTTTACAACAGTATGTGTGAAAATTATAGATGATCAGGAACTGAATATGAATAACCATAATTTAATTTCCCCTAATCTTAACCCAGTATAAAACCTACAACAGCCTAGCCACTCTATACATCTAGTGCATGAAAACATGCCTTTTAATAAAATTTGTTAGATGTGCTCCCAGAGTTCTGATTTTGTTGCCAATGTATTCTGCAAATTCATTCAGTTCTTCTCAACCTTCTTCAACAGGTTGAGTGTTTGTATCAAGTATATCAGGAAGGATATCCTTCTTCTTTCCCAAGTCCCACTTTCTAAATCCATGAGAATGTATATGTAATAATACAGATACATTCATGCATAATGCATATATTCTTTAAGGCTGTTCTAAATTTATTTATTGGAATGTTCTGACCTAAAATAGGACATTTTGAATAAAGGCTAGTTTTAGAATATTCCAAAATGGTTTGTTCTGGGATTGGAACAACTTTATCTAATTTGTGTGCTTCTGAGATCCAAGCAGACGTGCAAACTAAAAAAATAGGTATTATGAAAATACAAGATGACAATTTCTCTTCTGCATCTGTATTCGTTTGCTACTAACTAGTATATCACAAAAAGTCTCTTTCACATATACATTTGTTGTTACTCCACTTCAGTATGTATTATTATATCTTATGAAAAAAAATACAAAACAAATGTGCAATCAGAAATGAGCAGACAGCAGTTAGGGCACTGACCATAAGGCAGTGGTCAAATGTGTTTATGATTTTAGATGCCTGTGTTTTATTCCATGCTTGTCTGCTCCCTTGATAAATTGTACCTGCTCCTTAAATGCAAGTACATCCATCTCCTCTTTAAAAAGTTTAGTATCATCACTGTAAACCAAACTGCTTCCTGAATAGCAAAGCTGATAGCAACCACTGTTAATTACAGCAACAACCAAATGGCCTCATCTGACATTTTATGCAAAACTCAGCATTTTTTCCTTGTGGCTACCCCTTCTATTTCAAAAAAATTACATCTTATCTTGCTTTCTCAGTTGATTACAAAATATAGAAGAAAAATAAGGCTGAGCCTTTTTAAATATTAAAATATTCTGCTGCAACCTTTAAGATTATGTGTAGAATATTGCACATCATAAATATTAGTACTCAATATATGCTATAGCAAGATCTGTATCCTTAAAACTTCCAGGCCTGATCTGGTAAACTTGTGTATATTCATCTTTTAGGCAGTAAGCGACATGGTTTGTGTGCTTAGTAAGACACAGCCTATGACAGGCAGAGAAGTAAGGAATCATTTAAAGCTTAAAAACCCAACATTTTTGTACTGAACTGAACATGGTATTGAAATACTCAACTGAAAAAGCAGCATCAACATGGTCAAGCTTATTTAAATATTAGGTGACCTTAATAGCAATATAAATAATTTAAAAAAACAAATCTTCCAAAATTAGATAACAAGAATGAAATTAAATGAAATGAAAAAACTCTCAAGCTTTCCTATTCTAATATCAAAATAATTGGCATGGTGCCCAGGATAGATATTAATCCAAATTCTTGACTACAATCAAAGGTCAATCCATTGTTATCCTTGCATTTTAATAAAAGACCAGATTCAGGGAGTCTCATAAGATATAAATGGGGCAAAGAGAAGGATAATATTACAATTTATCAATGCTAACAAACACCTAAACAAATATCAACTTCATTCCTATAAATGTACTTCTTTTCCTCTATTTGCACTTATTTGTCTTCACTTCTTCACTATAAATTCTAGCAAGGCATTGGAGACCTGGCAACAATCCAAGCTGCAGATGGTTGGAAGTGCAGCCTGAAATCAGTGCACGGTTGATGAAATAGTCCTTACACCTGACCCTTGCTTCATACCAGGCACAAAACACAAACTGAACATAACTAGCCAGAAATGCTTTCTGAAGCATCTTGCTATCTGGAACTCTTCCTGAAGGCATTCTGAAAAGACAGATGGCAAAATGCAGCAAAAATGTAGTACATTGAGAAAGGAGCATTTGAATATAAGTAATGGCCGAAAAGCAAACAAACAATTGTGTGTGTGTGTGCCACACAAGGACAAGTGTATTGCATGAATGTAAAAATGGATTTAACTAAAATATGCCAAAAGGCCAATACCTTAAATTGTAAGCCTGTAAAAAAATGATGCAGTATTTTTAAACTATATAAATCTTATTCCAATCTTTGTCATACAAAATCACCTCTATGTGGGAATAAGCACATTTAATTAAAATGCCAATAAGGGAGAAAATTTGTAGTTCAGGGTTGAAATGGGGAGTCCTTGGGCCTCTCTGAGCTTGATTGCTTTCATGCCAGACCTTTCATTACCCAAACTAGGTAACAGCACTGATGACATTAGCTAGTTTGGGTAATGAAACATCTGCAACAGAACAACCAGTCATAGAGCATCAAGGACCCCTCATAGACTAAAATACTTATTCCAAAGTTAAAACATTTTTTGTGATAAACAAATGAAAATAATAATAATAAAACGATAAATAGTAAAAAAAATAAATATTGAAATGCAGTTGCAATTCTCTGTATAAACATTACTCTTTTATTTCAAACACATTTCAAACATATTCTGTAAACTTTTCTGCTGAATGTGCATAATATATGATGCTTTTACTGTCGGATAGACTAAGTAGTATCTTAATTTTTCCAATATATTAAACACGTGGTATTTTCTTTTAGGTACTTTCTTTGTAAAGTTTTAGTTGGCCAATCAGAATAAAATCATGACTTATTGTAACATTCAAATTATGCCAGTCCAAAAACCTCAGCTCAACTAGCTATACATACAATGGAAAAGAAGTTAATTTTCAATATTGCACTCTTTCCTGAACACAGTGAATCAAATTTTCTGTCTATTCATAAATAAATATAGTGTAAAGCATAGTCTGATTTGGTTCATTAGTTTAAAAAAAACAACCTTCCATTTCCAAAACTAATAGCTCCAATAATGACTCAAATGCAATCATTCCCAATATATAAAAAGTTAAGTCCTTTTGTTAGCTAGTAAAGAACTTCCAAAAATAATCTCTTTTATGATTAGCAGAAATTATTTTATTTATTGATTGCTGGAATTTAGCAACGCAACTACAGAATATGTTGATGTTTTGAATTAACAATTCATAAACCAGTTTTAAATTTTAAACTTTTACAACAAGTTTAAGTAAAGCATGCAATACTTCTTTTGCATTGAGACCATTCAAAAAAAAAATTTAAATATGGTTTTGTAATCTAAGAATATACTGCAATGTATTTTATAATGGTCACAAAATGTGTTTGATGAGATTCACTTCATGTTTATAATAACTATTTGCAATACTAAAATGTGGTCATAGTGTTAATAACATTTCAAACTCACTTTACTAAAGTCTGACAATTTCCCATCACACTTATATTTTCATTAGCATTTCAAAGGTGAAGAGGGACCCAAAACTTTACAAATGTAATTTCTGAGACTGAGTGAGTCTAAAATTAACATTGTATTTTAAGGTCTAAACCAAAATATTTAATTTTTGTATGAGATCTTGGTTGTACTACACACAATTCATTATATAAAAATAAATAAGATCTTCAAATTTTACTTGATGTTGTATGATGGATTACCTATAAGTAAGAGTCAGAAGTTTATTTTGTAATAAATCCTAAAGCCATAGCCCATAATGGCATATTTTTTAAAAAAATGAAGGTTGTTGGGAAAAAAAGAAAAAGTAAAGTAAAGAATATATTGAATAAAACAATGAAACAAATTGCATTATGATTCATTTGTTCCACTTTAACATTTGTAACAAATCTATATAATTTCTGTTAACTTCCCTGCCACTAATGTTATTGATTTCCAAATAGGAGTTTATATTGATGCACATTCTGTTTATGCTACATTTGGGTTATGCCCCTGAAATCATTTTTGAACTTCTTTTGAAAATATGTAATTATGTAATACATACATTATATTTGGGGCACAGATTAATGCCTTTATAGTTATTGGATACATTACCCAAATAAAAGTTTCTGTAAAAGTAAATCACTCCCAGAAACACATAACTTTAAAAAGTGCTGCTTTTCTGTACCACTTTAAATGGGTATAATAATGGATAATGTGAGCGCAGATGCACACGCGCGCACACACACACACACAGGTGTGAAGTTTATTTCATAATCTTGTTTTGATGACTATGATCATGTAAAAGAGAAAAATGGTTAAATATAGAGAAAGAAATTAATAATTAGATTTTTGCTTTATAGTTCTAATATTGAACTATTTTAAATAATTTAACAATGTAAACATTTGTAGCTAATACATCAATTGAACTTCAGTAAAGAATAAAATATCATAACTAAAGATAATGTTTAATATACAATATTATCTAGGCTTTGGAAAGGTCCTGCCACAATGGGCATCTACAAGAAGAAAAATGTCTTTTCCTAGCCATCTCAATTGCAATTTTGCACATCTTAAAAGAATTCTACCATGGTATGCATTAGGGTTCATCACAATAATAGTTAATCACAATAATAGGTTTTCTCAAACGTGTGTTTTGCAAAGTCAAAATCAGAAGCTTCAACACAGCAAGCAAGACTGGCATTGTTTAAACATGAGTCAAAGGAGTCAAAGGAGAGCAACATCCAATGTGCCTCATCCCAAACTTTAAAGAAAAAACAAATCTTCCTAAATTGCTCCATAGTCTTGAGGGGACAGTTTTTAGGAATTCCATGTGTCTCATTTTCATTCCTCCAAAGAGATCAAGCTATAAATAATAAAGCAGTTTGTTGCTCCCGATAAAATAGAAGCAGCAGCAACATATATAATGAACGGCCGCAGAGGCAAAACATTATTTCAATCGACCTTGAAAAGAAAAAATAACCCCAATTATGAAAACAACTATTCAAAAATGCCTAAAATGTTTAATATAACTAGCACACCACTGTTTATTCAATAAATTAGTGATACCCGGGTTAGAAATGAAAAGAAAGGAAGAAATCACTGTAGGGAGAGAAGCCCGGTCATCAGGAGTGTAAAACAAATACATTATTGGTGTTTTTCACAACCAGTTTATTTGACTTAAGAATAGGTAAGCAAGAAAAAGTCATTTCTGAACTGAAAAACTGAAATTAATTACCACACCCAGAGGTAAAAATATTGTTCATTCAATTCTATCCCCCTGCCCACCAAACATCTCACTTCATGGCTTTCCGATGGGTCACCAAAAGCTAAAAGATATTGTTTTCCTTTTGAGTGAAAAAGAATAAACAGTTGACATTGCAGACTACTTTTCTAAAACCCAACTTTGGACATTTGTAATAGTAAATGATTTGTAGATAGAATAAGATGATGAAGCTTTATTTTGAAAAGTTTCTCAGAAAATCCAGGTTATCCAAGCTGTGCAATGTGCATTTGAAAAATATTTCCAGTGCACATTTTAGCTGATTTATTATGCATTATTTTTGGCAGATTAAGGCCCAATTTGCTATTTAATTACAACATGAACACAATATAAGACAAAAACCAAAAATAAAAAAAACCCATGTGGATTGCAATTTGCTTGCCCACACCAACAAAAAGTACTAGATTTTTCCAGACTTTTCAAACATAATAGTATATGATTACCCCATGATCAATATTTAATGGAACACTAACAAGCACGTTGGCATGTGCCCCATTCAATTGGCATTGAATTCCCCAAAGATTAGATTGAGTCACCTCTGTGCCCTCCTCTGACCCTGCTGGCTTCCAAATACATGCCAGATAAAATCAGGGAGGATCCACTATGCCTACTTTATCACGAGTTTTCTTGTTTCCTCCCCACTTGTGTCAGCCCCCATCAATTCCAAATCTCCCCAGCCAGCCAAGTTTTTTTTACTGAACCAGTGCCAAAGATGATTGTTCTGGGACACAGTCAGTGTGCCAACTGGACACTGCCCTTTCCAATTTTATTCAAGAAGGGCACTTGTAAGTTGCTCCCAGTAAGCAAAGAGCTTGATCAAAGAGACCATTCCTTCTAGTTTTGAAGGCACACTCTCCTAGAAATCCATTCCAATCTTCTCCCTTCTTTCTTTCTGGGCTGGTTTGTTTGGCTGTGAGTTCTACTCACTTCTTCCTGATACAGAACTCAAAAGCAGAAAGAGAGAGAGCGCGCACCAGAACACCTGCAATTTCCACCAGTCAACTATATTCACCGTTTCCCCCAAGTGCCAAATGGTCTGGAATTGGCACGCTGGACAACCCCAGGAAGCTCGCCACATACCTTGGTTTGGAGATAATGGGGATAGTAGTATGTGTACTGTGGGAACATTGGCTGCTGTTCCAAGCGTTTGCCCATGTAGCTAGAATCTTTATCTCGGATGCAGGGAACTCGTTGGCAGGGAATCGTGCCCCAGGCCTTTCTTCGGTTAAAGCCACTATTCCTGACAGTCCTAATCAAGGTGGCTTCTTTCTTTCTTTCCTCCCTCGGACTTCTTTGCCTTCTAAACGCTCACTAGCTCCAGCCGCGTTAACCGCCGCAAAAAATAAAAATAAGATTTTTTTTTTTAAAAAATCAAAACATCGAAAAGGGGGAAACAGGTCTTGCTTTGCTTTTCTCCGCCCTCCCCCCGTTAGAGCGGGACCCCCCCTCCTCCTCCTGCTAATGTCAATTGCCAGAGTCTAGGGAGGGGGGTGTGAACCGAGAGAGGGTGGCAGCCCTTTCGGAGAAAACAGCAAGACGAGGGAAGTCCGGATCTCAGATCGGCTTCCTCGCGGTTTCTCACGATCCCTCCAACCGCTTACTAAAGAGAGAAAAGGAGCGGGTGGGAAGGAAGAGCTCTAAAAAAAAGAAAGAAAAGAAAAGGAGGGAGGAATGACGGCAGGGAGCGCGTCCTCCCTCGCCCCAGCCTAGTTGCTGCGGTCGCCCTCACGGAGGGACCGAGGTATTGGGGCTTTTCTTCTCTTTTAGTCAAACCCCCTCCTTCCAGCCGGTGGGTGGAACTACAACAGCCAGCCTCTCCCTCGAGAAGCAGACGCAGTCCAGAAGCCTGCAGTATTTCCTACCCAAAGAACCAGGCGCGTTCCAGCCCCTGCTGCAAGGAAAACTCCGCTTCCTCTGCTGGCTACTACAGAAAGCTGAGCAATTTTGCTGCCGTGAAAGCCGCCTCCAAAGCCGCTGAGATGGGGGGCGAGGGGGCAAGCATGGGATCGGGTAGCTCAGCCTTCCCCCTTCTTCGGCGAGTCTTCCCAAAGTTAGCAGCTCCAACAACAGCGCGGGCGTTTCAGAAAGTCGAGGCAGGAAAAACCGGAGCTTGCTGTTTAGAAACACTTCCCACTCCGAAGGCTCACAACCTTTATTGGAAAAAACCCGAGCGAGTTCCTCTACTGGAGATGATCTTTCCCAATTAGCGGCTGGACCTTGGAAACTGTTGAAAGAAACCGAATGAAAAAATTCGGTTCTCTTTGATGTTTGTTTTTAAATTCAAAAGCAAAGGAAAACAACAACATTTCCTAGCCTTTCAAAACAGAGCTTGCAAAAAGGAATTCAGACAAAAAATATCTCCAGCTGAGATGCTACAATGTTATTTTTTTTCAAATGGCAACATTTTTTCAAAAAATAAAATTTTAAAATGAATATTTTTAAGAAGGTTCTCAAAATGATTATTAAAAATCATTGTATCTTCTGTTTAGTGAAGATTTGATATATAATGAAAATGATCATTAAAAATGGACTCCGTATTTAAGGAAACTGCTTTTATTTAACTCAGTAGCTATTGATGTGCTTAGGATGTGTTGTCTCATCCTCTACCATACCTGTGCACCTATCCTTCTCACATATCTTCACCAGTAAGGTGTCCAACACCAGTCTAGATAACCCAACAATTAGGGAAGGGAGGCTACAAAATCTGGAAAAAGGCAATGCAAGGAGAGGCAGCCAGGCCTGTGCTGTGAAGTACAAAAACCATTGAGAAAAATATAATGTGTGCACCAACAGTAAGCCTGGTTAGTTTTGCCTTGAGCTAATTTGATATGGATTGGTATAAAGTCCAAATCCAGATAATTGGTTTATTTGGTAATTATGTTGAGGATATTATATGACTAGGCTACCATTCACACATACCAAACTAATTTAAGACATTTTAAGCTACTGTGTTTTGCAAATCCAGCTATAGACTGGTACAGAGTCACTTTGTGAGATCTTTAGACGGGTAAAACTTGAACAAGGATCTTTACATTGGACACTACACTTTTTAAAAAATATTCATTCAAATCCATGTAATAACCTACTGGGACTATTCTTAACTGCTGTATTGACAGGCAATATAGATTATATTGCAAGGAATCTTTCTATTTCCATTGTGCAACAGAAATAAAGAATCAACTAAAGTTTGCTGCAAGTACATGTCGCAGTCATTCAGTCTTTTAAAATATTATTAATGCTAAGAGGGAATAATGTCCCATTTTGCATTATGTTTTTGGGCTCTGATAGGAAATTTTTAAATCCTAAATATGTCACACTGAATTTAAAAATTTACTGTGTTTTCAAATTTTTAAAATTAGGGTTACAGATTACTAAATTAGTATGTTTCATACATCCATTTGGTTGAGTTTACACAGCACTACATAATGTCTTTAAATCCAGAAAACCATACATGATTGGTTTGATAAATTAAGGGGCACAATCATTTGACTTTCCAAGGATGCAGTTTGTGATGATGATTGGTCATTGGTAGCATGCTTATTACTGGTTAATTTTCACTAAAGATTATTTAAAGGAAAAGATCAGGTGGAGGGGTAGAAGAAAAGTGTCAGTGGTATTCTGATTGTCATAGGTATCTGACAGATCCAGGCTTCACATCATACTGTGAAATGCCATTCAACCAACTTCAGAATTGGCAATTGTGTTGAACATAGGAGCTCATTAGATATAGAAAGTAATTCCAAATAATAAGTTCTGTTTTATATCTCTGAGATTTTGTCATTTCCAAGGAATTTTGTTTTGCATAGGATGCTTTGTCCTTCATTATTTTTTGGTGGACTGGAATCTGACATCTCTGATGTTAGGAATCTTAAGATTACAGTGGTAGAGAATGTAAGCCATTTGTCTCCTCTCTAGGTGATGTTGTGAATGTTTTAACAAAGGGATCCTGAATTGTATCAATTTGGCATGGCGTTATTCAGTTAATAGCCACGCTCTGTCTTCAGTTCCTGTAACTTCAGGGGCTTCTACCTTATTAGCAGATCCTGAAAGCAGAGAACCCAATTAAATACTGTTCTCATTATGTGTGAGGGAACTTGCAGCTGTTTATTTCAGTTTTGCTATCTAGGCAGTAAACTCTGTGGCTCAACACATCTAAGGCAGTTGTCTCCATAGAGACGTTTAGCCCCAGGGAAAGCACCTCTACCGACACTTTAGAAAGGATCTTGTTTCTTACATAAATGTGGTTATGCTAAGGGAAAACTAATATATACAGAGCAAGTAGGACCACCTGCAGCAAAATATTTCTGTTTGTCTTAGAATTTCCACTTATGCTGTTTTCCAAAACACTCCATTCCATTCACCTGCTTTTTCTGTTTCCCATCTTCAACTATCAACTTGTGTACCTAGCAGATAAGCATGTTCGGTCTAGTATGGCAGCCTTGTTCGATATGTGATCTGTAGCATCATTTCTTTTTCTACAAGCCATATTATTTTACTGGGCATAATGATCTTCATGTCTGAGGATGATCAAACTAAAATGAGTTTTAAAAAATATTCAGTACCTGAATATTTTGAACAATTGTGAACATTCATCACAATACTATTTTTGAATAATATAGTTTTGGCAATGAGTTAGATAAAAAAAATTATGAGAATTGTGGTCTAAACGATTGGCAAAAACATGAGATTAGGAAAGCTGGGTACAGGGGTATGAGGAGTGGATGGAAGATATAAAAAAGTCAATATGTCAGCTTTCATTGCATGAGCACCATCTTGTTTTAGGGTGTTTTATTTTTAGGGTCATTTGTCTGCCTGGAATAAGTCAACTCTATTTTTGTAAACTATTATGTGTAGAGAATAATATCATAGAAAAGAGGCTCTCTGATTAGAAGAGTAACTGCCTTGTGAGCTGCATCTCAGTTGACACTACAAACAAAAGTTTAAGTAGGTAAACTCTGCTCTTTAAAGTCCCCAAGTCTGTTTTTTTCGGGGATATTTCAGAATGATATGCTATTGTTCTCAGATAATATCCATTTGCACAGAAATAAAGAAAAAAGCTTTAAGTTTCATTTAACTAAAATGCAGAAAATTTCTTCACAGCAGTGTCTGAGCACACCAGCAATTTACAAAAAAGGTCTAGAAAACAAAAAGTAAAACGAAGTTGGTACAACACAGGTGAAACACCACCAACCCAGTTGACAATTTTGCATATCTAAATAAAATAAAAACTAAACTATAACCAGACTACTTTAGAGACTGGGTTAAAAGACGATATCAAAACATTGTCTTTATTCTACTCACCAGGGAGTTTATGATATTG
Source organism: Natrix helvetica (assembly GCF_964273705.1). Taxonomy (NCBI): domain Eukaryota; kingdom Metazoa; phylum Chordata; class Lepidosauria; order Squamata; family Natricidae; genus Natrix; species Natrix helvetica. The sequence goes on from NC_138554.1 coordinate 90,805,890, forward strand.
TGCAATTTGGAATAAAACTGCTTCTGCTGTCAACGAGAGTTCTCAGATGCTATGCATTTTAAATTTCTCCTAAAGTAATTTAATAAAACTTGGCTCAAATTAAATTGGAAAATGCAAAGTAATCTGAAGAAAGTATGAAGATGAAAATGAGAGAAATAAGTGAGCAGAGGAGTACGCAAAGAAACAGAAACAAAAAAAAATCAAGTCACAGAAGTCATCAAAAGGTTAGTAGTGCTCAAATAATGTTTAGCCTGCTGTTTAAACAGAAATCGCTTCATTTGGTGACGTATGTCCAAATAACGGAATCAAACTGGAGCTCAAATAGAAGTTGACTGCCAAGTGTTATAAAATACTTAGAGAAAGTAAAGCCAAGCTGTTCAATCCCAGGAAGCAACAGCTGGCTAACTGGAGAAGTTTCTTTTCTATGTTTAGTATTTATGATCATCACAACAACAGAATCATTGGAATAGTTTAGGAAACAAAACTTAGCAAATGATTAGAATTCCAGTGTACCTGAAGAAAAGCTAGGCCATAGTGCCACCTACATATGGAAAATTGATTGTATTACTTAACAGCACAGTTTTCAAGTCAATTAATGGCAGGATTGAAAAACATGAATGCAAGAGAAGTCTACACAAAGTAGATAATATCAGAACAAAAAAATTGTCCCATTTTAGGAAGAGAGATGAAGGAAGATTAGGAGCAAAATAAGTAACTGAAATATTTTAGAGACTTAAGGCAACTCTTTCACTCTTCAATTCCACCAAAATGGATTCCTACTCCACTTACTTTTAGAACATATCCTTTGATGTGCCATGCAAAACTTGCTGCTTTCCTTCAGACTCAAGGAAGTTCTGAAATCTGTATTAAGATGCAGGACACCTAGTCCTTAATGCTAGAGGTGAAGTGAATTAATGCTTGCTGTTAAGTGAATTTGGTTTCCCCTATTAACTTTGCTTGTCAGAAGATCACAAAACGTGATCGCATGATCCTGAAACACTACAACTGTCATAAATATGTGTCAGTTGTCATGCCTCTGATTTTTGTTCATGTGACCACAGAGATGCTGCAATGGTTGTGAAAAGTGTGAAAAATAACCATAAGTCACTTTTCTCAGTACCATTGTAGCTTTAGACAGTCACTAAATGAATGGTGTAAGTCGAGGACTGCCTGTGGCTATTCAAAAAGATCTAGCTGAAATATACTATGGCTGAGTGATTCAATTTCTCTTTCTCCGAATATTGAGGCATTTGAATGTTCACTGCAGTGCAATCTGTCCATAAAGTAAAAACCTTTAATACATAGCTATATGGCTGGTTTTTAGGCAAAATTGCCAAAGAAATTTTCTCAATTTATTATACAACTTTTCTATAATCATCAAAATAATTGTCAAAACTGTCAAAGTGAGTGTTTACTGGATGGATGCCTTTGTGGAGTTTGCAGCAGATGTTTTTTTTCTTTGTGCCCTAGGAAAGTAACATCTGTCACTACCAGGATTGAACTCTCAACCTTTGGAGTGGGAGGTGAGTATCTTCACCACCAAGCTACCATACTGCTCATATATTAGACAATGAAGTAATATGATTGATAAAAACTACTCAACAATTGATCTTGTCTGGTTTTCAACAGATATATTGCATTTATTTTCCTCGATTTAGAGAAAATATTTTATTGCGATATACAACTTTATAGCAATGATGAATGCTAATCTTATTGTTGCTCATCAATATATTCAATATAAAAGTCTTCAAAGTTAGATGTCCTAACGTCTCACGGGATTATAATGGCTCATTATCAGACTGATTATTTTTCTAATTAAACTGACTCAAGTCTTGGCAGCAAAATACAATAGTCACAAACTTTTCAGTACTTTCCTATCAATTAAAAAATCCTATTAATAAAACTAGGTTAAGTCTCCTATGAAGAAAAGGACTAAGATGAGCATTTGGTGTATATTGAAAAGCAGATATTTGCTTTATTGTCATGATATCTTGACAGATATACTGCAGGAAAGGATATTTGCTGATCAATATTCCAAAGAGAGAATTGTTTATAAAGATTCAGAATTGTTATTTTTTTCCCCTCTGTACTTCTTTCTGGGAATGGATTTTGATTTTTCATCCTCAGTGGCTCTCTAATGGACACATGTTAACAGAAATATGGTCCTCTAATCTTTTTTATTTCCCAAAAAAGAAATCCAATTAACCTGTAATAAATATATGAAATGATCAGTATTATTAGATTTCCCTACCCTCCCATTCATAGAAAAAATTATCTCCCACCTTCCTAATGGGGGAGAGGGGGGTTTCTATAGATGCTTACCCTTTGCAGCACTTTCTAGGACCAATCATATAACTAGAAAATTCATGTTCAGGTATTTTTTTTTATTCTCCAGACATAAATCTGCCAGAGAATAAATATGTCTGTACTGAATTTAAACCAACTGCATATCTCTAATCCCAAAGAAGTACAGGTTTTTTCATTTACAAGGTAAGCCTTAGGAAAACTGAATTTTGTCACAACCTTCTGATTTTTCTTCACAGCATTCATACCAAATCATATGATTTCTTTGGATTTGGATAAGTATCCAATCTCCACGTTTCATCTGATTGAATAATCCATCTCATTTATCATTTATTCTTTTAATAGCACCACAAACAAAACTTGACATTGGGAACTGTGCTTAACATTATAAGCTTTCCTACTCCTTATATTATATAATAGTCTATCTGGTAGTCTGAGACTTTTCCGCCTTTGCCCACTTTGTCGACATTCCTAACGCAAAATATAAGAAGATACTTCTTCCTACTAAACTTTGCTAGATTGGGAACAGTGGGAAGTCAGGGGGCATTAGAACAATGGAAAATAACTAGCACAGTGCTCTCCGTGTCCAACAAAAATGTCAGCTCAGGAAACATTAACAAAAGGTATTCAAAGGCTTTCTCAAGGACCCTGAGAATAAAATGGAAAAGCAAAGGATCAAAGGAGCAAAGAATTTCTATCATAGAAAACAATAAAAATTATAGAACAAATTTCAATACAGATTTATTTAGAAAGAGATATAGATACATTGTTCTATCTTCTCTGTCAGTGACGAATCACTACTCATATTCAGAGATCCCGAGTCCTGAAGAACAGAATTATTTGGTGGGGATGGGGGGCGGAATCAAAAAGATATAACAGATATAACTCTAAAAGATATAACAGATGATAAAACCACTGTTTTAACTCACCAATCTTGATCTAATCTAACCTTCAATCTGCCCTAGACTCATCCATAAACCACAACAATTATTCATTTTTATACTATTGCAGTAGTATACAAATATGATAAATAAATTAGGGAATAGAAAATTAATTTATAGGTATCGTCCCTGTTAGATATTAACATATATCGTAGCAAGTCTCCTCTCTGGTCTGCCGCTACGGCGGGAAACAGGTATCGCTCTGATTGGTCGAGAGGCGTACCCGATTCCTATAAAAGGGGAACCCTCCGGCCACAGAGCAAGCTGGATCACTACTACTACTAATAAAGAGCTGTTAAGTCACTTCGTGTCCGCAGTCTGTTCTCTCGTTGCCCAGATCTAACTTTGGCGACGAGGGTGGGATCGAGAGACAGATAGGACGAAGAACGCTACTTCAGAATCTCCGGATTTGATCCAGCCCAGGAATTCGGCAGAAATTCCGGCAGCCATCTCAGAACACCGCAGCGTGGCAAATTCAAACGAGAGAAAATGGCGATGCACACTCCTCCAGCTCCATTCGACCCAATCGCTGATCATTGGGAATCATACATTCTCAGGTTCGAGTGTTTTCTCGAAGCAAACGAATACACAGGAATACCGGACTCTCGAAAGAAAAATATATTCCTGAGCTACTGCGGCCGAGAAGTTTTCGAAACGGCCAGGGACCTCTCTGAACCAACCCCCATTCAGGCGGTATCATGGACGGCGTTGCAACAGACGTTGCAAACCCATTACGCGCCAAAACCTTCCCGCCACGTTTGTCGCCAAGGATTCAACACGAGGAACCAGAAGGCGGGAGAATCTATCAACCAGTACGTTGCAGCTCTACGAAAAGCAGCCACACATTGTGGATTCCGAGACCTGGATGAGCAAATTCTGGATCGACTCATATGCGGGTTGAGAGACATTTCCCTACAGAAACGGCTGTTGGCCAAAACCAATTTAAGCCTGCAGATTGCACTCGACGAGGCTAGAGCTTCAGAATCAGCGGAAAGATCAGCGGAAACCATACAACGCGGGTTCAACACAAGCCAGCCAGCGCCAAGACACACCAGAGTACACTACGAGGACACAAATCCAGACTTCGAAGATCCCGAGTTCGAGGAAAGTCACCTGATGCGAAGCAGTCACGTGAGGCCTGGGGGGAGATCCGGATTCCGCTTGCCACCCTGCGCAAGCTGCGGAGGGAACCACCCCCGGTCTACCTGTCGGTTCAGGAACGTTGTGTGTTCACATTGCGACAAACTTGGGCACATCGCACGAGCGTGCCGGAGCGAAGTTCCTGCCTCACGGCAGCCGCCTACATACCGCCAACAGAAGCCCAACCCAGGGGCTTGGCAAAATCAAAAAGAGCGCCCAGAGAGAAATCCACAAGTGTTTACCCAGAGAGACAACTCCCAAAGAGCTGAAAGGGCATATTCCCAGAGAGATCATACACAAAGGGCCGAGAGAGCGTTCTACCAAGACGCTCAACGAGAGTATTTTCAGGATACAGATGCTGAGATAGAGTTGACCCAGAGAGAGGAGTTGCGAACGTATCTCACAACAATAAGTCAGGTCCGCACCAAGCGGCCTAAAAAGCTGAAAGTCACAGTCCTCTTGGAGGGCTCACCTTGTGAGCTGGAAGTTGACACAGGATCGTCCCTGACGATCATTTCATGGGCATCCATGAAACAGGCTATCCCTAGCCTCAAAAAGAGCCAACTACGCACTCCAGACATCCTGCTACGAGACTACCAGGGGAACCGAGTCCCCATTGTGGGCCAAGGCACGTTCCAGATCTGTTTCAAGGACATCGTAGCCCAGCTGCCCGTGACCATCGCCAGCGCACCATTACAGAACCTTCTAGGACTGGATTGGTTTGAATCCTTGGGGCTAGAAGTCACCGGAATCAACGCCGTGGAGAACAGCAGCGCTGAGCAGATTTTTAAGGAGTTCGAGGATGTTTTCAGCCCCGGTCTTGGTAAGTATGTGGGTAAACCAATCTCATTCAATTTAGACCCCAAAGTGGCGCCAATCCGACTTAAACCAAGACGAGTGCCTTTTGCACTCCGCCCAAAAATAGATAAGGAGATAGATAAGTTAGTGGAGCAAGGAATCCTTGAGCCGGTGGATCACGCGCGCTGGGAAACTCCCATTGTGACCCCAGTCAAGCCAGACGGGTCAGTCCGCATCTGCGCGGACTATAAATGCACAATTAATGTCGCGCTACAACAAAGCGCATATCCTGTGCCAGTAGTACAACACTTATTGCACTCGTTGGGGCCAGGAAAGATATTTGCTAAATTAGACATGGCACAAGCTTACCAGCAGTTGCCCGTAGATAGCGCCACAGCGGAGGCCCAAACTATAGTGACGCATAGAGGGGCATTCAAATGCAACCGGCTACAATTCGGTGTGAGCATTGCTCCGGGTCTGTTCCAGAGCGTCATGGAACGGCTTTTGCAAGGGATACCGGGAGTCGTCCCCTATTTCGACGACATCTTGGTATCCGCTGCAAACGAGGAGCAATTATTAAAAAGAGTCAGAACTGTTTTGGCCAGAATCAGAGAAAAGGGTCTCCGCCTCAAAAAGGAAAAATGCCAAATTAACGTGCCTAGCGTAGAATTCCTGGGTTATAGAATCGATGGTCAGGGAATACACCCCACTTCAAAGAAAATTAAGGCGATCCAGGACGCCCCCACACCACGAAATCAGACTGAGTTGCAGGCCTTCCTCGGACTACTTAACTTCTACAGCGTTTTTCTGAGACAGAAGGCGACCGTTGCTGAGCCATTACATCGACTACTCCAGAGGAACGCAACATGGAGATGGGGACGATCCGAAGCAGCAGCTTTTGCCGCAGTAAAACGCCTGCTCACCACTGACTCGCTGCTAGTCCAATACAGCCAGACGCTACCGCTGGTGATGCATCACCTTTTGGAGTTGGCGTAGTCCTTAGCCACAGGATGCCAAATGGAAACGAAGCACCCATCGCTTTCTACTCCAGGACTCTTTCATCGGCCGAGAGGAATTACAGTCAGATGGATAGGGAAGCGTTAGCTGCTGTAGCTGGAGTAAAACGTTTCCATGAATACCGCTACGGCCGCGACTTTGAACTGATTACAGATCACAAACCGTTGTTGGGACTTTTGGCGGGAAACCGCCCCACTCCAGTCTCCCTTTCTCCACGCATGTCCAGGTGGACTGTTTTCCTGGCTGCGTACTCATACAAGTTAATTCATCGACCGGGCTCCACTTTAGGACATGCAGACGCACTCAGCCGTTGCCCATTACCGGACCTTTTGCCAGACCCCACTCCCGAAGTACCGGTGCTGCTCATTGACTGTTTGGACTCAGGACCGGTTTCTTCCTGCGACGTTGCAAGGTTCTCCTCTAAAGACAATATAATAAAGCAAGTGCAAACTTGGGTTTGGAGGGGGTGGCCGAAGGGAAACGTGGGCCCGGAATTCAAAGTGTTTTGGTCAAAACGGGATGAACTCTCAGTGTTACAAGGTTGTTTATTATGGGGGGATCGAGTTGTTATTCCTTATGCGTTACATAGAAATGTGTTAGATGCATTACATGTTGGTCATCCGGAGATTGTTAGGATGAAGGCGTTAGCAAGAAGTTACGTTTGGTGGCCAAACATGGACAAAGAGATAGAGGAATGGGTGGCCACTTGCGATCCATGCCAGGAATCGAGGCCAGCACCCCCAGAAGCGCCCGCCACAGAATGGGAAAAGCCTAAAGCACCCTGGTCGAGAATACACATCGACTTCGCAGGGCCAGTTCAAGGTCAGACCTTCCTCATAGTTGTGGATGCATACTCCAAATGGCTAGAAGTAGTCCTAATGACTTCAACCACGGCAGAGGCAGTCATTAAGGTTCTACGGCGACTTTTCGCCACTCATGGCCTGCCCGACCTCCTGGTCTCCGATAACGGGCCCCAGTTCACGGCCATGCAATTCGAAACGTATTTAGCTGGTCAGGGGATTCGGCATGCCCTCGTCGCGCCATTCCATCCAGCATCAAACGGACAGGCGGAAAGAATGGTGCGATCCGCAAAAGAGGCCCTCGCTAGGATGGGTCCAGGTGATTGGCAAACACGCATTGACCATTACCTATTAATTCAACACATTACCCCCAGCGCTACGACGGGTAGGAGCCCCGCTGAACTACTCATGGGCCGCCGTCTACGGTCTCACCTGGACCGTCTTCACCCGAATTACTCTGCCACAGCACCCCCAGACTCCACAAGCAAAATTCGGAGTTTTAGCATAGGGGATTCGGTATACGCTCACAACTATGCAGGGGGGACATTGTGGATGCCGGCAAAGGTCATTGGCATCACGGATCCACGATCGTATCTGCTAGAACTGGAAGATGGGCGGAACTGGAAGAGGCACATCGATCAACTACGAGGTCGCCTGGCGCACTCAGACCTTCGAACCGAGAACGAGAGCTACCTGCCAATACAGAGTCAACCACTAGAAAGCCCCAACACAGAGAACTACGACACCTGCGAGCCCAGGACAGAACAAGGGGTCGAATGCGAAACGGAACAACGCCTGAGCAACGAAAGCCAGCAGACTCCTGAACGCGAAATAGAGAAGGAAACCGATCCTGCAACTACTTCCGATCAACCCGAACTGCGATGTTCCACTCACGTAAGGCAAACACCAACATACCTTAGAGACTATGTAACAAACCGAAATGTGCCATCTAAGAGGGGAGGGGTGTTAGATATTAACATATATCGTAGCAAGTCTCCTCTCTGGTCCGCCGCTATGGCGGGAAACAGGTATCGCTCTGATTGGTCGAGAGGCGTACCCGATTCCTATAAAAGGGGAACCCTCCGGCCACAGAGCAAGCTGGATCACTACTACTACTAATAAAGAGCTGTTAAGTCACTTCGTGTCCGCAGTCTGTTCTCTCGTTGCCCAGATCTAACAGTCCCCCTCTCCGCAATATAATTTGAAGTATACTCCACTACATTTCACTATAGTGTATACTCTGCTACGGTATCACTGAACTGTTTTTAGCTTTGATTCTGAAAATTGCAACTTTGTAAAAAAATATTGTCATACGCAGAATAGTTAAAAAGCTTCTCTGTGAAGTTTTCAACCCAAACCTTTATTGTCAATGCACAACATGTGTGCAATGAAATTGAATTTGTATTATGTCTGTTACTTCTTTTCTATTGGTTGTTTTTATGTAAGCATTTAATTTATTATTAACCTCATTATATCAGCCTACCGTATTAAGCATCAAGCTTCAAATTTTGAACAATTAAAAGCTTTTGAGAAGTTCCCACTATTGCTTCTTGTGGTTTGTATAGCATTGAGGTTCCGTGCTGCTTATCTTGAAAGAAGGGCATATAGTTATTAAGGCTTCTAGCAACTGAAGGAACTATCTTCCCAGCACCAAGAGATGGTAAATAAACTTATTGACTTTCCAGAATTTCAGCAACTATGTCTTACTAGTGGGATTGGGGGGGGGGGAGGACAACACTAGATAAACAATCTAATGGGATGTATCCTCATCTTATCTGTGCTGTCATAAGTAATGAATGACCCTTTTGACCAGTTAAAATACATGAAATGGATCACTGTTTTCTCTCTGTTCAGGGGAGAGGGAAACCAGAAACACTTATCAGACCCTCTGTGAGGGGAAACAGCAGAATTAATTCCCAAAATAAGAACTGCTACAAATCCTCAAACATTTTGGGGAACTGACAATGATGTCTCTTAATCTTGGAAGAAACGTAACGAAATAACAGAATAACAGAGTTGGAACTGGTCTTGGAGGTCTTCTGGTCCAACCCCCTGCTCAAGGAGGAAATGCTATAACATGTCAGACAAACAGTTGTTCAATCTTTTTTAAAAAAACCTCCAATGTTGGAGCACCCGTAACTTCTGGACGCAAGTCATTCCATTGATTAATTGTTTTAACTGTCAGGAAATTTCTCCTTAATTCTAGGCTGGTTCTTTCTGATTAGTTTCCACCCATTGCTTCTTTTCCTACCCTCAAATGCTTTAGAAAATAGGTTGATCCCGTTCTTTGTGGCAACTCCTTAGGTATTAGAACACTTTTATGTCAGCCCCAATTCTTCTTTTCATGATAGTGTATGATTATATAATTTCTGACAATAAGGATGGGGGGAAGTGCTTCCAATATTTAAGTGGTACTGGCAAGATGGATAAGTCTGTAATCAAGATACCTGCATATATTATAGTGTAGGGAGTTTCTAATGAGATGTGAATAGCCTGCTGGTTTACTTGCAATCATCTAGCCATTGCAGAACAGAAGCAATTAATTGTCACTGGAAAAGTGGCAATGAACATGTATTGGCTTAACATTCTATGTATCCACTTAACCTAATGCTTCGATATCTATTTAGTAAGACAGTGTTCTGCTCTGGGTGCAGAGTAATTAGAGACAAAGAGGTTGGAAAACAAAGCTATGTGAAAGTGTGTGGCTGGAGAAAAGAGTTTAATGAAAGAAGGAAAGTAATTCTGGTTTCTTTTCTGTGAGGGATTTAGTCCAAATTTTTGAGAAGAAGGTATTAGTGTAGTGAAGCACAACTTAATAAATTCTTCATTTCATTTTCTCCATGCTTTATACCACATTTTTGATAGGATTGTACAGTTCTGAGGCTGGAAAGTTTTCACCCACATTTTTGTATTTCCTTTCTGCATTTTATTCTAGAGATTCTAAGAAATAAGAAAACACAGATGTGCAGCCTTGTTTAACCTGATGCCGTTATGGCTGCAAATTATGTAATTGTACACAGGTAGAGCTACAGAATTGATCCAGAAAATATACAGATGATGTTATTTGAAATATCCCTTAGAAACAGTTTGTCCTGTTCTCATTATCAAGCTAAAAACAATCATGGTAAAAGAGTAGATTTTCTGTATTTCCAAAAAGTATTAAAGGCAGAGCTTATTTACAAACACTGATAGTTTTCAGGTAAAGTCATATATTAAGAAGGGTTGAGTGTAAAACTTATTTTTTAATTCAGTGACTTCTTATGTATACCAAGTAATGGAGGAAAATAGGAATTGGCTGGGTTCATCAAGCATATAAATATAATGTGTTTATTTTTAGTTCAGTGGATTACATGGATTCTATCACTATGATTTACAAATCATGGTTCATAATTGCAAATATAGGCACTGCAGAACAATCATGAATCAGCATATACTAATCCAGTTGTGTGTGGGGGGGGGAATTATTTAGAAATTTGTCAATATGCCCCATTTATACTATTTAATGATTAAATGATACTATTTAAGTATATTCTCAAAATAATGACATTGCACACAATTTCTACTATTGCAATTTAAAAGATATCCATGAAACTAAAGTTGTAAGAAGCTAATCGAAACAAGCATCATTTAATAAGAACCCTTCATGTTCACAATTAACTGTTTTAATTAAACTTCCATCTACCAAAACCAAAATGTGCATAATTACATTCAAAAATGGCTACTGATGACTTTGAAGTGCTATTCATGTTCCTGCTTGACTTAAATGGAGAACAAACAATGAAATATCTCCGAGCATGCCATTGTTCTGCACAACATTTTAAGAGTAAATATAGGCTTGACCATATGAGTTGTCGTTCCAAATATGGGGCCATCCAATAAAGTTGCTGCAGGTCCCTAGACTCTGCATCAGTCAGCCTGAGTAGAATCCTAATCTGTGTTGTGTAGCAACCTTTGCTATGCAGTCTGCATGTTTATATGCATGTTGATCTCTTGACATTCGGTACAAAGAAATTTTATTCACAATAAAGAAGTCACAGCTTGAGGCAGACTTAATGCAGTCTATTCACTCATTGCTGCCAAGAGAAAGAGTAACATTAAAAAAGTGTGTTATTATCAGGATTGACTTTGTTCATCAGGTTATCCAGTCCTTTGCAAGAAATAGGGTCATAACTTTAAATAAGTCTTTGAGTATGACAGATAAATCATAGCAGCTGTGGAGCAATGCCAATGCAAGATTGCAAAACATGCTTCGCACAAACACAAACATTTTTTCTTTTCCATCTACAATATTTCATTTTCATCCTGCCACTATCTCTACAAGTAAGTATAGAACAGAAAAAAGTTTGTTCTGCTATTAAGATATAATCATTTTAAAAAACATTTTCAGAATTCAGGAAATAAGGCAGAGAATAGCAAAGATAGCTGCAGTTTGAGACGTATTATCGCATGAGCATATGGAATTGTTCTAGACATGATGATCAATCCACCTAGTTTACTCCTGCTCTTTGAATTAGCTGTTTGTTTGCAGTGGTTCAGACAAAGACCTTCTCTAGCACTGCACTGCTATTAGAGATGTGTTGAACCTTGAATCTTCTAAAGATTTCTGTTCTTACAAGATTAATCACTAGAAAATCTAAGGAACCATGCATCGAAATATCAGGCAACAAAACATATCCTGAGATAAATCTCAAATCTTAAAAATGTTTGCCATTTAAAGATATACTAAGTATTTTTTTCTCCTCACAAATATTTTTTGCAAATTTCCATAGAGAACCAGGTTGCTGTTGCATGAAAATAAGGTTTTGTCATTCAAAATATTCACATTGTTTTCTTAATAGAATTATTTGCCATTTATTTCTTTTGAATAAAATAAATAAATAAACAATTCTAAACAGTAACACTAGTTCTATTCATGTTACATTCTCTTAAACATCTTACCTATTTTAGATAGGTAGATAGTGATTAAACCCACTGTTCCCAACTACCAGAGCTAATGGTATCTTACCAATGATCATTTCAACACATCTGGAAGAGAGAAAGTTGGAGAAGGCTTATTTAAACAAATTAAACAAGCAATTCAACAAAATTACCTGATACAATGCATTTTTCAAAAAATCCTATGGAATATCAAACTGTAATTAAAAGCAAAAATGTAGTGATAATAATAAAGTTAGATAAATAATTGATAATGATAACAATGTATACATATGTATTGGTTTGATAAGAGGAAATTTGGTATAAATTTTTAAATGGTGAAAAAAGGGGAAAAATAAGTTAAACACAGGCAAACTAAATGTCTGATAATGATAATAATGTAATAATTTGTATTGACATGATAAAAGGGAAAATTGGATATATATTGTAAACAATGATTAAGAAAAGAGATTTAAAATTTTTGTTAAAATTGGAGAATTATGTTAAAAATGTAGTGTTAATGGATAAAGTTAGATAAATAATTGATAACAATGTATGTATATATGTATATGTATATATGTATATATGTATGTATGTATGTGCATTGATTTGATAAGAGGAAATTTGGTAAAAAATTTAAATGATGAAAAAAGGGGAAAAGTTAGTTAAACTTAGTCAAACTATTGCTAAATAAATGACTGATAATGATAATAATGTAATAATTTGTATTGACAGGATAAAAGGGAAATTGGATAAAAGTTGTAAACAATGATTAAGAAAAGAGGTTTAAAAACTGTCATTAAACATAATTATTTTTTTATTTTGAATGTGTTATAAAGGAATAATGTGATTGGATGATATTGAAAATAGATAAGGGAATGCCACTAGGTGGTTTTGTTTTAATTTTGGAACGTTTGTTATAAAGGGACGTTAAAACAACTATAGTCATATGAAGGATGAGGTATGATGATAGCAATTATATATAAATATATGTGATGTAAAGTAGATAATTTGATATGAATTAGAGGTGATGACAGTGGAAGGGATGCACGAAAACTCTGTGGAACCAATTGACACACTTTCTACAACTTTGTAATGGAGGATGATTTTGTTTTTACTTAAAAAAAAAAAAGAAAAAAAAACTGTAATTAAAAGCCTGCTTTGTTACATGGTTCACTTTATTTTTTAAATCAACTTTGCTTCATCAATTAAATGAAAGCAATCTGGCTTCATCTAACTATTCCATAAAATAGCTACAGTGGATTTAAAAGTCTGCACAGTTAAAATGCCAGGTTTTTAAGATGTAAAAAAATAAGACCAAGATACTATAAATCAGTTCAGAATTGTTTACATGTTTAATATGACCTGTAAGCTATACAATTCAAGTAAAACAATCTAAAACTGTTTAGGCAGAAAAAATAAAAATGTATAATATATAGTTGCATAAATGTGTAAATGCTCTTATAAGAAATAATGTAGTCTGTGTTTAGAATTAATAAACTACATTCAAATTGATGATTAATAGAGTCAGTAGATACCTGCCAATAATTAAAGTGACTCTGTTCAGGTCAAAATAAAGCTCAGCTGATCTAGTAGGATTTTTATGACATTTACTCAGTTGTTTCGAAGAGCAAAAGCCAGGATCAACAAAGATCTTACAAAGCATTAAAGGGATCTAATTATTAAAAGGTATCAGGCAACAGTATAAAAAATTTCTAGGCATTGGATGCTATGGAACACAGTGAATACAGTCATCAATAAGCTGAGAAAATTGCCCCAATAGTGAGATTGCCAGAACTGGATGTCCCTCCAAACATATGAAAAAACAAGAGTCCAAGAGGCTACCAAGGAACCTAACAGCAACATTAAAGGAGCTTCTTGAATTTCTGTCAAGTATTGGTTATGTACTACATGTGACAACAGTATTCTTTCTATGTCTGGACTGTCAGATAGAGTGGCAAATTGGAAACTTTTTATTAGAAAGAAAAACATCAAAGTCTGCTACATTTACAAATCCTACAATAAGTCTGAAAAAAACATGTGGGCAAATTTGTTATTGTCTGATGAGACCACAACTTTTTAGCCATAATTCCAAAGAAACATGTTTGGTACACTGCACATCACCAAACAGATGCCATACTCACAATGAAACATGATAATGAGAGCATTATGCTTTGGGGCTTCTTTTCTTCAGCTGGAACTGGAGATTTAGTCAAGGTGGGGGGAACTCTAAATATCAGTCAATTTTGGCACAAAACCTTTAGACTTCTGCTAAAATACTGAAGATGAAGAGGAATTTTACCTTTCAACATGATAATGACTCAAAGCATAGCTACGAATCAACAAAAGAAAGATTTCAACAGAAGAATATTAAAGTTTTGAAATGGTCCAGGCAGAGTCCAGACCTGAATCCAATTGAAAATTTATGTGGTGGCATGAAGAGAGCTGTGAAGAAGACTCTCACAATTTGACAGATTTGGAGTGCTTTTGTAAGGAAGAGTGAGCAAAGATTCCCAAGGCAAGATGTGATGTAGATAGGCTGGTACCCCAAAAAACTTAATGCTACAATAAAACCAAAAGGTACTTTAACAAACCGCCAAACAATTGTTTTTCACTTTAATTGTAGAGTTTTATTTTATATTAAAAGTGAAAAAAATGGTAAAGTGACTCATTTTGACCTGATTATTTACATCAAAAACCTGGCATTTTAACAAGAGTGTATGGACTTTTTAATTCCACTGTATGTCACGAACTTTCCCTCAGATAAAATCTTTGTTTAAGCCAGGAGCCACTACAATAAATAGTTAAAACATAATTAATAGAACTAAAATGTAGACATAAAATACAAAAATATTCAGTAAATTTAATAAAATAGTAATGCAAATAACAGTGGCAATCAATCAAAATTTTTACTAATCTTCAATTATAGATAGAACCGGGCACACTAAACAACCTGTAAATATACATCAATGTCCAGATCAAACTTTAAAATGGCAGATATATGTATATTGAGCTCTCTACCAGAGTGGGGATAGGTATATGTCTTCCTTTTTTAAAAAAATAATTTTTATTGAATGTTTTAATCTTTAAAAACAGTAAAGAAGACACAACAAGGAAAAAAAACACAACAAAACAAAACAAAACACATACATAACAGTATAGAGTAATTTTAAAGCTTTCATTATCGGCTTTCCTGCTTAGTTGTTATAATTCTCCCTTCTGCATTGCCTTCCTATCACTATAACCTTGTCCTATGATGTAGCAAGCATAATATTAACACTTATAGTAATATTGATTATTTGTATCTCCATCTATTTGTATTCTCTATTTCCTGTTTTGTGTATATGTCTTCCTAAATTCCCTATAAAGAAAGCAACAAAGGAGTATGTGACTTGTGGTGTTAGATCTGGGCAACGAGAGAACAGACTGCGGACACGAAGTGACTTAACAGCTCTTTATTAGTAGTAGTAGTGATCCAGCTTCCTCTGTGGCCGGAGGGTTCCCCTTTTATAGTACTCGGGTACGCCTCTCGACCAATCAGAGCGATACCTGTTTCCCGCTATAGCAGCGGACCAGATAGGAGACTTCCTCCGATATATGTTAATATCTAACACCCCTCCCCTCCTAGACGGAACGTTGCGGTTAGTGACATAGTCCTTTAAGTACGTTGGTGTTTGTCTTACTCGGGAGGAGCGTCGCAGTTCGGGTTGGTTGGAAGTGGTTGCAGGATTGGTTTCTTTCTGTGTTTCGTTTTCGGGCGATTTCAGACTCTCGTTGTTTTGGCGTTCGGGGATCTGCTCGCTTTCGTTGCTTGGGGGTTGTTCCGTTTCGCGCTCGATTTCTTGGTCTGTCCTTGGTTCGCAGGTGTCGTAGATCTCTGTGTTGGGGCTCTCGAGTGGCTGGCTTTGCAATGGCAGGTAGTTCTCGTTTTCTGTTCGTAGATCTGAGTGCGCCAGTCGACCCCGTAGTTGATCGATGTGCCTTTTCCAGTTCCGCCCATCTTCTAGTTCCAACAGATACGATCGTGGACCCATGATGCCAATGACCTTTGCGGGCATCCACAATGTTCCCCCTGCATAGTTGTGGGCGTATACTGAATCCCCTATGCTAAAACTCCGAATTTTGCTTGTCGAGTCTGGGGGAGCTATGGCAGAGTAATTTGGGTGAAGACGGTCCAGGTGAGACCGTAGACGGCGGCCCATGAGTAGTTCAGCGGGGCTCCTACCCGTCGTTGCGCTGGGAGTAATGTGTTGGATTAATAGGCAATGGTCAATGCGTGTTTGCCAATCACCTGGACCCATCCTAGCGAGGGCCTCTTTTGTGGATCGCACCATTCTCTCCGCCTGTCCGTTTGAGGCCGGATGGAATGGCGCGACGAGGGCATGCCGAATTCCCTGACCTGCTAAGTATGTTTCGAATTGCATGGCCGTGAACTGGGGCCCGTTATCGGATACCAGGAGGTCGGGCAGGCCATGAGTGGCGAAAAGTCGCCGTAGAACCTTAATGACTGCCTCTGCCGTGGTTGAAGTCATTAGGACTACTTCTAGCCATTTGGAGTATGCATCCACAACTATAAGGAACGTCTGACCTTGAACTGGCCCTGCGAAGTCGATGTATATTCTCGACCAGGGTGCTTTCGGCTTTTCCCATTCTGTGGCGGGCGCTTCCGGGGGTGCTGATCTCGATTCTTGGCATGGATCGCAAGTGGCCACCCACTCCTCTATCTCTTTATCCATGTTAGGCCACCAAACGTAGCTTCTTGCTAACGCCTTCATTCTAACGATCCTCGGGTGCCCAACATGTAAAGCATCTAATACATTTCTACGTAATGCATGCGGAATAACAACCCGATCCCCCCACAATAAACAACCTTGCAACACTGAGAGTTCGTCCCGTTTAGACCAAAACACTTTGAATTCCGGGTCCACGTTTCCCTTCGGCCACCCCCTCCAAACCCAAGTTTGAACTTGTTTTATTAAATTGTCTTTAGAGGAGAACCTTGCAACGTCATAGGAAGAAACCGGTCCAGAGTCCAAACAGTCAATGAGCAATACCGGTACTTCAGGAGTGGGGTCTGGCAGAAGGTCAGGTAATGGGCAACGGCTGAGTGCATCTGCGTGTCCGAGAGTGGAGCCTGGTCGATGAATTAACTTGTAGGAGTACGCAGCCAGGAAAACAGTCCACCTGGTCATGCGTGGAGAAAGGGAGACCGGGGTGGGGCGGTTTCCCGCCAAAAGTCCCAACAGCGGTTTGTGATCTGTGATTAGTTCAAAATCGCGGCTGTAGAGGTATTCGTGGAAACGTTTTACTCCAGCTACAGCAGCTAACGCTTCCCTGTCCATCTGGCTGTAGTTCCTCTCTGCCGATGAAAGAGTCCTAGAGTAGAAAGCGATGGGTGTTTCTTTTCCGTCGGGCATCCTGTGGCTGAGGACTGCTCCAACTCCGAAAGGTGATGCGTCGCAGGTCAATACAAGCGGTAGGGTCTGGCTGTATTGGACTAACAGTGAGTCAGTGGTGAGCAGGCGCTTTACCCCGGCAAAAGCTGCTACTTCGGATCGTCCCCATTTCCATGGTGTGTTCCTCTGGAGTAGACGGTGTAGTGGCTCAGCAACGGTCGCCTTCTGTCTCAGAAAAACGCTGTAGAAGTTAAGTAGTCCGAGGAAGGCCTGCAACTCGGTCTGATTTCGTGGTGTGGGGGCGTCCTGGATCGCCTTAATTTTCTTTGAAGTGGGGTGTATTCCCTGACCATCGATTCTATAACCCAGGAATTCTACGCTAGGCACGTTAATTTGGCATTTTTCCTTTTTTAGGCGGAGACCCTTCTCTCTGATTCTGGCCAAAACAGTTCTGACTCTTTTGTTTAATTGCTCCTCGTTTGCAGTGGACACCAAGATGTCGTCGAAATAGGGGACGACTCCCGGTATCCCTTGCAAAAGTCGTTCCATGACGCTCTGGAACAATCCTGGAGCAATACTCACACCGAATTGTAGCCGGTTGCATTTGAATGCTCCTCTATGCGTCACTATAGTTTGGGCCTCCGCTGTGGCGCTATCTACAGGCAACTGCTGGTAAGCTTGTGCCATGTCTAATTTAGCAAATACCTTTCCTGGCCCCAACGAGTGCAATAAGTGCTGAACTACTGGCACAGGATATGCGCTTTGTTGTAGCGCGACATTAATTGTGCATTTATAGTCCGCACAGATGCGGACTGACCCATCTGGCTTGACTGGGGTCACAATGGGAGTTTCCCACTACGCGTGATCCACCGGCTCAAGGACTCCTTGCTCTACTAACTTATCTATCTCCTTATCTATTTTTGGGCGGAGTGCAAAAGGCACTAGTCTCGGCTTAAGTCGGATTGGCGCCACTTTGGGGTCCAAATTAAATGAGATTGGTTTACCCACATACTTACCAAGACCGGGGCTGAACACATCCTCGAACTCCTTAAATATCTGCTCAGCGCTGCTGTTCTCCACGGCGTTTATTCCGGTGACTTCTAACCCCAAGGCTTCAAACCAATCAAGCCCCAGAAGGTTCTGTAATGGCGCGCTGGCGATGGTCACGGGCAGCTGGGCTACGATGTCCTTGAAACAGATCTGGAATGTGCCTTGGCCCACGATGGGGACTCGGTTCCCCTGGTAGTCTCGAAGCAGGATGTCTGGAACGCGTAGTTGGCTCTTTTTGAGGCTAGGGATAGCCTGTTTCATGGATGCCCATGAAATGATCGTCAGGGATGATCCTGTGTCAACTTCCAGCTCGCAAGGTGAGCCCTCCAAGAGGACTGTGACTTTCAGCTTTTTAGGCCGCTTGGTGCGGACCTGGCTTATTGTTGTGAGATACGTTCACAACTCCTCTCTCTGGGTCAACTCTATCTCAGCATCTGTATCCTGAAAATACTCTCGTTGAGCGTCTTGATAGAACGCTCTTTCAGCTCTCTGTGTGTGATCTCTCTGGGGATACGCTCGCTCAGCTCTCTGGGAATTTTCTCTCTGGGTAAACACTTGTGGATTTCTCTCTGGGCGCCCTTTTTGATTTCGCCAAGCCCCTGGGTTGGGCTTCTGTTGGCGGTACATTGGTGGCTGCCGTGAGGCAGGGACTTCGCTCCGGCACACTCGTGCGATGTGCCCAAGTTTGTCGCAGTGCGAACAAACAACGTTCCTGAACCTACAGGTAGACCTGGGGTGATTCCCTCCACAGCTTGCGCAGGGCGGCAAACGGAATCCGGGTCTCCCCCCAGGCCTCAAGTGACTGCTCCGCATCAGGTGACTGTCCTCGAACTCGGGATCCTCGTATTCGGGGCTTGTGTCCTCGTAGTGAACTCTGGTTTGCCTCGGTGCTGGCTGGTTTATGCTGAACCCGCGTTGTATGGTTACTGATGATTTCTCCGCTGATTCTGACGCTCTTGCTTCGTTTAAGGCTATCTGTAGGGTTAAATTTGGGTTTGCCAACAGCTTCTTCTGTAGTGAAATGTCTCTTAACCCACAGATAAGCTGTGCTAAAATATGCTCGTCCAAATCACTGAACTCGCAGTGAGTTGCTGCTTTGCGCAGGGCTGCAACATATTGGTTGATTGATTCTCCCGCCTTCTGGTTCCGCGTGTTGAATTCCTTGCGGCAAACGTGGCGGGAAGGTTTTGGCACGTAATGAGTCTGTAGAGTCTGTTGCAATGCTGTCCATGATACTGCCTGTATCGGAGTAGGCGCGGTGAGGTCTCTGGCCGTGTTGAAGACTTCTTTCCCACAGTAGCCGAGGAAGATGTTTTTCTTTCGGGCGTCGGTGATCCCCGTGTATTCGTTCGCTTCGAGAAAGCACTCGAAACGAATCATGAAGGCTTCCCATTCGTCGTTCGCTGGGTCGAATGGAGCGGGGGGAGTGTGCATCGCCATCTTCTCTCGTCCGAATTTGCCGCGCTGCGGTGACCTGAGATGGCTGCCGGAATTTCTGCCGAATTCCTAGGCTGGATCAAATCTGGAGATTCTGGAGTAGCGATCTTCATCCTATCTGTCTCTCGATCCCACCCTCGTCGCCAATGTTAGATCTGGGCAACGAGAGAACAGACTGCGGACACGAAGTGACTTAACAGCTCTTTATTAGTAGTAGTAGTGATCCAGCTTCCTCTGTGGCCGGAGGGTTCCCCTTTTATAGTACTCGGGTACGCCTCTCGACCAATCAGAGCGATACCTGTTTCCCGCTGTAGTAGCGGACCAGATAGGAGACTTCCTCCGATATATGTTAATATCTAACATGTGGTTTCCACAAAACCATCTCATGAACCTTCAAAATAATTGATCCACAATTATCCTCACACCCCATGTAGTCCTGACATAATGGATTTAGCTGTGGTTTTTCTTTTCTGTGCAAACAGCTACAAAATTTAGCTTAACTTCAAACTTCTTGCAAAAGAATTTTATCTAAACATGTGCAGATGACTGTTGTAATTATAATCTTTAATAAAATACAATCTTTAACAAAATTACTATTAATAGAAGAAGGAGGAATTTAGAAGCAAAACTATATTTTTCCCCTCTTCTTACATTTATACAACTTCATGGAATTAACAATACTGAGTCCCACTAGTGACTAGAAGACTGATGGTCTCCTCTTTTTTTTCTCTCCAGAGGTCTAAAGTGCAGGTACGAGAACCACAGTTTAAATACAAATCCAGTCTGAGTGAAGGAAGGCAATGCTTCTTAATTTCACTCCAGTTTTATTGCCTTCTGAGAAACAAAACTTGTGAAGGTAATTGCTGCATATATTCTCTAAGAAAACACTGTGAAGTTCCTGCAACTTCAAGGTGAGGAGAGAGACACGCATTTTGGCCCATCCATTTCACAATAATTATTCACTGTAAAAGTCAAGATTGCACTACAGTTATTTTGTGCTTTCCATAATCATC
Source organism: Natrix helvetica (assembly GCF_964273705.1). Lineage (NCBI taxonomy): Eukaryota > Metazoa > Chordata > Lepidosauria > Squamata > Natricidae > Natrix > Natrix helvetica. The sequence continues at coordinate 90,826,700 of NC_138554.1, forward strand.
CAAGGGTTACATTTAAATATAATTTCAAATTTATTTTTGAATCACTCTACATTTTATCAGCAGCCTTAAAGTTTACCTAGCTGCATGTCAGCATGTTAACTCTCTCACTGAATTAGTTTCATTGGCAATTAACAACAGAATGGTATTAGGAAATTGCTTTTAGGAGTGATGAAAAGACAGAAATAAGATGAAAAAGCAGTGACTTCCTTCCCTTGTGGCAGCAGTATTAATCAAATGTTTGGGCATGAATTTGCCTCAATAACAATCAGTTTGTAAAGTAGGAGTAATAATAATAATAATAATAATAATAATAATAATAATAATAATAATAATAATAATAATAATAATAATAATAATAATAATAATAATACTTTATTTACAGTCACAGACCAAAACACGACCACTACAAAAGAGACACAGCAGCCAGTCACCAAAAGCCCAACTAAGGGAGGTTACAGCTCTCTCCTCTAATGGTCACAGCTCTCAAGAAAAACCTGGAAATCTGAGAGGTGATGTACGAGGAGACATCCCCAAGGCAATGCACAAACAAATCACAGCCATCAGGACCAGAAGGGACAATTTCAGGAAGAGACAGTAACCTTGATCTGTCCGCGCTATACATAGGGCAAAATAGAAGACATGCTCCGCTGTCTCAACCTCGGCTCTGTCACAAGGGCACAGCTGCTTATTAATCGGGAGCCTCTTGAAACGACCATCCAGAAGTGCTGAGGGCAAGACATTGAAGCGAGCTAGGGAAAAAGCTCTTCTATACTTGGGAATGGTTAGGGTATAAAAATAGGAAGCCATCCTCAATCCGTAGTTATTAACTTGGTTGAGAGTCAGTGGGGAGCAAGTTTTATTGGCTCTGGCTCGTAGATATTGTATATCAATGTCCACAAGCCATTGGACTATCCTAAATTGGGCATCCTTGAGGTCGTAGTTTCCCAAGGCATCCTCCGTGAAACCTAGCAGATGAAGTTTCTTCAGCAGCTCTTTCTCCCAGCGAGAAATATGGGAGTCCGTGAACACCAGGGACAGGTAGCTGCCAGGAACTGACAGAAAGAGCACCCGAAACCACCATTTAAAGGTGTTTATCCAGGCCATACATTCCACTGATTGAATGCCTAGTTCCAGGTATATCGGGGCAAAACCAACACAAGGGGGAAGACCCTGAAGTTTTCTAAGGAAAGCAGCCTGGGTTCTTTCAATGTAATCCTTGAAGCCCCGTATCCATATGGGAATGCCGTAAAGAGTTTGGGCCAGCGTTTTGTAAATACGTAGGGCAGAAGGAATGAACTGGCCACCCTGGGTATAAAAGAATCTTAAAATCTGCTGGTGACTACAGGAGGCCAGGTTCAGCACCTGGGTTCGATGTCTAGTCCAGGCACCAGTGTTCTGAAATTGAATACCTAGATACTTAAAATGGAAAACCTGCTTAACAGCATTGCCACTGATATCCCAGTTATACAATTTCCGGGCTCTAGTAAACACGAGTACTTTTGATTTATCATAGTTAATAACCAAATGGTTTTCAGCACAGTAAGACCCAAATGCAGAAAGTAATCTTTTCAGTCCTGGCCTTGACAATGAAAGGAGAACCGCATCATCAGCGTAAAGAAGAAGCGGGATCTTTGTAGTTGTCAGCTTCGGGGCGTGGGACTCAATATGTCCGATGTAACCAGCCAGGTCAGATAAAAATATATTAAACAGAAGAGGAGCCAGAACACATCCCTGCCTTACTCCATTCTTAACCGGGATAGGATTAGAAAGTTCTCCCTGCAGACCACACCTGACCTGGCTGGAGGTCTGATTGTACAAGGACCTAATTAAGAACAGCAAACGTCTGTCAATAGAACCTTTAAGCAGTTTTGACCACAACAAACCCATAGGGACTGAGTCAAATGCTGACTTTAGGTCGATGAAAGCATTGAAGAGTTTGTCACCTGGTATAGTAGTATATTTGTCGACCAGGTGCGCTAGGGCAAAGCAGTGATCTAGTGTGGCACAGCCCGCTTTAAACCCAATTTGTTCAGCACCAATGATATTGGATTCCTCAACCCAAGTGAGGAGTCTACGATGGAGGTATTTGGCACACAATTTCCCAATAATGGAGAGCAGGCTTATGGGGCGATAGTCAGCTGGGTTGTTTCTATTTCCTCGTTTAAAAACTGGCACAATAATTGCTAAGCTCCAGGAGGAAGGTACTCTGCCAGAGGAATTAATATACGTAAAGAGTCTTGCCAAAAGAGGAATCCACCATTCAGGGTTGGATTTTAGCAGATCAGAGGGAATAGCATCAGGGCCAGGAACTTTGCCTGACTTAAGTTCGGAGATAAACTCGATGATCTCAGCATGGGTCACAGGTTGCCAGTCAGGGGCTACAGGAGACAGCTGTGGGTCAGGCAAGGTTGAACTTGCTGGCGCCTGGTAAATTGCCAAGAAATGGTTTTCCCAGTCTCTGTTAGAGATGCAGCATAGAGGGAGTTCCCGATGGCCCGGCAAAGAGCTGGCAGCAATTTGCCAAAATAATCGGGTGTCCTTCTGCTGGATAGAGAGGAGAAGTAAATCCCACTTCTCTCTCTCTTTAGCTTTCTTTTTCTTAGCAATTAATCCTTTGTACTCCCGCTTCAGGCGGTAGTAGTCCTCTGGTAGGCATTGGTCCCCTCGGTTGCGGTAGAGCAGGTAAACCCGTTTAATCTGGTTCCTGAGCATCAGGCAATCTTTGTCAAACCAAGTATTACTTCGTGATTGATATAGACCACTCGGCCCACTGACGGCTCCAAGCTCCCTTTGGACACTGTTAATTAGTGATTCAAAGGCCAAGACTATCTCCGAGCCACTGCTTGCTAGTACCTGATTATACAAGTTGAGACACTCCGGAGATGATAAAAAGGAGTGAAACTTTTTTTCAATATTGGGAGACCATTTGATCCTCCTTGTGTATGAGGCCACATAGGGATCTAATATCTGAGGGCCCCTAGGGAGATGTGTATTTGAAAAAAGCTCAATGATTGTAATCAGGGGGTAGTGGTCACTCTGCTTAAGGCAATCCACATAAAAAGCACGGACTGCCTCTCTTAAGGGTCAAGATACCAGTGCAAAATCAATAACACTACTCCCATGTAAGGAACTAAAAGTAATTTCACCAGCCAGATCACCTAGGGTACTCCCATTAAGAATTATCTTGTTGTGTTGGGCTGCTAGAAGGGCTAACTGGATGCCAGCAAAATTTGTTAATTCGTCCTTAGAATGTCTGGCTGAAGTCAGATGACCTATGGCCTGGAGGGTTTCTTGGGGGTAGAGTGCCTCTAACGCTGGAGGGACTTGAGCTCCCAGACGGGCATTAAAGTCACCCCCTATTAGGATGTACATTGCTGGGAATTTAGTTTCCATACAGGTAATATAGTTCTCCAGCGTGCCCCATTGAGCCTTGATATCGGCTTGCTTCCTCGCCGGGGGAAGATAAACATTGAACACTAACAATTTACTACGTCCTTTCTTAATTAAAAGTGCCATAGCTAAAGAGCCACAGGTGGGTAGTTCCACTGTCTCCACTTTCAAAGAAGTAGAGACCCAAACAAGCTAGACCACCTTTAGGCCTCCCTGCCGTAGATTGTCTAATAGCAGCCAATGAGATGGCCGTAAACCCTGAAAAGAATATCTTATCACAAGCCCAGGTCTCCTGAAGCAGGATCACATCGAATGAGTGGATATAGTTAGCAAATTCTGCAGTGCCGCATCTTCGTCCCCAGCCTGTAATGTTCCACGAAAGGCACTTGAGTGTGCAGGGCGGGGGGGGGGGGGTAACCGGGTTTATTAGATGGCAAGGTCATCCTCTTGGGAGGCAAAAGCAGGGGAAAAGAGAGGGGAGGGGAGCCTTGCTCGTGGGGCTGTAAGACTCTAAGCGCACTCCAGTTCGTACTTGTGGCATTGACCGGTTGCTTAGTTGGAAGGTATTCGGCAGTGTCATCAAGCAGGGTTTGAGTTAGCCCTGCGTCTCCAGGTTTATGAATTAAACTTTTTGGAGAAAATGCCAATGGAGTGTCTGCTGGTAAATCAGTATAAAACCCCTGAGGTCCAAAGGAATCCTTGTCAGAGATTGATAGACTCCGAAGCTTGGACGTAAGTGCATCAAGACGCTTTATGATTTGGGCTCTTTCCGATTGAGGAATGCTCTAAAGGAGCCAAAGAGCTGCGTCTCCTCCTGGTTCCAAAAGCCGTCTTGACACAGATCAGTCCCATAGATAGGTGGAATCCCAGAAACATTGACCTGGGACCCATTAACCAAGAGACCTTGGGTGCCCTGAGCTGATGTCGCTTCTTTTGGGGCCACCTCTTCCCAGCTGATCAAATCAAGGGAAGCTTCCTGGTAAGATGTTTCATGCTGCGGGGGGCTGATTTGGCCAGCTGTAGGAGGAGCCTACCGTCTGAGAGAACGCCAGCTGAGGGTTGTGCAGAAGTCGGTATATAGCTAATATATGGTGCATTGTGTGGAATAGCATTCGAAGTTGGCTCATTAATATATGCCACTGAGGATCTTTTGGGGGCAATAAATCTCCTGCCACTCACAAGTTGTCGGTTACTCAAAAGTGGCTTAGTCGATATGTCTTTGAAGACTCTTCTTGGCAGGATGCCAAAGGATCTTAACCAGGATCCTCTTCTGAACAGTAGTTTTGGAATGTTGGGATTGTCTAAACTAAGTAGCACTCTGGAGCAGTATTCAGGGGAAGGTAAGGGTTTGACCTTCTTCAGATCATCAGCTTTGAGCCCCAATAACTTAAATAGGTGACCCCTCGCCAACTGTATTGAACTCCAGTAAGGTAATTTGCCATTAATGGGGTTAATGATGAGGGCCACCTGTTTTGGCTGTAAGACCAGGCGGCTAATCGCGCCATAGGATGCGGAATTCAGACTGTTAATAGATTTTTGTTGACCAAGATTTTGTTGGCCAGTGCTTTTCTTGAAGCTTTCCCTGGGATTTGGTAGGGAACACCTTGTCGCCACCACCGACTGCCGAGCGATCCTCCCAGAACACCCACTGGTAACCCAGGAGACTAAGTAGTTTAAAGTACTTACTATTCTATCAAGCTGGAGCTGAATGCTCGCTGTAGTTTCTGCAACCAGAAAACATTGCTGAGCCAGAACCTCTACAAGCATAGGCTCATGCAAGGAGTGGCCGCAGTTTCAGGTAAGTCTTCATTCTCAGCTCGGGGGGGGGGGGGGTGGCACCTTCAGAAGCTCCCTGACCAGAAGGCTGAGTCAAAATAAAGTCCTCAATCTTAGATTGCTTCAAGAGAGGTTGAAAAGCCAAGTCAATGGGAGATCTGCTCCTTTTCCTTGTCTGCTGCCCAGTTCCTTCTCCAATCATTTTCAGGGCCTCCATTGGGGCAGGGCCACCAGAAAGCGGTGGAATTAAAGTTGGGATTTCTAATCCCTTATCCCGGCATGGAGCTGGCTCGCTTAAAGTTGCTGAGTCATTTGTCTTCCGAGTATGCAGAGGGATCTGTGAGCCTCCCAACAGACCTCCCAACTGAGTCCCCTCAGGCTGTGCTTCCCCAAACAGTGCCGAAGCCCTGCAGCTGTCCGGCTGGGGAAGGGGGGAGGATGCACAACCCACAGTTGGAGAAACAAGCTGACAGTATCCATCAATTTCTGCTGCCCCTGCAATCCAGCTCCACCTTCCTTACTGCTTGGTGAGCTGTGCCATCTTTGTTTTCTTTCCCCTGGGAGAGGCCATCCCGTGGTTCCAAGGAGACCTGTCTTGGTCTGTTTTATCACTTTGCAGTAGAGAGTTTGCAGTGTCCATTATCTGAAAAAAGTCTTTTATCTTGGGTTGTCTGGGTGTTGTCGCAGCCATGGATAGCAAGTTTGTTGCTTAGTAGAGAAAACTTTCCTCTCATTCACTAAGGGCTTTACTACCTGGAGTAAAAACTGGAGTAAAAGCTGGAGTAAATATGAGCCTCTCAGGTAGTAAACTTTAAAAATTTTAAATTTAAAAGTTGAAAGTTAAAAATTGATTAAAATAGAAGAATGTTTTTTTAAAAGGAATCAAAATAGAGAGTAACAGGAGAACAAATTTAAAAGTTAAAGTTAGAAATTGATTAAAAATAGAAGAGTGTTTTTTTTAAAGAATAAAAATAGAGAGTAAAAAGGAGAGCAAAGTTAAAAGTTAAAAAAAGTTGATAAAAATGATTAAAAAATAGAAGGTATTAAGAAAGGAGAAAAAGAGAGTAAAAAGAAGAGCAAAGCTCAGAGCTGCTGCTCCCCTCCTTCCACACCCCAACTCTCAGTTGGAGAGAGAGGAGTAGTTTTCATAACGCCAACAAGTTACTAATTTTGGCAAGAAAGCCGTGCTAAGTGAGAGATTACAACTGTACAATAATATTACATCATAATATTACTCACAAAATTCAGAAAGCCTCTCACATTTTGTATTTTTCAAAAAGCAAGCTATTGGTTCAGAAGATTACTACATGTAACAGGAGACTCTTGTGACCTGTTTTTAATTGAGTGATCTATAGACTACTACCAAGTTCGATTATTCAGACTACTTTAGAATCATGAAATCAAAGGTTAAAATACTTTGTCAATCCCTTGCCCATGTCAAGAAACTTAATAGTTCTCCCTCCAGTTCATTAAACTAATATAAATCACAATCACAAAGAAATCTCATAGTTTTTATGTTTATGTTTATTTTTTTATTTGATTTGTCAATTGTTTACAAGATAATATGTATAAGAATATACATGAATGTGAATGAAATCAGTACGACTAAATGGGGACAGTAAGACAGGGACAGTAGGCATGATGGTGGGCTTATACACACCCCTTACAGAACTCTTAGGAATGGAGTGAGGTCAATAGTAGATAGTTTAAGGTTAAAGTTATGGGGATTTGAAAATGTAACAAGAATCAGGTAGTGCATTCCAGGGATTGACCACTCTGTTGTTTAAGTCATATTTTCTGCAATCAAGTTTGCAGCGGTTTACATTGACTTTGTATCTGTTGTGTGCTCTTGTATTATGTGATTGAAGCTGAAGTAGTAATTAACTGGTAGGACGTTGTAGTGGATAATTTTGTGTACTACACTCAAGTCGGTAGGTGGCATAGTTCTAGGTTGTCCAAGCCCAAAATTTCAAGCCTGGTAGTGTAGGGTATTCTGTTCCGAGCAGAGGAGTGTAGTACTCCTCTCGTAAAATACCTTTGGACTCGCTCAATTGTATTAATGACCAATATACAGTGCGGATTCCAGACAGATGAGCGGTGTTTGAGAATTGATCTAGCAAAGGTTTTGTATGCCCTAGTTAACAAGACAATATTACCAGAGAAGATTTGTAAAATTAGGTTAACAATTCTTAATGCCATTTTGGTGATGCTGTTGCAGTGAGCTCTAGCACTTAAATCGTTTGTATTGAGTATTTTTTTAAAATATTTTTTTTTCAAAACAAACACAACACATCCTTCTTTACATACTGTAGAAAGGGTATCAGTTGGTTACAAAAAGGCTTTCGTGCATCTCTTCCACAGTCCACAAACATAATTCATATTAACTCAAGTATTTTAACTCAGATATTTATATATGTTACCATCATCATACCTCCATTTTCATTTGACTATAATTGTTTAAACGTCCTTCATCATAAAATATACCAAGATTTAATACATAACCACTTACTGGCATTTCATTTACTATTTCTAAAATCCTCCAATAACACTGAGTCCTTATGTCCTAGCTAAACATGCAATAATATTTAATAACAAAATTTTCTAATCCTCCGTTCCAAATCACTGTTTACAATTTACATCCAGTTTCCTTATGTTGTACCCATACCTATATATACGTTGTTATCATTATCCCTCCTTTATTTAACTATATCCTGTATCATAAAATTTCCCCCCTAATAATCAAGACTTAACTGTATCTAACTTAGTTCTTTTTTATTAACCTTTATATATAATCCAAAGGATTTCTAATCTTCCATTCATGGGTACCATTCAATATTCATATCCCATTATTGCTTATCATAACACTATACATTGTATACATTATTATCATTATCAATTATTTATTTAACTATATCTATTGTTAGATATAGATATTTAACTATATCTATTTCACTAAGTTTAACTAGTTTTAAATTATAATCTTCCATCTATCAACCTGTATCTTTCCAGTAGCAAAACAGTCTCATATCTTCTGCCATTTGTGGTGTCAGTCCTCTAATCGTTTCCTTAATCAGCTTTGTATGGACTCCTCCTAGCAACGCCTTGCTTGTAAAATCTCTCATGTAATTTCAATGCCTTTCTTCTGTTTCCTTAATCAGCTTATCTTTGATTGTCGGTAGTGTTATCAATGATATTGCTAATAAAATTTCTCTCTTTAAATCCATAAATTCTTTTGTTTTTTCTTCTTCTGTATCTTGCCATCTGGGATAGATTTCCCCTCCATTTAATTCCTCTTTCAGTATTCCACTCTTTCCATTTTCAGAAACAAACCAATCACCATAAATATCAGCAATTTTAATTTCTTTATATTCATTTTCCTCTTCAATTTTTAGGATTTTAACTGCCACTTTTTCCATTTGATGAACATCTTCAACTTCATCATATTTTGCTGTTAGATGCACTAAGTCTTCCAACTTCTCTATCCTCTCAAGTGTATTTGATAATTTCTGTATTTCTGAGAATATCTTTTACAGACTTAAAGTTTCTTTTTGCTGTTGAAATTGTGGCATTATCTCCAGCTAACAAACACTGCTGCTCTAGCTTGGAAGGTTAACAAGATTAAGCATAGATTCACAATAACATTTTATTTTCACTTTTCTCTGGTTAAAGATATACTTCAAAGGGACATCTGTATGCTTTTCTTCTTATCACTCTCTATAAACAAGCAGTGAGACCTTGGAGTGCCAAGCCAGGATAATCAGTGAGGAAAGTAAGAGTGTTTTGTTTCCAATACACAAACCTCCAGCCTCCGAGTAGCAGTGTTATTGTTGCAATTTTCTTTGTTTCCTTTTGTATCGTTTTTGTATTTCAAGTTTTTTTAAAAGTTCAATTCTTGAATAAGTTAGAAGGACACCCACAGTAATGAAAGAGGAGAATTTTAGTCCATAGGTTATCAAGAATAATAAAATAAAAAAAATAGAAGAATAAAACTTAATCCATTCGTTTTAAAAGACTTGCATAAATTCCATCCATGAAGATAGCATTTAAAAAGTAAGATAACCCACTGTCCAAAACCATTCCAAACTTAATTCCCCACTTATTTCTTCTGTTCTCCAATTTAAATTAATTTTAAGTTTTTTATAGGCAGTTTCTTTTAAAATGGTAAAAATTCATCACCAGCTGGAAACACTTTCTCTTTCCATATCCTTCCATATTGAAGCCGCCCCGACTTCATCAGCCTAATGGCTGGATTTTTTGTCGCCGGCTTGAAGAACTTCTCTTGGATCGATCAGGGACTTTGCAATGCCCCTAAGATCAGCAAGACATATTCTTCCTGTTCCCCATCTCTGTGGGAAGGTTTAGGTCCGTTTGGACCACCCAGTGGCAAAAGTATCGACAGCAATCTCAGAACATTGAGATCACACGTCGTCTCATTGCGACACTGGATCCTCCTCTATATTGAGTATTCTAAGGTCCTTGACAGAGTGAGGGTTGTCTATGAGGTCATATTTGCCTAGCTATACTATACTTTATTTGTTCTGTTCGCAACTTCACAAATGTGCCCACACAGAAACTCTCCTGATTGGCTGAGCGTTTGACGGGAGAATGACGCATTGCAATTGGTTGCCCCGTTTGACAGCTCATATATAAAGAGCTGTTAAGTGGAGATTTCTCTGTTGCCATTTCCCAGAGTTGCCTCATTGTTATTGTTAAGGCTATTGTTTAACTGAGCCTGTCTTGCCTCAGTCCTTGCCCGCCTCATTCTACCTACAGAACATTATTTATGTAGTTGCATCTTGCTTTCTCTGATTGATTGATTGAAATCAAAATGCTGATTGATTGATATCATTATTATAGTACTTTTATTTTCAATGGTTTCCTAACCAAAAAAACAACAACAGCTACATAAAAGCTTGCTGTTTTAGCTATACATTTTGGGATGACAACCCCCCCCCCCCGTTTGAATGGTGTGGGAGTAGGAATGGATTTCCAGAGAAAAAAATTGCAGACTACAGGAACCAGGAGCACTACTCAGGTGACCCTGAGGACACAGATAAACCTCCAAGTACTTCACTGACCCTCCAAAAGGATGCAAATGCCATCTATCTGCCAGGAATATAAATCTTCCATTCTCCACTATCCTGTCGGTTAAGAAGCGAAACATCTTCAGAGATAAAACAAGAAAGTCCAGTTGCCTCCTGAAAAACCACCTTTTGGATAATGGATTACATGTACTCTTTGCATTATCTGCATATATCTCAGCAAGAGGTCTATGTGTGTGTATTAATTGAAGGTGGGAGATACTTCTAATGTAATCTACCGGATCATGGATTGCCTGTGACTATGTAGGGCAGATGGAGAGGAAGGTAACCACCAATTGCAAGAACACAAGTGAGTGGTCAAATAAGGGGACCCAAACTTATTGGTAGCCTCAATTTGCAATGAACAAGGACATACATTCAATTTTACAACTGTTAAGAATGTTGGTTGAGCTGTGAGCAGGTACAAAGATAGAATGAATTAGAATTATTTATTTGTCAGTGCACAACATATGTACAATGAAATTGGTTGAGCTCCCTCAGTGCAGCCCCCCAACACAATACAACTCACAGTGAAGACAGAAAATCCCTAATACAATAAATCATATTAACAAACACCTGGTCCAATTACACCAGTGTGAAAATGTTACATGTTGCGCCGGCCCTGCAAGTCCATCATACTATGCAGTTATGATGTTATTTCACATTTAGGATTCTGACAGCCCACAGATAGAAACTGTTCTTCAGTGTTTGTGCAGCTGGCTATGCTTCTATATCTCCTTCCCAATGTTAGGAGGGTAAAGAAGTGGCATCTAGGGTGTGAGTTGTCCCTAAGGATTTTCCTCACTCTTCTAAGGCAGTGAACCCTAGTGATATCATCTAATGGTATCGGGGTACAACCCACAATGTTTTGTGCTGTGTTCACCACCCTCTGTAATGTTTTTCTATCTGCAACTGTCATAAATGAGGACACTTTCTATTGTGCACTGGTAAAAGGAGGCCATCAGTTGTTATTCCATACTGTTTTTATGCAAGACCTAAGGAAATGGAGTCTCTGTTGGGCCTTCCTGGACACCTGGGTCCTTTTTTTTTTCCAGGTCATGTCTTCATTGAGATGGACTCCTACGAATTTAAAGGAGTAGACTCTCTCTAAACAGCTCCCCTCAATGTAAAGTGGGGCAGGTTCCTCTCTCTTTCTCTGGAAGTCCAACACAATCTCCTTGGTCTTGCTGATATTTAGGTGCAGGTTGTTTTTTAAGCACCGTGTAGATAGTTTTTGAAATCCCCCCCTGTATAGTTTTGTCTCCACCTGTAATGAGACCCAATATGGTGGTGTCATCTGTGAACTTAATGATCACAGTGGATGGGTCGGATGACATATAATCATGTATGTACAGTGAATACAGATAGGGACTGAGCACACAGCCCTGTGAGGAGCCACTGCTAAGCTTCAGGGAGGTGGATATGACAGACCGAACCCTCACTGTTTGTGGCTAGTCCCTCAGAAAGTCTTTGATCCAGTCACAGATGGAAGAAGAAAATCCAAGTCAGTCAGCTTTTCAATAAGGATGCTCGGCAGAATGGTATTGAAGGCCGAGCTATAGTCTATGAAAAGCATCCTGACATAGTTCCTGGGGTTCTCCAGATGGCTTGCTACAGAATGTAAAGCAGTAGCTACGGCATCATCGACCTGTTCCCCCTGTAGCCAAAATGATGGTTTTCAAAGTCTGGTGGGAGGCATGTCCTAAGGAGTTGGAGAACCAATCCCTCAAAGCCTTTTATCACTATAGACATTAATGTGATAGGTCTGTAGTCATTTAGGCAGCTAATTGCTGTTTTCTTTGAGACTGGTACAATAGTGGCTGCTTTCAAGCATGATGGAACACAGGCTGTTTGCAGAGAGGTGTTAAATATCCTTGTCAGGACCCCTGATAATTGATTGGCACAATTCTTTATCACTACCCCCAGCACCTCATCTGGACCTGCAGCTTTACTGGGATTCACAGCCTTCAATACAACTCTCACTTGGTGTTTGTAGAGAGTGAGTGGCTGGGAATCAGAAGGCCAGTGGGCAGCGGCTATGGGATCTGGTCTTTTCATCTCGTAGCAAGCAAAGAAGGTGTTCAACTTCTCCACCAATGAGGCATCAGCATTTACCATGTTCCTCCTGTTGCCCTTATAGTTAGTTAGGTGCTAGTCCTTGCTACACTTTCTTTGGGTTGTTATCTGCCAGATGTTTCTCCTTATGTTTGTATTGTTGTTTTGCCACCTTAATGCCTCTTCTAAGGTTTGCCCTGGCCTCTCTGTATCTATCACCCTAACCCTATCACTGTCCCCTGCCTTAAAGGCAGATTCTTAGGCTCTCAGAAGCATCTGTAACTCAGCAGTCATCCAGGGTTTACAATTCCCATAGACTTTGATGCACTTATTCATTGTTACGCTGTCAGTGCATGCTTTGATGTACGAGAGTATGGCATCAGTGTATTCATGCAGGTCTTGATATTTAAATACACTCCACTCAGTAGTTTCAAAACATTCCTGGAGTTGACTGAGAGCACCCTCTGGCCAAGTTTTAACCATTCTCATGGTTCGCTGAATTCTTTTCTTGAGAAGGACATACTTTGGGCATAACAGCAGTGAAAGATGGTTGGATGTACCCAGGTATGGGAGGGGGACTGCTCTGTATGCCTGTTTCATGTTAGAGTACACACGGTCTAAAGTGTTCTTCCCTATGATGGAGAACTGCACATACTGCACGAACCTAGGGAGGAGTCTTTACACAGGCTTGATTGAAGTCCCCAGCCATGACAAGAGTGCCCTCTGGATGAGTTTGTTGCTGCCTGGAGATAATGTCATATAGCTTAGAAAGCGCCATGCTGATATTGCCATCAAGTGGAATATAAACCGCTATAATAATTATCACTGTGATTTCTCTAGGCAGATAAAATGACTTAAATGTGACAGTCATCAGTTCCACATCTGGGGAGCAATACATATACACTATTCTGCTGTCGACACACCAATCACTATGTATATAGATACAGAGTCCTCCTCCCTTGCTCTTACTGGAGTCGCCATTTCTGTCGGAGTGATAAGTGACATGGCTTGTCAACCCCACTGCCACATCGGGTACAGATGGATGTACCATGACTCCCAAAATAAGCACTTGGCCTTATTTTCGGGGAGGTCTTATTATTTTTGAGATGCAGGAGGTGGCAAGCGTGGTCATCTTATGGCTGCTGCTGTGTTGCAATATTTTCGGGGAGGGCTTATTTTTGGGGAGGACTTATTTTAGGACATGTGCTCAAAAGCCCGATTGGGCTTACTATCCAGGGAGGTCTTATTTTGGGGAAAACATGGTAGGTTTCCATGACAACCATCCCACAGTTTTCACGGAAAAGCCTGTTTGCTGCCATCTGCAGTTCTAATTTGTCAATTTTGTGGACAAGAGATCTGGCATGCAACACTAGGCAGTGCTAGTCTTCAAAGCCGAGCCAGGAGACCGGCTCTACAGCTGCACTTTTTTTTCCATTCCTTTTGTTTTCATCTCATAGAAGATAAAGTAGAAGAATGTGGGTTAGACAGCATCACCACCAGATGGATTTGTAACTGGCTGACCAACCGCACTCAACGTGTAGTTCTCAACGGAACTGCATCTACATGGAGGGAAGTATGCAGTGGAGTACCCCAAGGCTCTGTTTTGGGCCCAGTACTCTTCAACATCTTCATCAATGATTTGGATGAGGGAATAAATGGGGAACTCATCAAATTTGCAGATGACACCAAGCTGGCAGGAATAGCTAACACTTCAGAATATAGGCTTAAGGTACAGAAGGATCTTGACAAACTTGAACATTGGGCACTATCTAATAAAATGAAATTCAATGGTGAAAAGAGTAAGGTTCTACATTTAGGCAACAAAAACGGAATGCACAGGTACAGTATAGGTGATACCTTACTCAGTAGTAGTAACTGTGAAAGGGATCTTGGAGTCCTAGTGGACAACCATTTAAATATGAGCCAGCAGTGTGCAGCAGCTGCCAAAAAAGCCAACACAGTCCTAGGCTGCATAAACAGAGGGATAGAATCAAGATCACATGAAGTATTCATACCACTTTATAATGCCTTGGTAAGGCCACACTTGGAATACTGCATTCAGTTCTGGTCGCCACGATGTAAAAAAGATGTGGAGACTCTAGAAAGAGTGCAGAGAAGAGCAACAAAGATGATTAGGGGACTGGAGACTAAAACATATGAAGAACGGTTGCAGGAACTGGGTATGTTTAGCTTAAGAGAAAGAAGGACTAGGGGAGACATGGTATCATTATTCCAATATCTCAGAGGTTGCCACAAAGAAGAGGGAGTCAAACTATTCTCCAAAGCACCTGAGGGTAGAACAAGAAGCAATGGGTGGAAACTAATCAAGGAGAGAAGCAACTTAGAACTGAGGAGAAATTTCCTGACAGTGAGAACAATTAATCAGTGGAACAGCTTGCCTCCAGAAGTTGTGAATGCCCCAACACTGGAAGTCTTTAAGAAGATGTTGGATAGCTATTTGTCTGAAACGGTATAGGGTTTCCTGCCTAGGCAGGGGGTTGGACTAGAAGACCTCCAAGGTCCCTTCCAACTCTACTATTGTATTGTATTGTATTGTATTGTATCTGCGCCTACCCAACCCGACAACAATCCATGGAGATCCTGGAGGCCTCACCGTGCAGTTCAGTATGTTATAGGATTGCTGAAAATTGCTTGTAATTCCGGGTAGACTTGCAAGCCCGATGTTCAGCAACTCTACGTGAGTGTAGGCAAATTTTGCCCCTTGCACCACACTGTGAACACAATCCATGCACACATTATTCCAAGCACCACACACCAATATCAGGAGTTTGGGGCTGTGTGTGAATTCACCAACATCTTGTGACAAAAAAAGATACCCAGGGAAATGATTGAAGCCTGGGAAATGGGCCTCTTGTTTATCATCAGAAATGCTGATTTATTACCAGTTTACCAGGTATTTAGGAGCCACACAAGGAAACAACAGCCAACAACTTAATAGTCAGCCATCAACACCCCAATCAACAAATAAAAAACTACACACAACCAGGCATCACATAAATACTATGCATAGAATAGTCCAAAACACATATTGTAGTAGAGAAAAGTTTCCTGAGGATGGGCTCCAGCATGAGTCTGAATGTCTGGAAGACTAAACTTCTGGTTTCAATGACTGACCCAGATTAGATCCCAGAGCCCTCATGGCGAACATATAGCATGTGTGGTAGAGGTGGCACATAGAGCCCTCTCTTTGGGCATGCTGTCATTACCCCAACAGTCTGGGAATCTGCAGACATCTGGAGAAGGGGCAAAGAGCACAGACCGAGCAGCAAGCCACTTTGCTTTATGTGTCCTATGCAGCACCCACTTCAACAACCTCCACACTTTCCTGGACCACTTCTGAAATCAGGCTCCGACCCATCAGCATGTTTACAAGATGGCAGCATCTAGGAGGGCTGAAGTACTGCATCTCTATTGATCCTTGCTGTGAGAAAGCCAGGCTTTCAATGCTACTGCTATAGGCAGGAAGAGAGAGGAGCCTTGGGAGTGGAGTCTTCAAAGCCAAGTCCCTCTTCTGTCCCCATGAAAATCATCCCACCCCACTTCACTTAAATGCATGTCATAGAGTGATAGGATTTGTTTTAAATTGATAAAAAGATCTGTGCTGCTTATTGTCAAAATCCGAGCGGAAGAGAGGATGGAAATGGTTTTAGTTTTAATAATTTTGTTTTATTTTATTTTTTACTTAAATACTGGGGTAGAGGGGAATAAGTAAAAGAAGACCAGTTCACCAATCAAGAGTTAAAGTGGAAGTTTATAGTTTACAAAAGAAAACAAGACAGAAATATAATGCTTAAATTCAACTTACTCTGTCTTTATTTTAGCGCTTACTGCCTTGTCCTGTAAATGTGTTTGTTTTCATAATGTTGTATAATAAAGGAGACATTCAATCTTGCTAATCTGCATTTGCATCTTAGAAAAACAGGCTAGTGATGGGTGCATAAAATTATGTAATCAAGCTCCTTAAATGTGGCAATTCTGAGAATACATGGGAGAGGAGACTTTAAAAAGGTATACAAAATGAATGCAGTACTATGTCTTTACTAAGATTCCAGATCTGATCTGGAACACTTCAGAGAACTAGAACACTGTGACAAAAGTTTACACTTTCCTGTATCTATGCTGCCATTTAATGGTCATTTGGAGTTTTGCCCTCCATATCTGGTAGCCTTACCCAGGAGGTGATTTTTTTTTTCTGCTGGATGCATTGGTATTTTCATCAGTTTCCATTTCAAATATTTTGAGCAGAGCGTATTTCTGTATAGTCAGAAATTAGAAAACAGTGTTGGTTTCTTTGGGACACTGCTAGAGGAAGGTTCATATGATCATAAAATATCTTAACCCCTAAAGCCAGATTTCCAGACAAGCCTTTTATTGTGTAATCTGTGTGTGTTATGGAATATTCCAGACAACTTTTAATATTATTTGTATATTAGTCAGGTTTTGTATATAAAGGTAGACTTAACTGTAATTACAAAATCAATGGCTGGATTTCTGGGGGGAAAAACTTTTCCCATGGAAAAACATATACAACAGGGGTGGGTTCCTGCCAGTTCTAATCTCTTCTATAGAAGAGGTTCCACAAATGTACAGTGCCATTTAGAACCGGTTCCAGTTCCCCTCCCCTGCCCATCTGCACATCATCAAGATGAAGAGCGAGAGGAGGAATTCTGGGAGTTGAAGTCCACAAGTCTTAAAGCTGTCAAGTTTGAACACTTCTGGGATTTTTTTTCTAAAGGGTTAGGGGTGCAAGGGTCTTGTAATTTGACAGCTTTAAGACGTGCACACTTCAAATGCCAGAGTTTCTGAGCCAACATTTTGATTGCTAAGCAAGAGTGTTGTTAAATGAGTTTCACCACATTTTACAAATTGGCCACACCCACCCAGTCACATGACTGCCAAGCCCCTCCCACTGGGTCACATGGCTGGCAAGCCACTCTCACCCGGTCACATGGCCAGCAAACCATTCCCACCCAGTCACATGGCTGGCAAGCCGCTCCCACAAAGCAGGCCACACCTACAGAAGAGGTTCTAAAAATTTTAAAACCCACCACTGATATACAAGAAAGAAAACAGAATTATGAACACAAAATTAACTGGCTTTAACTGTAACTTAGAAATTCACATTATGTTATACCTTGGCATTTCTTATGGAGCCGAAGGTGACAACTACTTTCTCCAATTTTTTTCAACAATAATTCTGTTATATGATTCCCAGATTGATTCTTAGATTTTGCAATTATCTTTCTAGAACAAATTATCTCACTGTTGCCAGTTTTCAACTTTTACACTGCATAGCAAAACATGATAAGCCCCTCTCTGGTGGGAATATTATCAAAATCGCCATGTTGTCTGGGACTAATTCCCTTTTTCATGGTTTCCCAAACAAGGATAAAATTATTCAATACATCTCTGAGATGCCACTTAGCAGAAATACTGCTAAAGATTGAGTCCAGTGCATGGCAAGTGATGTTAGTCAGCAGCTCACTACTCACTTACAAAAGGCAATCTGTTACTCCATGTGCTTGAATGACAGTACTGATATAAATAATCATGCAAGGCTAGCAGTAATTTTGTGTTATGCTGTTGGTGACATCAGGAGAAAAGAGCTGGTGAAACTGGTGTCCTTGCCTGAAAGAACAAAAGGGATAGAATGCTGTGATGGGGGCTTTTTTGTCATAAGACATAAGACCAGAGAAAAATGGTTTCAATTACTAGTGATGGGGCACCTTCTATGGTGGGGCAACATCTGGTTTCATACAGTTCTTAAAATGCATTTAGAAAATTCTACAACATTTGCAGACAATCCTACAATCCATCAGGAAATCTACAAGGAATTTTCTAGCATTGTAGCAGCTGCAAAGATGAATTTTAGTAACAGATTTTTACAATTTCGTAAGATGGAGACAACCCTACATTTTTTTACTTCTCCAGATAAAGCCAGATTTGAGGAATGTGAACTTGCCTGCTTACACTAGTTAGATTTAGGAAATCTGGAAATGGAGTTATTGGAATTTCAAGAAAAATATATCAAAAAATAAATTCTATGACCTATGTGAAACACTTGAGAAGATAGAAGGGATGGCAAACGACAGCACAGTTAGTTCTGAAAATGAAATCCTTAAAGCGTGGAAGTCTCTGCCAAATAATTTTAAGTCAATGAAAGCACTTGGGATTGCTCTCCTTACTTTGTTTGGATCATCTTATGCTTGTAAGCAGCTGTTTTCAACTTTGAATTATACCAAATCTGACTCCAGAAACAGACTAACAGATGACCTGAGTGCTGCATATATGGTTCTAAAACTTGCAAAGTACGAGCCAAGGTTAGACAAATTATCAGCATGCATACAACAACAAAAGTCACATTAATCAAAAGCATGCCAAATGTAACTTTTACTTTTCAATAAAAAGTTGCTTATATCATTGAAAACTCTGTTTTTGTGTTTTTTTAAAGACAAAATATGTTAATCAGATATGAGTTGTTTTTTCTAAACTAAAACCTTAGTATTCAGGTATTCAGGTTAAATTGCCATGTTGACACTTTGCGATAAATAATTGGGTTTTGGGTTACAGTTTAGGCACTTGATCTCTAAAAGGTTTGCCATCACTGTCCTAGAATATTAATAAATCAAAAACAGTAAATCACAAAGAAAAAGAATTTCATCATACAGATGAACATAATATTTCTGGACAAGGTATTATATTGACAAGGTAATATGATAGAAGATATCTTACATTCCTCATTTAACTGACTCCGATTTTGGTAACAGAATTATCAATGGAATTCAGAACTAGGAAGAACCATAAAATGTGAAGAGATAAAATCATAATATTTGTTAAATATGAGATAGCAACTCATTAAATTTGGAAGAATGTATGGAAGAACTGATGCTGAAGCCACTGCAGCAGTGGTGGGTTTTAAAGTTTTTTAGAACCTCTTCTGTAGTTGCTGCCTGCTTTGTGTGAGTGGCTTGCTGGTCCTGTGACTGGGTGTGAGTGGCTTTCCAGCCATGTGACTAGGTGGGCACGGCCAACTTGTAAAATGTGGTGAAACTCACTTAACAATGCTCTTGCTTAGCAACCAAAATGTTGGCTTAGAAACTCTGGCATTTGAAGTGTGCAAGTCTTAAAGCTGTCAAGTTACAAGATCCTTGCACCTCTAACCCTTTAGAAAAAAACCCCAGGGGTGTTCAAATTGACAGCTTTAAGACTTGTGGACTTCAACTCCCAGAATTCCTCCTCTCGCTCTTCATCTTGATGATGTGCGGATGGGCGGGGGGGGGGGGACTGGGACCGGTTCTAAACAGCACTGTAGATTTGTGGAACCTCTTCTATAGAAGAGGTTAGAACTGGCAGGAACCCACCCCTGCACTGCAGCGATCAAAAACTGAAACATTAATGATGTTTCATATCAGACATGCAGTTTTAGATTGTTTAGATTTAGAAATATATTGGTGAATTCTATGGCATACTAAACTAATTCTTTAGTCTTTTGATACTACATTGTGACAATTAATCTTCATAGATTTATGTTTTCTTAAAAAGAAATGTGCTATTTTGTTTCAGAGAATTAACTGAAAATAACTACTTTGTATTTAAAGCACTAGGAAATAATATGTCCCATGGAAGTTTGATACTATACTTCAAAGAATTTCAAGTGTGTTGAGAGATGCTAGAGAATATAAAGATAAAATCAGAAACTTTTCTTTTGGGCTTTAATGGATAAAGAATTGGGGAAAAATGGAATTTTGATTTTTTATATGCTGACAGCATTTTTGTAAATAAAAATGGAAGGATGCTTTGATTCCCAAAATGGATGAAGGACTACAAAAGTTGACGAAATTAGCAGAGATGGCTAAATTGACTGCTTTAATTAAAGAAAAGAATGTAATTTTGTTTTTACTTGGAAATCGCTTTTGGACTTTGCTTGAGATTGGAATAAAATGAAACTTTGATTTGGGGTTTTATTGATTAGAGAGGTTTTTTTGTTATAGAAGTGGTTTGTATACGTTATTATGTAAAAGGAAAAAGTTGAGATTCTAAGTTATTACCTTATTCAACTGCACCAAAAAGAATCAGAAGTCAATGCTTTTCTTTCATTTTCCCTTTCCCCTGCACTTTTTTCTCTTTCCCTTTCTCATTTTCCCATGATTATTTTCTTTTTTTCTGTATTTTATATTTTGATAAACTAATAAAAAAATTAAAGGTTAAAAAAAGTGTGTTTGGAGATGCTGAATAAAACAGAAAGTGAATTTTTCAATATAGTTTGAGTTTTGAGTTTTTGAGTTTTATTAAATTTATATACCGCTCCCTCTCCCCGCAGGGACTCGCAGGGGCGGTGTATAGACAGTACAAAATAAAACAACAAAGCAAGAACAACAATACATTAGACACCTGACATAAACATACGGTCTGTGACATACCCAAACTCATTTCAAGTTAAAAACAGTCAATATAAACTCTACCCCCCTTTATAAAAGGTCAATAAGTTTATCAGCTAATAAAAATAAAGTACATTTAGTGATAGACATTTAGTTGAGCCTATCACTTATTTTATATCTGAACTGGATAGATTTTATAATTTATATTCCATTCTAAAATATTTTTAATCTCACAGTAAAAGAGATCTGAGGTCTTTTGACAGTCTCAGGTATAAAAAGCTTTATGCCTACAACAGCCAAATTGAGTAAAATATTCTTCTGCCAAGATGGAAAATGTACAGTCACAATGCTGATACTTGTTATAAAATCAAATTTCTTGATCAAGTATTTTTTTATCATAGTTTAAAATATTGTTTTATATTATGAATATGTCTGCTAACGTTTGCTCAAATATTTTGCAGGAAATCATTTTCATTTTTTATTAGAGTTAATAACCAGAATAGTAAATACTGGTAGCTTATTACATAGTTCCTTTCATAACATAGGCAATTATTTCATTCATTATTTCTTACACAAAGAAAATGGTATGTATGATGCCCCCAATTTAGCTGCTGGCAAGGCTTTTAGCCCTTGCTTTCATTTTACAAATCAATTAAACTCAAAGGAATATCATTTTAAGTGTAGTATATTGTCATTCAAGCTCCAAACCGCTAAGCATAATATCAAATCAAAATATGAGTGAAGACGATTGAATCCATTTGTAACCCTATCTATGGCGCTTAGAAGCCTGCTAATTATTCTTCGGAAATCTTCAGAGATTGATGTATTTTTTTAACCGCATTAATGAATAATCAAAGGAAGAAAAAAAATTAATGACTTATCTTCAAAAAATGTTGCAGCCATTTAAAAAACAATAATTCTGTTACTCCTTTAATAATATTTACATTATGTTTGAAATATTTCTTTCTTCAGAGTAATTATCCTACAGAACATACAATGGCTTTTCTGAAAAAGAAAAAAGAGGACTGATTCCATTTTGTATAAAAGGAAATTGAAAATGAATGCAGTAATGTAGATAATATAAATTATTTTGGAATGTTCTTATTGCATAACCATTTTAAATATATTGTTTTTGTTTTCATGGGTCATAACTGAGTGGTACATAAGGGTGTTTTGTTTTTTTGCTTTGCAAACAATCTCTTAATGTTTCATTAGAAAATAAGTAACGGTTAAAATAGTCTGCCTACCATACATATAAATCTAAATCCATATTTACTACAATATTGCAAATATAGCTCGAATCTTCCGGAAGGAATCAGTATGTTGGTAAGGGGAAGTTAAAAAGTCAAGATGGTGGCTGTGATCATATGATTGGTGTCTCTTTAATTAAAGGGGCTTTAATTAAGTTATGACCAATAACTTAAATTTGTTGACAATTACTTTACTTAGATTTATGAACACTGTTGATGCCACTGAAAGGAATGACACTAGATTCGGCTATCTAATCCTGTATACCACTGAAAAGAATTACACCAGGTTAGGCTATCTAATCCTGTATACCACTGAAAAGAATTACACCAGGTTAGGCTATCTAATCCTGTATACCAGGATATTATAATCAAGAGGTCCCAATTGTTACATATTCAAATTGTTCCTGGCATATTATTTTCACAAAATAAAAATTAATGAATCATGAATGATTCCTTATCAAAATGGTTATCAAAATGGTCTATTACCTCAACTTTCTTTTGTCTTTTTCCATTAGCAGAAGGGCACATTTTTCAACCAAAGCAGTGAGCAGGAGTCATCACTGTATTATTTTATATTGTTAGAACTCTTTAAAGTGTTATGTAACTTTCAGAGATATTGTTGAAAATATAGATGCTGCTTCAGACATTTGTCGTTCGCTTTGCAAGTCTTCCTCTCACCACCCTTTTACATTTAAAGAACTAAACCACATTGGATTTAGCAAGTAATCTTTTGGCATTTAGAGATGTATCAGAAGTACACTGCTACTTAGAGTAAAATGTGATCTTAACTAGATTAAGGATAGGCTATAGAAAGAACAAAGCTTTCTATGGCTAGGAAGGCCACAGCAGGAAAAAGGAAAAGCAGAAGCTATTTGTGAATTAAGGCTTTCTACTATCAAAAGTTCTCTAGATATTGTAAACAGTGTGAATAATTTCATCTTGCAAATAAACTAAGACTGGTGTTTAACTGGAAATTTTGCACATTTTTAAAAGAAGAAACAGACCTCACTTGGGGAATCCAGAAATTATGTTGAGGAATCCAGAAATTATGTTGAGTAACAGTGGGTATTCAATATGGGCAGTCTGTTTTAACAACTGATTGCCTCATTTAACAACCATTATTAGTTCTTACAGTGCTGAAAAAATAACCAATCTTGGCATTTGTGATGTTGGCAGGTCTCTAAAGCAAAGGAAAGCTGCTTCTGTTTTGCTTAAGAATTGATTTGTCTCTCCCAATTATGGTTACTAAACAAGGACTTTCTGTAGCTCAAGCCATCTTCTCCCATCTTTTCCTGCTACCAGTGGCAAAATGCCAATAACTGCAATCTCCATTGGCAGAAAGAGTAGATAAAGGAAAAATTATGTCATTAACAAAACATGTCATCACTGATGTTATAGCAACATCTGTCTCAGCCTTCCTCTCTCCCTCCTTTCCTTCCTCCCTTCCTCCCATTTTTTTTAAAAAATAAGATTGAAAACTTAAAAAGAAAGGAAGAAAGTAAAAAAGTAAAAGAAAAGAAAAGTAAAAAAAAATAAAGAAAAAAGATATAAAGAAGAAATTGCTCATTTACAACAATTCTAAATACCAGTATAATTTTACCTCTTACTTTAGCATATAGCATCTGTTTTCTTTCTATCTGTTCTGTCTACTCATCAAACAAATCATAAGTTCATCTTTATGAACTTTTAGGATTCATAAGATCATACGTCTGTAAAGATTTTCCAATCAGCAATAAATATATTGTTTTTTCTGTAATCAAAGGAATCAATTAATTATTTCGGCAATTTTCATCATCTTCTCCATCCCTTCCTCCATTATAGTGCTAAATATTTATCTATTTATGCATACAATAATCGTCCTAAAGTTATCATATATAAACAAAGTTGCAAGATATTTTTATAACTTTTAATTCCTTTTCCCAAGCCCTCCAATTTCAATTTTATTTTATTTTTCTTCCATTCAATTGGGTTTGATTCACAGAAACTGCCTGGGTATCATACAATCTAATACAAATAAAACGAATAGCATTAGTCATATTTATTACTTTCAACTTATATATTTCCAATATCTCAGGGGTTGCCACAAAGAAGAGGGAGTCAAACTATTCTCCAGGGCATCTGAGTGTAGAACAAGAAGCAATGGTTGGAAACTAATCAAGGAGAGAAGCAACTTAGAACAGAGGAGAAATTTCCTGTCAGTTAGAACAATTGATCAGTGGAACAGCTTGCCTCCAGAAGTTGTGAATGCCCCAAGACTGAAAGTCTTTAAGAAGATGTTGGATAGCCATTTGTCTGAAATGGTATAGGGGTTCCTGCCTAGGCAGGGGGTTGGACTAGAAGACCTTCAAGGTTCCTTCCAACTCTGCTATTGTATTTGTATTTCTAATAATAATATATTTATATAAAGTTGCAGTCTGTAATTATTAAATTATTCCATTTCCTGCTTCTTAAGGGTCAGGAAAAGTGACCAGCAGACTTTGTGCCTAAATCAAGATTAGAACTCACAGCCTCCTAGTTTGTTTAGTGTATACACTGAACCAGTGACGTGCAGTCAGGTGAGGCAAGTGAGGCACAGCCTCACCACTCTCATCATGAAAAAAAAAGTAAAAGGAAAAAGCTGAGCTAGTTACTGCCTCACCGTGGATGACTCTGCTTAACTGTTAAAAAAAGCTGGAAAAGGTACGTGTGGGTTGGAGGGAGGGGGAGGAATTCAAACTTCCTCCTCCTGGTGCTGTGCAGGGCTTTGGGCAAAGGCTGGAGGGAAGGACCCTGGCTCGCTTGTGCTCTCCATCCCCAAGAGTAGTTTGATTGCAGGCAGAGCCATGTTGTGGGGCCAGTGTGTGTGCTACAGCATGGCTCTTTGCCTGGCTTCCTGCCTCCTCCTGTGGTCTCCTCACTAGTGCTCTCCCTCCCCAAGTGTAGTGACTTCCTCCCCAGGCCCCCATTCATTTCTCTCTCTTACACACACAGCTGGATAAAACTATATAAAAATCTAGCCCAGCTTCACTGATTACAAGTTTGAAAAGGCAATGTGGCTCCGCCTGCAATCAAACTACTGTTAGGGTTCTAAATACCATGCAGAAATAAATCATTGTCCAAGGCAAAACATCCTTAATGGTGCAATTTATTCCACAGGCATGTTAGTACAGCTATGGAAATTTCAACTCTGGAAGTACATGCTCTGGGTTCACCCAGTTAAAGTTCATGATCTCTCCCCACACCCACAAATCCATCACCTGTTCCAATCATCATCTTCCACGCTGGCATGTACACCCATCTTCTTCCGGCCAGGTGTCGAGATGCGAAGACAAAAGATGACCTTGGCTTCTACAAAAGAATGTCAACAATCCATTCTACAATCCTACTCCTTTCTATTCCCCCCTCCCAACTACTACACTATTGAAACAGCATAGAAAATTCTAAGAAAGTGTGGCAGGCCAAAGATCCAAAAAAGAATATAATTACAGGCCTGACAGGCGGCCTCTCCTCAAAAGAAAAACGTTTCCTGCAAAGAGAATAACATAAAAGTTAACATAACAAAATTAACCACCTCTTCTCCACCCAGGGGAACCCCTTGACTTCTCAGGAAACTTCCCATTGAATTGCTTTACTAACTTCTCCACTTTCAGGTTCCCACTGTTTACCCAATTAACTTCAGACCAAGGGTAACCCTTCCAATGCACTAAGTACTGTAAGCAACCCCTATTCAGCCTGAAATCTACAATTTTTTCCACCTCAGATTGTGTTTCCCCTTCCATCACTAAAGGAGGAGATTGAGCTTGGGTGGATGCTCTTCTGTTAGACCCAATTACTGGTTTCAACAAGCTACAATGAAATTCTGGGTCAATTTCCCCTAGACTTCTGGGTAGACTGAGTTGAACTGTAACTGAGTTAACTATCTTCACTATTGGGAATGGACCTAGAAATTTTGGACCCAATTCCTTGCTAAGCATTTCTAATCTTATGTATTTGGTAGATACAAAAACATTGTCCCCCACACGGTAGGGGTTTAGGAGTGAGCGACATTGATCATCTTGCTTCTGGTAGGCTTCTGCTGCAACTGCTAGAGCCTTCTTCGTATTCTCCCATCCTTTCTTTAGCATGTCCATCCATTCACTCAAAGACATGAAAGAAGGAGGTTCTCTAGGCAACTCAGGCATGGCAACAACTCCCATGCCACTGGTAATCTGGAAACCCGCTAATCCTCTGCTGCTGTGGACCGCATCGTTGTACGCCACTTCGGCGAAGGGTAGCAAGTCCGACCAGTTGTCTCGCTGATAGTCCACAAAACACCGGATGTATTGTTCCACCACCGCATTGGCTCCCTCTGCTGCGCCGTTCATGCTGGGATGAACCTCTGAGCTCAGTTCTTGTGTGGACCCAATGGATCTCAGGACCTCTCTCCAGAACTTGGTTGTGAACTGGACTCCGCGGTCTGAAATGATCCTCTTGGGTACTCCATGCAGGCGATAAATGTGTTTCACAAACATTTTCGCTAATTCGTTTGCGGATGGCAATCCTGAGCAAGCAATGAAGTGTGCCTGCTTAGAAACCAAATCAATAACCGTCCAAATTACTTTATGCCCACTGCTGTCTGGGAGTTCCATGATGAAGTCCATTGCGACCTCTTCCCAAGGCCGTTTCGGGCTCTCTGCTGCAGGTGCTGTAGGTTCTGGGCTCTTGGATTCAATCATCCACGGCTGGCCTTGTTCCTCCTCCGAGGCCTCCCCCTTGGTAGGACTCTTCGTCACCTGAAGTTGGGGGTTCTCTTCCAGAGGTTGGTTGGGCATTTCCCCCTCCGAGGCCTCCCCCTTAGTTGGACTCTTTGTCACCTTCAGTTGGGGATCCTCCTCCGGAGATTGTTTGCCCTTTTCCTCTTCCAAGGCCTCCCTCTTGGTAGGACACTTCGTCACTTTAAGTTGGGGATCCTCTTCCAGAGGTTGTTGGCCCAGATGACTTTTCTGTGCAGGCATCTGGGGCCCTCTCTTTACCACCGTAGCAATTGGTACACACGTTTGTTCTTCGGCAATTCCCTCCTCCGAGGCCTCCCCCTTGGTAGGACTCTTCGCCACCTGAAGTTGGGGATCCTCTTCCAGAGGTCGTTTAGGCTTTTCCCCCTCCGAGGCCTCCCCCTTAGTTGGACTCTTTGTCACCTTAAGTTGGGGATCCTCCTCCGGAGATTGTCTGCCCTTTTCCTCTTCCGAGGCCTCCCCCTTGGTAGGACACTTCCTCACCTTAAGTTGGGGATCCTCTTCCAGAGGTTGTTGGCCCAGATGACTCTACTGTGGTGGCATCTGGGACCCTCTCTTTACCGCCGTGGTGGTTGGTGCGCACGTTTGTGGCATTGGGGCTGGAGCCAAACACTCTGACGCTCTGTGGCCAAGTTGACAACAATGGTGGCATTTAATTGGCCCACACGAGGAATGGAACCTAGTTACATCTCTAAACTTAGGAACCGTTTCATCACACTGCCTTGCTCTCCAACTTGCAGCTGCCCCCTTGATAAACCCTTCTTCCATGGTGGAGATTGCTTCTCTGTAGGAAGGTGGAGTAAGAACCTTTTGGGGCATTGCAGATGCACCTTGTCCCGCTTCCCATCTTGCAGGCCTGGCTTTGGTAATCCCTTCTTCCATGTTGGTGATTGCTACTCTGTAGGAAGGTGGGGTAAGAACCACTTGGGGCCTTACAGGCGCACAATTTCCCGCCATCCATCCCGCAGGCCTCCCTTTGATAATACCTTCTTCCATGGAGATTTCTTCTCTGTAGGAAGGTCTGGTAAGAACCTTTTGGGGCCTTGCAGGGGAGACTGGAACCGGTGGGGAGGTCAATCCCTCGGTTGGCCACTGCCCAGCTTTCTGCCATGGTGCCATCTGCTGAGGGAGGGCAGGTGCCCACTGGCATCCCTCCCATCCATGACCTGGGGTTAAGACCCATCCCGGGGTTGCCTGCTTCACAGGTTGCAGCTCAACCAATGATGGCTGGCTAGGGGGTTTTACGTGCCAAGGACCCTCCTGCTGGCTTGGAGGAGTTATGGGCCAAGTAGGTGCCCTTTGCTGGCTTGGATGAGTTATGGGCCAAGTAGGTGCCCTCTGCTGGCTTGGAGCATTTCCCCATGCTGATGGCAAAGGAGTTTGTAAGTAGCATCTTTTCCATCCAAGTCCTGGGAGGAAAGCCCAATTTACTGCCCAATTTGCTTCATTTACTGGTTGCAGCCCCATTTGTGGTGGCTTGCAAGTGATAGATGCTGGAAAAATTCCTTCTTCCTGCCTCCTTTGAAATTCCCATTTTGAAAGGGAATCTCTCTCCCATCTAGTTGCAGGGTGATATGCCATTACATTTATTGCCGTCTGGAAGGAGCCCAAACCTCCGTTCTAAGGGTGTTTTTTTTTTCCAATCTTGCTTCTAAGCTGGGGGGGAAGGAGGGGGAGCATGCACTCACAATTTTGCTGAAGAAGTCCGTCTGAGATTTCCTTCGTCTTGTCGCGTCTCCTCCTGCATTCCTCCAGATGCAATTAAACTGGAAACAGCATTCCATTGCCTTTGAAGTTCCGTACTCCTCTTCTTATCACCAAAAGCTTCTCATTAATTCTTCGCTGATATTTACGCTGTCCCGGTCAGCATTGGGAATGCCGAGACCCACATCACCAGATCTTCCATCACCAGCCCTTCCCCCTTGATAGGGGGAGGGAGCTAGTGAAATATTTTTAAAGTAGAGAGTTGAAATAATGTTAGGGTTCTAAATACCATGCAGAAATAAATCATTGTCCAAGGCAAAACATCCTTAATGGTGCAATTTATTCCACAGGCATGTTAGTACAGCTATGGAAATTTCAACTCTGGAAGTACATGCTCTGGGTTCACCCAGTTAAAGTTCATGATTTCTCCCCACACCCACAAATCCATCACATGTTCCAATCATCATCTTCCACGCTGGCATGTACACCCATCTTCTTCCGGCCAGGTGTCGAGATGTGAAGACAAAAGATGACCTTGGCTTCTACAAAAGAATGTCAACAATCCATTCTACAATCCTACTCCTTTCTATTCCCCCCTCCCAACTACTACACTATTGAAACAGCATAGAAAATTCTAAGAAAGTGTGGCAGGCCAAAGATCCAAAAAAGAATATAATTACAGGCCTGACAACTACACTTGGGGAGGGAGAGCACAAGCGAGCACTGAGGAGACCACATGAGGAGGCAGGAAGCCAGGCAAAGAGCCATGCTGTAGTACACACACTTCCCCCCAGCCTCTTTCTTTTGGAAGGCTCAGATCGGCTCCCCACCGGCTTCTCTGCCTCTCCTCTCACCCCAGCCTGCCAGCAGGAGGTGGTGGGTGGGCTTTATTGTGTTCCAGGCATTTCCCACCCAGACAGCAGGCTGCATTTGCAATGGTGGAGGTGTTTGGGAAAGGCAACAGGGGAATGGGGGGGATGGCAGAGGAGCTGCTTTCAAGCCACTGGAAAAGATATCCAATCCAACTTTTTGTGTGTGGGGGGTTTGTTTGAGAGTGAGTGAGAGAGGGAAGGGGTAGGAGAGATAGTCCAATCCAACTTCTGTGTGTGTGTGTGTGTGTGTGTGTGCGTGTGTGTGTGTTTGAGAGAGGGGGAGGAAGGGAGAGAGGGAGGAAGGAGGGGAAGGAGAAGAAAAAGAAAAAGAAAGAAGGAGCAAAGGAGAAAAACAAATGCTGTCGCTTTAAATTGGAACTGAGCATGCCTGGCTGTGGAATTCTGGGAGTTGAAGTCCACAAGTCTAAAAATATTTGAAACCCAGCACTGTGTCAGTGCCTCACCAGTCATAAACCTCACCGCACCTCACTGCACTGAACTGTATAATAATCTTTAAAATCCTCTGATTCAGTGTATACATTTGAATCTGAAATTTTCTAGCTTTTTTGCATGTCCACCAAACATTATTAAATGTTCCTTCTTGTTCACATTTGCAACATAAATTTGTAATTCTCTGGTGACATATACCTCATCTTTCTATGAACACTGTTTTTTAATTTAGTTTCGTGTATTAATAGCAAAACAAATGACAACAGAAACAACTAAAATATAATAAAAGAAAACAAAAAATACAGAAAAAAGGATGAAGTAAATAATATGTACTTCATAGAATGCATATATAATTTGGTATTTATTCACCAAATTGAACTTTAAATGTGCAGGAAAATATTGATCTATTTTTCCTAAAACAAGCTAATGGGTGGGAAGTGACTTGCTAAGACAGCACAGTCAGTAGTGGGTTACTGAGAGCTGGAGTTTTCCACAGCAGGAATGCTAGTGGAAAATAGCCACTTAGCATCAAGACTGACAAATGTAAAGGTATCTGTCAAAGCATCTTAAAATCAGGAAAAAGAAGTGCCAGAGTTAAACTGGGGTAGATACAAGAGAGAATTACATTCTGTTGTTGACAGAGGGCAACAAACTGTTTAAAATAGCTTCATCCTAGCATGTAATAAAGCTTCCTATCAGATCATATCTAGGTGGTTTCTATTGCATTCGAAAGTCTGAAAGCATGAATGTTCTCTCAACCTAACTCCTATACTACCTTAGTGTTTTTTCTTACTGCTGATGGATGAAGGCCTTCCATTTCAAGGCATGAGCTTCAGGACTGCACCATAATTCATGGGAAGTTAAAAAGATGAAGAAAATATTTTACAATCAGTTTCTGATCTCAAAATTCTCTAGTTTTCTTGCATCTACCTATTACTGTCTATTAATAGTTTTAATGTGTCATCCTGTTTCATAGCACTCAATTTCAATTGTTTAATGTTTTTTTTTCTAATTTAAAGGATCATATAACTTTTACAATTGTAATAGATATGGTGGGAATGATGAGGAAAATGATGGGGAAAATGATGCTGCACCCTTGAGGGATTACTATTGGCATTGATACAGAGATCAATAGATAAATGGTTAACATGGTATAAATAATTCCTTATCTTTTTCATCAAATGGCATAAATTACACTGGATTATTGGTCCCTTGAAAATCAAGAGTTCATCAATGAAAATAGTACTGACACACTATTTTCTGGTTTTACAATTTAATTCATGAGACACTTAAATGAAGATATCTGGACTGCAACCAAATTAGATGAATTAAAATTAGTGTAATCTCAAATAATTTCAAACCTGAGCATTCTAATGCTATTAGGATCAAACAAATTAGGGAAGGAAACTATTTTTTACTAACTTGCTCTTTAGAACAGTTTTTCCATCTTACATTGAACTTTTCTATGCAACTTTCCATAATCCACATAATTCTTATTAAATATTTTAATACATTTTTCATATTATGCACATTTAATGCAAACTTTGTAAAATTTCCCTTGCATAACTCCATTTTAAAATAATAAATTGTTCCCTTTTGTGCATTTTTATAAATGTACATTCTTTTTTAAATGTACCAAATAAATGTTTTTTTTTCTCCTGCAGATTTCAGATCAGACAATAGTAAACTTCAGTCAACACAGCTCCTCATGCCACAGCAAAATTATACTGGCAAATTACACAAATCTACAGCCCTCAAAATTCATGGCCAATTTCTTTTACATCCCTTAGTTAAATCTTTGTAACCTGTATTCTCAGTGGAAGACATTAATTTTCTCTTTGTCAAGCCTGCCAGCCCTGTGCTACTAAATTTTGAAAGAACCTATTTGTGCATATTGAAGCACGGTCCAAAGGGCTCTTACTCTTGGGGCGACATGTTCAGAATACATACAAACTTAATGTTTGTCATTGGTCATGCTGAGCAGGCAGGCCTCTCCTTTCTAATCTCATCAATGTCAGAGTGATGGTGAAACCAACAGCTGTGTCAGAGCAATTGGAAAAATAGATTCCGAACAAAGGGGAAGACCCATCACAACAGGGCTTCTCCCTCTAGAACATAAGCTTAGCTTCAGCAGAATGCATAAATATTTGATTCACTATTTTGTACTCTTTATCGCTCTTGTGCTTTTCTTTATCTGCTCCCTCACCCCCACCCCAGCCATCAGTAGCACAGCTAAATAGGTTCCCCTGTTTAACAAGCTGCCAGAGATGAGCTGCTTAATAAAAATGCCCCTCCTCAAAAGCCACAGACACCCTGATTCTAATATATTTATTTTCAAATTGTAAACATGTGATTTCTAGTAAAAAATAAATTGTAAGATTCCAGCTTTCCTTCCTTCCTTGATCATGTGCATATCCTATAGTGATAAAGAAATGCACCACAAAGCAGCCAAGGAAACAAAAAGTCCACACCCCCTTGGGGTCTGGGCCTGCATTTGCATCCAAATGCTGAAAGGTAGAAATTGTTCTGAAACATTGGTTTCATCCAAGTAAAATTGCTGTTGGAGAATAATAGCTGTTGCAGCACCCCAAAGCAAATGCATTACTGGCAATTGCCAAATGTGCTGTGGGCACATTTTGGTTGGTACCTAGGATCTCACTGATGATGAGTTACATACTTGTAGTAAATACAGACTAAGCTTTGTCAAAATGAGATATTAAAAATAATGAAAGCTAACACTTTTGATTCAAAATCCAAGGAGTGGTTGCATGTTTGATAATTACCTCACCCAATATCCTGGTCACATCCTACAGTCCCACCTGTGTAAACCTAACTTTTCCCCACAGATCACTGGCTATCATCTGCAACTTGAAGGCTGCATTCACATTATAAATGGCACATTGGAACCAAACTCTATATCCTAATTGGAAAAGCCAGAAAAGAAGCTAAACATAAAATATGATTGACGCTCTCTACATGGGGCTTCCCTTGGGACGCGCCCGAAGACTGCAGCTAGTCCAGAACGCAGCCGCGCGGGCGGTCATGGGGAGTACCAGGTACTCCCATGTGACACCGCTCCTGCGTGAGCTGCACTGGCTGCCTGTGGTCTTTCGGGTGCGTTTCAAGGTTTTGACCACCATCTTTAAAGCGCTCCATGGCATAGGGCCCAGTTACCTGCGGGATCGCATCCTCCCACATACATCCCAGCGGCCAATTCGCTCTCACAGAGAGGGGCTTCTCCTGGTGCCGTCCGCTAGGCAATGCCAGCGGGCGACGCCAAGGAGTAGGGCCTTCTCTGTGATGGGCCCAACCCTCTGGAATGACCTCCCCCCCGACATCAGAACCACCACCGACTTCCGCTCCTTCCGGCAGAAACTAAAGACTCACCTGTTTCGACTGGCTGGCCTGGCATAATTTCAACGCCTATCTCCTGGCATTTATATTTTACTGGTTTTTAAGGGTATTATTCTAGTCTTAATTTTATTGGGTATTGGGATCTTAATGTCTGTTTATTTTAATTATTTATTAGCAATACAGTCCTGCACATCTTTTATCCTCCTCTTATGCATCTATCCATTTTATATTTGTATATATATATTTTCCATGTAGTAATTTTAATTGTTTTAATTTTGTTCTTTGACATGGACTGTACACCGCCCCGAGTCCTTTTCGGGAGAGGGGGCGGTCTATAAGCGCTAATAAATTGAAAATTGAATTGAATTGAATTGACATAATTATTATCAAATCATGTATTTCATACATTTCCCCTGTTGCATGTTTAAAATATGATTCATTGGTATACCTTTTTCTAGTGTATTGTTTGAATATATTGCTCAGTTGACTCCCTAAGTAGCAAAAGGTTGCTTTTTAGAGAAAAATAACAAGGAAATATAGCAGAAATAAAGATATTTTTTTTAGGTTCTGAGTAATCACAACTGCTTAAATTAGTGCTAATGGACTTGGACAAGATGTCTACTCATTAATTCAAACTATAAGTGCTAGTTACTTGCCAAACAGAATTTATCTTGCTTGAGGAGACTATGTAAATTTTAGGAATCAATAATTGTTTTTTAATCTGATGATAAGTTTCAAGGAGGCTGTTGTAAAAACCAATACATAACAAGGATTATTTGAATGACTCTTATCACAAAATGGGAGATCAATTATTAATGATTTGAAAACCAAGTGATAGGTGGCCTGTGATGATTAGAGTATAGATTCTAGTAGAAAAATCAATGCTTTATGACTCCATTTCAATATGGCTTCAGACTGATTCTGAGACTGAAATTACCTTGATTAATGTGATAAATAACTTGCACTTGGAGAGAGAGGAAAACAACTAGTTGAGTGAAAAACTACCTCAAGTAGTTGAAAAACCCATATTTCTGAAAAGACTTGAATATTATTCCATTTAGCTTCTAAACTACAGAACAGGATTGGAAATGGGTGGCATGGTTTTACAATAATATTTCTGTCTTGTTCACAACTTATAATATTGAAGGATAATATTTTCTTTGGGAAGTCAAGATGGTGTCCCAGATCTTTCTTTTACTATGGTTATCCCCAAATAGACCAATTCTTATCTCTTCTCATTGTTTCCTTGATTTTAAAACATTCTGATTTTATGGCTTTTAGATCTTAAAATTGTATGGCTTTAATCTTAGTTTGTATGCCATTTGATATCCTTTATGATGGCAATATCATCAGTAAATAAATAATAAAATTAATCCTCACAGGTGGGTGGGCCTAATGGATGTCATAATTTTTGGAATAGCTAATATAGTGAATAGGATGTGGAAATAGTTTGTTTAATCTCACAATTTATGTTACCTAATTAACATTTCCAAAATCAATATAACAATATAAATGGGGTTATATTTCAGTAATAAAAATTCCTTGCATTTTTTGGTTTTATTCATCAATAAACAATATATGCAAAATGCATAAATTATATCAAAACTTCAAAATAGCATATAGAAACGCATTATATTAAAACCAATACTTGCAGATTGCTTCTATCTGTGTAATGAAAGATCAGTGATGCATTTAGTAAAAAGTAGCAATAACATTTCAGAAAGAAATACAAAATGCAATTTTAAGTGTATTCCTTTTTGTCATTAGAGAATGTTCCTATCTTTTGCTTGTTTTTATGCAGTGGATAGTGAGAAAAAAAATTAACACTGATTCAGCTAAAAAACACCACAGATATCAATTGGTGTGAAATTTATGCATAATTTATAAGGCTTTCCAAAAGGAAAGAAGAGAAACAAAAACTCCTATTTGCCAAAAGGAAGGAAGAGAAAGAAAA
Source organism: Natrix helvetica (assembly GCF_964273705.1). NCBI lineage: Eukaryota > Metazoa > Chordata > Lepidosauria > Squamata > Natricidae > Natrix > Natrix helvetica. The sequence continues at coordinate 90,861,736 of NC_138554.1, forward strand.
AATCCTATTTGTCCTCTAGGATGTTTTATTTACTGAAGAAAATATATTATGAGCCAAATGAGGATGTGGAACATTTTCATCTGGACCGATTTAAAATAGCAATTACTAGATCAAGGATCCCCTAGCTGTTTCTCTTTTATTTAAAATAAAATTAGCAAGCTCTAAACATATCTTAAAAATAAAAAATATATAATTGAAATTGGCAGTCCCTCTCTTGGTGAAATTAATCTATAAAGTAAAAGTTTTCTGATAGTATTCTCATGGTCTAATTTATTCAGAGCTCTTGGGTTTTCCTCTTGCAAGAGAAATCCTCTTCTAGACATGTCATAAGTCTTTCAAAATCTGAGCATCTTTGATACATTCTACACAGAAAGTTATGAAAAACATTTCATCTAATATTATTATTCAGAGGTCACATTGAAGTTGTGGGAAAGAGTAAGATGTGCAAATGACTAATGATAGAAAAGTGTGTAGCCATACTTAAAGTGTGAGGTCTGGGTTTTGTTTTAAAACATAATATTTTTAAATGAATAGGAATAAAATAAAACCCAAAGCACCAAAAACCACAACAGTAAATAAAATTCCCAACACAAATTATTGTAGGTTGCAAAATAATCTTTGACACAAGGTTCCGGGAGAAAATTACAGGATCAAACTCTGGCAATCTGATGAAGAGGTTCCAGAAATATATTTTGGCAATGCACTACTTATCCCTGACCTGAGCAGTTTAACTTGATATATTTATTATGGAAAAAATTCAGCAGAGACAAGTATTTCACATGTGCAAAGTACTTATATATTATATGTAATGCAGATTAAAATACAAGATTTGCCAAGAATTCTCATCGCCTTGTGCAAAGAAAAAGAATCAGTGTAAATTATCTTTAATCCTATTGCTAGTAAATTATGGATTTTAAATAAGGTGCATATTTAACCATCGAATTAACAAAAAAATGGAAAAAATCTGTATATATTTCTGTTGGGGTCAACAACAGTGAAGATTAAATGGAATGGTTCGAATTAGTATATTAGAGAGCACCCATAGATTCATTGCTTTTCATCCCCTACTTTTATTCTTTTGTAATTTGTCCAACTTCCATTTACATACAAATACCAAGAATATATACAGATATATGTCCCAATCCAAACATATTTGGAGTATGACAGATTGGAAGACTTTGAAAAGATTTTGAAAACAATCTTGAACCAGTAATAAACAATCTTGAGCCTTCAGAATCTTATTTTGTCTCTCAAACAAAATTGCACTAAAATGTGGCTTTTTTTCTAACATGGCTAATTTTGCAGGGGCTTGAGATATCTTTGTTAGCCTCAAAATTGGATGGATGTTTCATGGGATGCATGGGAACATTTACAATATAAAATAGCTCTTTAACCCTAAAAGAAACTGTAAGAGACCAATATAAATAACTAGAACCTCAAAAACCAAACTTTGGTCCTACACAATAAGGTCTCATATCTTAATGGTTTCAAGCAGAAGGAAAGAAGGTGAGATGCTAGGTGAAAATATTGGCTGCCCTGTACTAAATTTCTCAATAAATTAACAAATTAGCTATTTCTTAAAAACATAATTTTTGCAGCTCCCTAACCCAAATTCCTCTTGAACTCTTCATCAGATAAGCATATAGAATTCTTGCACAAGGACACATTCTGTACATTATAAAATTATGAACCAATAAACAGAACAATGCTTCTTCATTTCGACGGCAAAAATATACTGTTTATACACAACAGGATTCTACATCAAAATATTTCAAAAGAATTAAACCAGCCCCATTCTCCCACCTGCCTCAATGTGTCGTTTTGTTAACATGGCATAAAAGATGGCTTCAATCACACTTCAATATGCCATTTGCAGAAATCTGTCATTCAATACAGTTGATGAAAGTGGTCTTCTTACTGCCACCAATTATGATTATTCTACCTCCAGGAAAGGTATTTCCTTAAAATCTGAAAACTTTCACATGTTCTACGTATATTATTGTGCTCTTGGGCAACATATCTTCATTTCAATGGACCTCTCCTAAGGCACTGATTCTTGATGCTTTTCGATAATTTAATGATTATGGATTATTTTAGATTCACGTCATGATTTCATTGCAGCCTTTGAATTCCAACAATATTAAAATGTACTATATTACAGCACTGCAACAAATTACCTATCGTAATCTGAATTATTTTAATTTTTCATTCATGTTATTCAAAATTCAACTCTTCTTTGAATTAACTTTGTTAGTTGTCTAGTAACACAGAAGGCCTTGACCTTGTTTAAAGACCACTTGTTCAATCACTGAACCTACAACAGTGCTGAACAAATGATACAACCAGTCCTTTTGAAGTTCTTAATTTTCCTGCTTACTTCCCGGAAGCATCAATAGGGAAACCAGAAATTGCAATCATGCATAAGGTTTTTGCTTAACACCCACAGTGATTTGTTAACAATGATAGGAATGGTCAAATGGTTACAATGGTGGAATAGAAACTCTGCCTGTTTCTTATGAGCATTGCATAAATGTATGAATGACATTTTGATTGCATTAATTATTTCAGGTTCCAAATTGCTGGTTTCTGAATCCTCTCTGCTTAGGATCACATTATGGAAAACAATTATGTGGCAACTTACAACTATCAAAATAACCCATGTTATAGATATATCTAAAGTAGAAGATAGCAGCATGAAATAATTTAATTGTACTTCTATTCCCTATTGTATAACCTATTTTCAGGACTCCCACAGAAGTTCCCATAAGTTTATTATTAAACTCACCAAAGAAATGCTTTGCCTAACTGAATCCTAATTAATTGTTGCTTTTTTGTAGCATTTTATGTTACCATAGATAAGAAAAGTCCATCTTTGCTAAATGATTAGGAAATAATGAGCCATATTAGCATTATAATTGTAGCTGCTTATTTATGTTATTCACACAGTAAATAAGTAATACATAGTATGAAGCAACTATCTGTGCAATAGATAAATAAAGGGATTGCCATCTACTTCTAAAATTAATTTAGGAATATTGCCTGAATCAAATGTTTATTGCAGTCAAACCCCAGTACAATTTGGTCTGAATCAAAGCAAAGTGATCCAAAATGAGTTGGCATTGAATTCTAGAGTTTAGAGGAACAAATAACTTTACCAATGACCAGTCAGCTTTATTAATATCTTTTCTTCTATTGTTTTTAAAAAGTATGCTATTAAATCAATTCAATCCAGGTCAAAAAAATCAATAAATGCCATGTCTGGCTGAATAGTTAATTGTTTTTCAGAAGTCAGATAGCATTCAGAATGGTGATGCGGTCAATCAATTCACCGTATTATTATATCTTAAAGAAATACAAGATTAGTAATGGGGATATATTAAACTATCATTGTCATAATAAAGAAGTAATATCTGGAATCTTTACATTCCAAGTCATGAAAAAAAAGGTAGAAATTTCATGTTTTATTTCATGTTGATTTCATTATGTAACTTGATTAGCATTATTTTAACATTTAACATTGTCTTTCTTGGAAAAACTATATATCTATCCTTTCAATAAAACCTAATATCCTGAAAAAGGAATCACTGGAATGAAAGTGCTGCACTTAGTATTTAAAGTTATCGATATAACTTTCAATATCCATGCAGGAGAAAATTAATTTGTTTGGTGAAAATGACCACCCTTACCACATTTAATCAAATTAAAGAATGTAGAAAAATGCCCTGGGTTCCTCCTCCCCCAAATACTTTTTGCAACTGAATACTGAAAAACAATTTCCTTCTCATAAAACACCTTGAATCCAAAGACTAATTAAGCTATTGAAACATAACAAAACTGAGAAACAGACTTACCTTCGTCCACTAAGTTCTTCATTTGTCATTTTCTGAAGTGTTGAGACTATTAAAATTGTATTTACCCTTCCTTAATACAGTTGTTTTGTATTAAAGTAGCATTTCTTTAAACTCCTGAAGGTTAGAGTTGATTGTATTTGAGAAAAGGACAAACAATATAAAAGACTCTGTGAATTTTGAAAAACTAACAGCATATAAAAAGAACCTCAGCAATTATATAATGTAATAATATAATTATAATATAATAAAAATATGTAATAAACTGAATTTATATAATTTAGGAATTTAGGATTCATTATTTGAGAATATGGCTGATTGACATTCATTTCCTAAAAATATGGCTGAAATCTCATTTTGTTGACATAAAAACTACCTAGCTCAGGGGTCCCCAAACGCTGGGCCATGGACCAGCATCAGTCCATGGCCTGCCAGGAATTGGGCCACAGCACAAGCAAAGCTCCATCTGGGCACATGTGGGATCCCAGCATCACACCTGCCCCCAGTCCACAGAAAAACTGATTTCTCTTCTATTCCTATCAGCCAAAGGATCTGAATGTCTTTTAGAAAAGATAGAAACAGCATTAACCAATCACTGAAATTTATAGTTTTGGAAATTGGAGGAATCCCAAGTATTTGCATCTTTCTTCTTTCCAGTAAATTTTTGGTTAAGTTGTATAAAACCTGAAATTTTGACAAAAAATCCTCTGCCTATAAATAGACAGTTTCTTCTTTGAATTAGTATGTTTAGTCTGCATTTTCCAGTGCTTTAAATAGCCACTCTCTAGCCTTGGAAAGTATTGCTTTTTTTTTTTTTTACCAATAATAGGTAAGGATATTATTTCCTGCAAATAAAAAGCAACTCAACAACTTTTGAATATATTGTAGTTTAACTCATAATATATGAAATGATCTGTACTGATTACAAAATAATGTTTTGTTAAATGCTATGTCCCATATTCATTTAATACATTGAAATTATATTTGAGTGTCAGATGGCATTTTAAATAAATCATAATGTACCTCTTTCACAAATATTTGTTATTTGAATATTTATTATATACATGTATAGAGAGCAAGTGAGTAGTAGTGGTTGAGATGCTGAACAAATGGCAGGGATGGTCAGTGTTTCTCTCTTAGGCATGCAAGCCTACAAGATCACCTTGGATTAGCAGCTTCTCTAGCAGCCTTAGATTGGGAAGTCATAGTCCATCTATTTATCAACCCACATTGGAATTTATAATTCATAACCTTCAATGAAAAGAAGTTCACTCTGCCATGTATTGTTCTGGGCTGTAAATATAGGCACATTCACACATGCATACATCAGCTCTGATGTACCATTCTCAAACAACCATGTATATGTATATAATTATATTTAAAAGCAGTATTGATTGCAAATATTAATTTATTCTCACAACATATTGTAGTCCATTCAGCAGTTCCAAGAAAGTTCCACATTCATTTGCAATATTCAAGTATCTGAGGGCACAGATAAACCTTCAGGTTGCCTCAATGACTTTCACAGAGAGCGCAAATAATATAAATCCTTCCATTCTTCATCATTCAGTCAGAACTGACGAAGCTTCTTGGATGAGAAGTGAAAATTCTTCAAAGAAAAACAAAATCCAATTGTCTTTTGAAAAAGCAACTTTGAAACAACCATGACTGGATGACTGAGAATCTCCATCTCTTAGAATTACTTTCCCAGTATGTGAAAGTAAGTGTACCTTACCATAGTTACCATACTCTATTAATTCTCCTTTCTTTCATATTAATACATAGCAATGGTGGGTTGCTCTTACCATCGCTACCGGTACACTGATAACGGTCTGTTTGGACACACCAGATGTGCGCTGCACACACATGTACAATCCACCACCCCTGCGACAACCAGCTACTTATTGGGGCTCACGGCAGCCACGCATACTGTGCGTACATGTGCAATGTGCCTTTTGGCATAAATACAGCTATAGAGCATGGGCGAGCGGATGGGCCAAATGAGCCACCGTACTGGAACGCTCTCTGCTGCTCCTGGCCACTACCGATAAGGCCGTAGAGGGCTGTATCCACAGCAACCCACCACTGACACATAGCTTGTCTTCTTCCAATCCATTGGCCATGAGATTATTATCCAGATTTGCTAAAAGCGCTTTGTTAGAAACATTACTGATTTTCTTCTGTTGGCTTGCCATATATGGATATTTTCATATCCCTACTCTTTTCAAGTTACACAAATTAATGGTACAGTAAGTTAAAACATTTCATTTAAAACAGGCCAATTTTCTTTTGTATTTTAGTTCTACTACATACCTTAGGACAGTGATGGTGAACCTTTTTTGACTCATGTGCCATAAGTGGGGGGAGCGCAGGGGGATCGTGCACAGGCGTGCTGCACCCATAATGCAATGTGCGACAAATCCCAGTGCGCATACACGCATTACATGTGCTCCCCCCATTTTTGCATGCTTTTTTTGCCCTCCCCAGGCTCCAGAGATTTTATAGGAGCCTGGGGAGGGCAAAAAGAGCCTACCCCGCCCCCCTAGAGGCCCCCCAGAGGCTTCATGAGCTTCCCTGAAGCCTCCAAAGCACAAAAAACCAGCCCTATGGGCAAACCAGAAATTCAGGAACAGACTTGCCGGTTGCTCGTAGGGCCAGTTTAAGCCCTCCAGAGCCTTCAGGGGCCTTCCGGAGGCTTCCCTGAAGGCTCCGGAGGACGAAAAACGACCCCAGAAGCAAACTGGAAGTAACTTCCAATTTGCTCGTAGGGCCGTTTTTAGTCCTCTGGAACCTTCAGGGACCTTCAGGAGGCTTTCCTGAAGGCTCAGGAGGACTAAAAAAAGCCCTACGAGGAAACCCGAAGTGACTTCCGGTTTGCTCATAGGGTCATTTTTCATCCTCCGGAGCCTTCAGGAAAGCCTCCGGAAGACCCTGAAGGCTCCGGAGGGCTTAAGCCGGCCCTACAAGCAAACCAGAAGACCCTGAAGGCTCCGGAGGGCTTAAGCCGGCCCTACAAGCAAACCAGAAGTCCATTCCCTAACTTCCGGTTTGCCTGTAGGGCCATTTTTTTGCACTCCAGAGGCTTCAGGGAAGCTCCTGAAGCCTCCAGAGGGCCTCTGGGAGTTCAAGGGGAGCTGTTTTCATCCTCCCCAGGGTCCTATAAAGCCTCTGGAGGCTGGGAAGAGTGAAAAATGGCTTTAAAAAAGGCTGAACTCAGCTGCGCACTGGCCAGCTGACAAGGCAACGCCTTGCGTGCCCTGACAAATGGCTCGTGCCATAGGTTCGCCATCCTGACCTTAGAATATTGACTGACTATCAAATTCAGACCTATTGTATTATAGAATGTTATTTTTTTTCTTAGTTGAAGTTCATCTTGATAATGTTAATGCTTTTTCCATCCTAAATTATGACGAGTTTTCAAATATGAGGATATAAACAAACTTAGTAGCTCCCTACTAAGACCACAAGGAATGAAAAAAGCAATGACAGAGATTCCATCTTTATAATTAGATGGACCCCACACCTGTTTCCTTTCCATCCATCTGTCAATATCATGTTGTATAAAATTTACTTTTGACATATAATTTTGATACAGAAAAAATAAAATGTAACAATGACAATTCTAACTTCCTTACAAGCATCATTTTTTTAACCTTGTGTTTTATACTGCTTCTAATAAAATCCACATCAGATCAGTCTTACTTATAAACCTTACACAGGGTCAGTGTGAAGTAGTTGAAAAAAAACAAGGTCTTTAGGTTTGCAAAGACCATCTAATCTGTCTTAAGTGAAGTTTTTCACAGAAACTACTTAAAAATCACTTCTGCATAAATCCAATTAAAATATGAAAATAGCTAAATCAGAAAAGGAATTCTATCACTTGCTGCTTTTTATAGCTGAAAATAGACAACATATAATATTAACCCTAGCTATAGCTGTAATCCTGTTTTACATTAATGTAGTATAAATACCTTAACATAATAACTATATCCAGCTATATTCCATTACAGGTAGTTCTAAACTTATGACCACAACTGAACACAAAATTTCATTTGCTAAGTGAAATATTTAAGTGTATTTTGCTCCACTTTACAACCTTTTTTGATTGAGTTGTTAAGTGAATTACTGCAGTTGTAAGTTAGTAATATGATTGTTAAGTGAATCTGGCGTCCCCATTGATTTGTTTGTCATAAGGTCACAAAAGGTGATCACATGATCCCGGGACACTGCAGCCACCACAAATACGACCCAGTTGCCAAGTATTTGAATTTTGATCATTTGAACCACGGGAATGATGAAACAGTCCTAAGTGTGAAAAACTCCAGAAGTTACTTTTTTCAATGCTGTTGTGACTTGAAATGGTCACTAAATGAACTGTTGTAAGTCAAGGGCTCCCTGAATTAGAAAAGAACCATCTAACTAAATTCCATGAGAATGACATTTTCAGTGCAAAATTAGAATTAGCCCTCAATAATTGTACAAAGGGGAGGTTGGAGACAAGGCATAGTTAGAGATTCATCTTGGTTTATGCCAAATATACTACTTGATAGAACTTTATTTAGTCCTAGCAAATCAATTAAGTGGAAAGTTGCCTCTCTTTTGACTTCAAGCAACAAATGTATTTGCTATACAATACCCTTATGAATTTAATGGATGGTTGGCTATAGCACTAGGGAAATTCACAGAGCAAGGAAAAAGCCAGGAGGGCCACATAAAATAATTCTATGTGAAGCAATGAATTGCACTGCCTTGTGGAAGACTGCATTGAATAATTTTGTTTCCCATTGCTCGGAGATGAATAATTACATCTGTCCCACTTGGCTAGACAAAAGACACTAAATAGCTATAGGAAGAGAGATTTGGGGAGAGACGAGAGTGATTTCCAGAAGCAGCTAGAAAAACAAGTATTTTCCTCCAGTCTATCTAACAATAAAAAAGAGAAATTATACCACCTGGGTTGGGAAGAGAATCTTTTATTAATTAAAAAATATAATTATAAATGATCCTCAAACAATCAAAAGATACCAAGTTTTTTTTTTCAAAATTTTATGTGGTGTATAGTCTGGTACAAATCAGAGCTTAACAATATGTCTATGAGAATTAAAACTTCATTGTAATTCTGCTTACGCTTTAGTGCTTTTTTTGTACTACAAGTAGTTTCAAATTCATTTGTATACCAAAAGAACAAGCTTAGTATTTAATGTTATAATTATATATTTTAATTTCATTTTATATTAAAAAAATTAACCAACATATCAGCTTGGCATGAATGAATGAATGAATGAATGAATGAATGAATGAATGAATGAATGAATGAATGAATGAATAAATAAATAAATAATTGACCAACCAACCAACCAACCAACCACTAAAACCTCAGAAAATCTGGAGTTTGCTTTTTAATATTAGGAACCCCAAAGACTACTCTAATTCTATTAATGCTATTGGTGTTGTGCCTTTGTGTCATATTTTAATTGCCTGGAGCAGGCTCTACCTTGACAAGTTTTTCAGAAGTGGTTTGCCACTTCAATTTTCCTAGGGTTGAAAGAGATTGATTGGTACAAGGTTACCCAGTTGCCTTTGTGTTCAAGACCACACTACAACTCATAATCTTTCCGTTTCTAGCCTGATACTTAGTCTCTATGCCAAACTGACTTTCTTTATTGTTGTAAGGTATAATAAAGTATGTTGGAAGCATTTCCTTTTCCTTATATCACACAAAATCAAAGTTATTCTCAAGCTTCCAGCTTTTACTGGAGTGAGATGTTTAGAGAGATCTTTATTGTCTCTTTTATCTACTAACTGTTCTTGCAGTCCTTCACCAAGTTTATGTCTATTTTCATGTACACACATCTCCCCTCAGAATCGATCTATCGTCTTGTGGGCGAACACCTTCTGGTCACATGGCCATGGGAAATGGCTACAAACTTACTGTTATCACTCTCATTTGGCAGTTCCTGAAAGTCAGATAGAACTGGAAAGTGCCCCTCTTTCCTGCCATGAAAAGTCTTTCATGGCAGGAAACATTAGATTTTCCTTCAATATGATATTAATTACTTATTAATAATGATGGCAGGTCAAGGTAACGGATTTTATACAGAATTTAAAATAAAAGTAATGTACATGGTATCAGGCCTGGACATCCATTGTGCTTTTCCATGACTTCTCAGATTGATAGTAGTTCTTTTAGTGAATAGGTTATTCAGGATTTTTCCTGTTCTGTATCTAGAATTCAAAATATAATACACTTTTCTTCCCATCTTCCCATCTACCAGAATGTGGAGGATCTTCTTTCCCATCTATCAACATATGGAGGATAATTTTTAAAATGCAAGGGGTATGGACAAGCAGCAATCAATGAGAGACTAGATGTATAGAAACAGGTAATTGCAAACAAAAGGAAATTAAGTTAACAGGAAAAGGGTCAATAAAGGCTCTATCTCTCTTAGCCCAACTCAGCCTGGGTCCCTGGGGGGAGGAATTTAGAGAAATTTTCAATATGTAACTTTTGTGCCTTTTGGCTCAGATCTTGCTTTCCTTTTGCCACTATCATTTATATTCATATATTTATATATTCATTTGAACTTTCCTGAGGCTGGTGGGTGGAGCTACTGGCTGCAAGAGGGAGTCAAAGAGATCCATAGGACTAGGGTAGTGGCCCGTGCACCTAATGGCACGTGAATCATATAACTATAAATCAAAAATAGCAATAATACATTCTGAGTTAGTGCGCTTGAGACTGATTTTATTTTATTTCAAAATGACCAGCTTAGTTCAATGTAATAGTTGTTTTGTACCTGTCTTTTGCAGTACTCTTTTCAAATTTGGATACTGTTCCCTTTGTAAACAAATTACTAGACTACATACACATTACCAACTTGAATCTCGAATCTGTGCTCTCCAAGCAGAAAGTAGGTGTCCAATTCAGCCATTCCACTCTATGGAGATGCCACGCTACCAGCCCCCTCTACTGCAAAGATCCAGCAAGAGAAGAGCAGTCTGGACAACTTTGGGATCTGGCAGGGTGAGAGCTGTGAACCATAAACACAAAGCTTTTGCTGTGTCCCAGCATAACAGATATAGCGCCCTTGCTGACCTTAATGGGGACACTAAAGAGAGGTCAAGGTAGTTGTGATAATGATGACTCAAATAAGCAGGGGATCGTGGTCCAAAACAAAGAACTTACTTCGGAAAGGCAAAAGCGTGAATCAGGTATCACACATCAGTTGCACAAGAAGAGCAAGGTATCCAAAAAGAGAAGTCACCTTCTGGTTGGTGATTCAATCGTAAGGGATGTAAATTTAGGAAAGGATATGGAGGTTTGGAAAGAGGTCAGGTGTCTGCCAGGTGCTACTGCCAACAGGGACAAGAGGCGTATTCTTAAGATAGTCAAAAATGCAAGTAAGGACTGTGATGTTGATGCTATTATATCTTGGCACAAATAATCTGTCCCCAAAAGATGTACTTTCTGTGCAGAATGATTTCCAGAGCTTGAGGTATGAACTTAGTAGTATACAGTAGGTTGTAGGCTTACCTTCTCAGAGGTTATACCAGTATATAAGGAACAAAAAGGGAAGGGCCAGCATGTAGCAGAGTTTAATGTGTGGCTAAAGGAGTGGTGCAGCTGGTCCAATGAAAAACTGTACAAAAGAGATGGTTTGCACCCATCAAAGAAAGGGACCGAATTACCTGGCATTAAATTCACAGATTTTCTGGATAAACATTTAAACTGAACAGAGGGGACAGAGAATTAATTGATACGGAACATTTCTGTCCCCAGCAGTCTAAAATTCATAGGGTTATCAGTGCATGTAACATAGATGTTTGTGAGGGTAAAATTATCAGTCCTGCTGTCAAGCAAAACCAAGCATTTAATAGTGAGTGCCATACCATGTGCACGAATCATACAAGTGGCAAGAAAATAGGGGCAGTCAGGCATAACACAGGTTATGTAGACAGTAAACACAGGGTCAATCAAAATGGACTCAAATGTCTATACACCAATGCACAGAGTATGAGGAATAAACAAGGTGAATTAGAAATTCAAGTAAATGAGGGCAGATATGATATTGTTGCCATTACAGAAACTTGGTGGGATGAAACCCAAAATTGGAACATACAGCTAGAAGGATTTAAATTATTTAAAAGAAATAAAAGAGGAGGTGGAGTTGCACTATATATAAGAAATAACTACATCTCTACAGAAATAGAGCACAACAATGATGAGAACTATCTTGAATGCATTTGGGTCAATGTTAAAGGGGTGGATGGGAAACGACATTGCCATAGGTCTATACTACAGGCCACCCAACCAAGCAGAGGAAGTAGATGAACTTTTTGCTAGTCAGCTAACTAAGGTATGTAGGAAGCAGACCACAATAGTAATGGGAGATTTAAACTACCCTGACATTAACTGGGAAACAAACTCTGCACCAAGTGGAAGATCCAACAGGTTCCTAACAAACCTAGAAGACAACTTTCCCAAAAGGTAGAGAAGGGAACAAGGGGATCAGCCATATTGGACTTAATTCTCACTAACAGAGAGGAAATGATAGAAGGTGTTGAAGCTACAGGAACCTTGGGGGCAAGCGATCATGCAGTACTGGAATTCAACATTATGCAAACACAAGTAATAGAACAAAGTAAAATTAGAGTATTGGACTTTAAGAGAGCTAATTTCAATAAACTTAGAGAGAGCTTGGGAAGGAGTCCATGGATGAGAATCCTCAAGAGGAAAACAATTCAAGAAGCTTGGGAAATTTTGAAAAATGAGATTATAAAAGCCCAGTCCAGCACAATACCATTGAAGAAGAAAAATAACATCTCCCCAAAAAAACCCAGCATGACTGCATAAAGAACTCTCTGACAAATTGAAAGCCAAAAAGGATAAATATAAAAAGTGGAAAGCGGGGGGCATAACTAAAGCAGAATATCAGCAAATACCCCCAGCATTTAAAGATGAAGTGAGGAAAGCTAAGGCTCACAATGAAGAAAGGCTTGCCACAAAAGTAAAAAATAACAAAAAAAGCTTCTTCCAACAAGGTTAAAAACAAGAAAAAATTTAAGGAAACAATTGGTCCATTGCTGGGAGAAAATGGCAAGAAGGTGACAAGCAACAGGGAGAAAGCAGAACTATTTAACTCATTTTTTGCATCTGTCTTTACACAAAGGGGAAAAAAACAGTCCAACCTACCAAAAACAGCACCACAAAAATCAGATTAGGAAGACAAGTTGAAATAGGGAAGAAAGTGGTAAGTGAGCACCTGTCTACCCTAGACGAGTTCAAATCACCAGGACCGGATGGATTACACCCCAGGGTTCTGAAGGAACTGGCAGACGAGATCTCAGAACCACTGAACTATATCTTTCAGAGATCCTGGAGCACTGGGGAACTATTAGAGGACTGGAAAAGACCTGATGTGGTTCCCATCTTCAAAAAAGGAAAAAAATAGATCCAGGAAACTCTAGACTTATCAGCTTGACCACAATACCAGGGAAGATTCTGGAAAAGATAATCAAGCAACAAATGACCAAACACCTAGAAGCAAACAAAGTAATAGCCAAAAGCCAACATGGGTTTGTCAAAAACAGATCATGCCAGACTAATCTTATTGCATTCTTTGACAAAGTGACAAAATTAGTGGACCAGAGGAATGCCGTCAATATAATTTACTTATACTTCAGCAAGGCATTTGATAAAGTAGACCATAACCTATTACTAGATAAAGTAGAAAAATGTGGGTTAGACAGCATCACCACCAGATGGATTCGTAACTGGCTGACCAACCGCATTCAATGTGTAGTCCTCAATGGAACTGCATCTACATGGAGGAAGGTATGCAGTGGAGTACCCAAGGCTCTGTCTTAGTCCCAGTACTCTTCAACATCTTCATCAATGATCTGGATGAGGGGATAAATGGGGAACACATCAAAATTGCAGATGACAACAAGAAGGCAGGAATAGCCAACACTCCAGAAGATAGGCTTAAGATACAGAAGGATTTTGACCAACCTGAACACAGGGCACTAACAAAATGAAATTCAATAGTGAAAAAAGTAAGGTTCTACATTTAGGCATGAAAAACAAAATGCACAGATACAGTATAGGTGGTACCTTGCTCAATAGTAGTAATTCTAAGAAGGATCTTGGAATCCTAGTGGACAACCATTTAAATATGAACCAGCAGTGTGCAGCAGCTGCCAAAAAGCCAACACAGTTCTAGGCTACATAAACAAAGGGATAGAATCAAGATCACGTGAAATGTTAATACCACTTTATAATGCCTTGGTAAGGCCACACTTGGAATACTGCATTCAGTTTTGGTTTTCTCAATGTAAAAAAGATGTGGAGACTCTAGAAAGAATGCAGAGAAGAGCAACAAAGATGATTAAGGGACTGGAGGCTAAAACATATGAGGAACGATTGCAGGAACTGGGTATGTCTAGTTTAATGAAAAGAAGTACTAGGGGAGACATGATAGCAGTGTTCCAATATCTCAGGGGTTGCCACAAAGAAGAGGGAGTCAAACTATTCTCCAAAGTACCTGAGGGCAGAACAAGAAGCAATGAGTAGAGACAAATCAAGGAGACAAGCAACTTAGAACTGAGGAGAAATTTCCTGACAGTTAGAATGAGTAGAATAGCTTGCCTCCAGAAGTTGTGAATGCCCCAACACTGGAAGTCTTTAAGAAGATGTTGGATAGCCATTTGTCTGAAATGGTGTAGCGTTTCCTGCCTAGGCAGGGGGTTGGACTAGAAGACCTCCAAGGTCCCTTCCAACTCTGCTATAGTATAGTATAGTATAGTATAGTATAGTATAGTATAGTATAGTATAGTATAGTATAGTATAGCATAGCATAGCATAGCATAGCATAGCATAGCATAGAGAGGATTGTGACAACTTTGATCTTTGCAAGCGTGCAAGCAAAATACCCCAGGATCACAGTGGCGGGGACAGCAACTCCTTCTGCTGCGCTGCGGAGAAGAGCCACTCTGTGCAGGATGCTCTTCAGTGTTAGCCTCAGATCAGCACGAGCCATGGTCCCCTTCATGTTGGCTCAGGAAGGAGGGGAATGGGACCGCGCCTCGTGCTGATCTGAGGCTAGTGCTGAGGAGCCTCCTGCATACACGGTCCCATTCCCCTCCTTCCTGAGCCAACATGAAGGGGACTGCGGCTCACGCTGATCTGAGGTTAGCTCTGAGGAGCCTCCTGCACAGCGTGGCTCTTCTCCGCAGCACAGCGGAAGTAGTTGCTCTCTCTGCCACCGTGATCCTGGGGTATTTTGCTTGCATGCTTGCAAAGATCAAAGTTGTCACAGTCCTCCCTTTTTTAGAGGCTTTTTAAAGCTTCATCTCAGCACTCACCTTTTCCCTTTTACATTTTTTTTTCTTTTCACGAGAGCGATGAGGCTTTGCCTCCCCTGACTGCACGTCACTGTTCAAGTGATATTTTAAAGCAATGTTTCTCAAATTTGGCATCATTATCATGGTTGGCTAGGGAGTTCTAGAAATTGAAGTATAAACATCTTAAAACTTGCCAAGTTTGAAACACACTGCTTTAAAAGTTCCAACCAAGTTTTAATAGGCTGCCTCAGGCAAGCAGTAATGAAAGACTTATCAAGCTGATAAGCTGATTTGATCTGGATTAATTGTATGAGATTTTATGTTTTTTATGTTTTTTAAACTGGCAGAAAGAGGCAGCAGCCACAGCTGCCACAGATATCTTGGGATGGCTGTTTCAGATGCAAAGAAGGATGAAGGAAGGGAAACAAATTGAGATATGGTTTGTTGGAGCTTCACTTTTTCCTTCTAGGAGTACAGTGTCATAGAGCTGACCTCCGCTCCTTCCGTGTCAAGCTCAAGACCCACCTTTTCCAAATAGCTGGCCTGGCTCGACCATAACTTAGTAACGCTCCTGATGGGTTTTTTAATTTGGTAATTTTATTAGGGGATTTTAAATTGTATTTTTAACTGTCTTTCACTTAAGTCCATCCTCCTCCATGCACATATGTATATGTCTCTGTTCTTTTGTATATATGTTTGTCTTATGTGTATTTTTTATCTGTTTGATTGTACGCCGCCCCGAGTCCTTCGGGAGAGGGTTGCGGCTAATCAAATAAAATTATTATTATTATTATTATTATAGAGGTAGCCTGTATTAATCCTTCCTCCTTTTAAGTTTCTTTCTCTTAAACAGTATACCTTTATTGTCATTATACATCATGTATACAACAAAATTGGTTGTATATTTTTTCATTCTTCTTCTTGTACTATCGGACGTTGGCAATCCTATTTTTATCAACAGCCACACAAAAAAGTGTTGTTGAGTTTTGTCCAAATAAGTCCCTTAGATGTTCTTCTTCTACCTGGTCCTCATTTGCCTTCAATCTTTCCCTGGAGGATTAAGTGAAATAATCCTTCAAGGAAAGAAAAATACAACACCCATATTTTTCTGGGTGTCACATCATATGTCCAAAATAGTCTAACTTTCACTTTTTTATGGTTTTGATGATTTCCCACAACTTTCCCAGGTGGCAGAACCAAGGGCTTCCCAGTATTCCAAGAACTGAATAGCCACTGGAACCAGAGTTGACAGGATTGGGTTTAGTGGACCAATAATCTCTGGCTTCATTGCAGCTTCCTTAACCATTTGGAGATGTATAGGGAAAGGCAGGGTATGAAGGTGGGAAGAAGGTAGGAAGTTTATTCCTATTTTCATAAAAAGGAAATCCTGAATTAGCTTCCCCTGCTGAGAACCAATTTGTGAGATAGCCATAGCCACTGTGTCTCAGCTCAATTCATCTCACAGGGTTGTTGTATAAAAAATAGGAAGAGGAACATGTATTCAGTTTGCTCCCCTGAGTTACTTATAAAAGTAATGAAGATGGGTTAAAAATAAAATAAATTAAAATATATGACAGGTTCAAGATTTTATGATTTTAGAAAGAGAACAATTTAGGGGGAATTAAAGATAACAAGCAAAGAAGAAGAAGTAAAGTGCAAACTTGTCTTTGTTTTTTTTGGTTAGTATGGAGATTTATAATAGGACATAAAACATTATAAGATTTGAAATACTCCAGGATATTTTGAAGAATGGTGCGAGAAATTAGTAGCTACAATATCAACAATGGCAACAATGAACCCTGCTTCTATAGACTACATCCAAAAGATATTAATAAAGGAATGACAGATGTGAAAGAAATTTTTGCCTGATGCCAAAATATTGGAACCAGAAATACTGGAAAATTAAAAAGTATGAACTTTTAAAGGATAGAGAAGGCAGCTGAAATGCTCTAATATGAACTTTCTAATGGACATTAAACTAATCAAAGTCTTGAAATTAAAATGCAAAGACAAATGATAAACCAAGAAAAATTGCATAAAAAGTGATTTGTTACTGGTCTTTTACAAAAGAAGTTTACGAAATCTTTGGGATGGTAAAAAGAAAAACTGAACAGAGATAAAATCCTATAACACATCTGAATGAATTAAAGATCAGGATTGTTAGAAGTACAAGAAAATATATATTGGTTAAGGTGAAAAATAATTACGTTTCCACCAAGTTTGGTAAGCTTTTACGAATTTCTTCCTTACATCAGGATTGTAATGTTGATGATTTATGGATTTGGTTAATTTATGGAAAGAAGAGATATTTGTTTGCAACCATGTAGGGGCGAATAGTTATTAAATTTATTTATACTTGTGATGAAGATTGAAAATCACTTCTTTACATATTTTTCTTTTTATTTGTCTTACTTTTTTCCCCTTAACTTTTCCTTTTTTTATTTTTTCTTTCTTTCTATTTCTCTTCTCTCTGAGTTTAATTTATATTTGCTTTTACTATTCTAATTAAAATCTGTAATAGAAATATTTTTAAAAATATAGAAATTGGATGGGATTTGATAACTTTGTGAGTGTACAGTATTTCAATATTATTTTAGTACTATTAATTTGGGTGGATTAGGTATAATTTTTGATATCAGTGGATACTCTGATAACACAAATGCCTTTTGCCAATATTTTCTGTAAGATGAGGTTCTGCAGCCATGCCTTGGTATGTGATTACTTTTTCATAATTTCAATAGGAAATTTAGGAAGAGTCCATTATAATTCAAACCCTTGTGATTATTCCTTAAAGCATCTCTCTCCTTCCCTCCCTCCTCCTTCTCTCATCTACCTATCCATCCATGCATCCACACATTCACTGACAATCAATGCAATGTAGTAGTTCAGAGTTCAACATAAATTGAGAAGGTTGTGGAACTGAACAGCTTTCAGCCTGTCACTCTGCTTCATTCCACTTTATTTTAGGAGAAAAAGGGAAACAT
This sequence comes from Natrix helvetica, assembly GCF_964273705.1. Taxonomy (NCBI): domain Eukaryota; kingdom Metazoa; phylum Chordata; class Lepidosauria; order Squamata; family Natricidae; genus Natrix; species Natrix helvetica. Next base: position 90,879,911 of record NC_138554.1, read on the forward strand.
ATAAGCTGTTTTAAGCTATAAAAGGAAAAGTGGAATACAAAGGCAATGAATACATATAATCCTGTTATTTTACTTCATCTCACCTTCTTTGGCATCCTAAGCAGCCTGGACAATGTTACATGGAAAAACCCTTCAGAATAAACAACCAATATTAAAACAGTGCAATGAACAACAACTTCTATTGTAATGAATTCTGAGATATTGCATTTAAAAGTGATTTCAGATGTGCACAGTATTTTTCACACTGATTTTTCTGAAAAAATGTACTGTATTAAACTTCAAAATAAAACTTTTCATGAAGCAGAAGGATAAATTCTGCTCCATTAAACGTTTCATTTTGAAGTTTAATACAACAGAATGGTAGATTTAAAACAGCTAAGATAATCTTATATTGGCAAAACAATATTTCATCCCATTAACATTTTTTTCTTATAGAAATTCAACTAAGAATAAGAGAAAAAATGAACTGCAATCATAAGGACTTTTTTCGGGTCATCCCAGATTTTTTGCTTTTTTAAGAACTACCATGGTAAAATATTAATTATGATTTTCAGAATTCCATAACTTATTCAAAATGTTTGTTCCCTTTTCCTCAAACTGAGGAAATTACATTAATGTTAATTGATTTTTTTAATTAAAGGTTTTAACAAATTTTACAAATATTACCCCTTCCCCTTCCCACCCTCCAACCCTCCCTCTCCCCAACCTCCCAGAGCAAAATACAGGGTATAAACATTTAACAATCATACGCTAACATAAGCTAACTGATTTTAACATCCTACCTTCTCTTGTGTTTTAATTCCCCTTTTGTTAAGCTAACTTTAGGTAAATTGTAACATTCCTTGTGCCTTCACTCATAAGCTAATTGAAATTTTCTAGTCCGATATTTATTTTGAATATAGTCAATCCATCTTCTCCATTCCAACTTATATTTCTCATCCGAATGGTCCTTCAAATATGCTGTAATTTTGGAGATGACGTCCGGTAGCTGAAGGCGACGGACGCGTGCGTCCGCCGTTCGCTGTTTCAGTGGGCTCCCCTTAAGTCTAGGGGAGCATAGGGTGCCTTGGAGGGGTGCCCTGCCGCAGGGGCGGCTTGCTGGGACCCCCTGGAATGGCGGTGGCCGCAGGGGGGGTCTCCAGCTTTGCCCCAGGAGCTGGAAAGCGTGGGGGGTGCGTGGAATGCCACCATGCGCCTTCGCTGGACTGAGACTGGAAGGAAATAATTAATTTGAAAGAAGCAGCTGAAGTGCGGTGAGGTGGGGGATTTCCCCAAGTCTTTTGCTAGCTTATTCAATTGATGAACTGCAGTTCTTTTCTCAGAACTTTGTTTCAACCTTGGGAAGAGTTAAGATTGGAGGGGGGGAATTTCCACCCCCCTCGGAAAAGTGGCACTTGTAAAATCTCTCCCTCTCATAGGAGAGAGAGAGAGTTTAAAACCTACTTTCACTTCCTCTAAACAATGGAAAAATAATTTTTGACTACAATTGCGAGAGAAAGGATGGTTGAACTGATTCTTTTAAAAACTACTTATGGGAACTTTGGACTTGTTGTTTCCTGACCACCTGTAAAGGCTGAGCTAAGATGGTCACTTCCTCCTTCTTCTTTGTCTTCATGAATGAAATTCCTCCTTTGGAAGATGTTATGGTTCTGAACTAGTCTCCACCCAGAGACCTCCAGGAGCCTCTCTAAATACACTTTTCCCTTGGATTTGGAATATTTTGATTTACCTGTCTGATCTAGTCCTGTACTACAAGATTTATTCTCCCCTGGATCTGCCTGCCTTGTGATCTCTACCGGCTGTGCTCTCCCACAGATGCCATTTCTTTGCACAGATTAATAACTAACTCTGAACTTTATCATGGGTCCAAAGAAATTACCGCCTGGTAAGGCTTCGTCGGTCCCGACATCTTCTACATCGAGCCCAGTTACTCAACAGTCACAATTGGGGTCATTTCTACAACCCAAAGCCCCTGAAGAGAGTATCTATCCATCAGATGCTTCAATCTATCTTAAAGGGACAGACGAAATGAAAAAAACAACTGAAAGACTTAAATGATCAGCTCAGAGAAACAAAACAACAAGCCATACGGAATGAACAGAGAATAGATGTACTGGAGGAGGGTGCGGTCGGGATGAGGGACGAGGTTAAGACAATCCAGAGGGGGAATGTAGAATTTGAAAACCACATGATAAAAACGGAATTTGAAAGGATGTCTTTTTTCCTTAGGTTCCAAAACTTGCCAGAAGTTGAGAATGAAGATAATAATCTTAAGGAGATTATGACCACAATATTAGCAGAATATATTAATAGAGATAAACAACAGCTGTGGTGGGATATAAACTTGATTTATAGGATCAACTCAGCATATGCAAGAACACACAATGTTCCAAGGGAAGTTCATGTTAAATTTCTTAGAAAGACTACAAGAGATAAGGTTCTAGGAGCTCAAAGGGGAGGACCACTAAAATACAAAGATAAAGAAATAACCATTCTTAAACAGATCCCAAAGAAAGTAAGAGATAAGAGGAAAAAATATTCCTCTTTAGCAAAAAATATATATAATAAAGGGGTCTGGTTCAGGTGGCTATTACCAGAAGGCATGTTGATTTTTTGGGAGGGCATCAGAATTAGAATTAACACAGTTGTGGAGGCAGAGGCTTTCACTAAAAAACATAGTGCTCTCCTAGATGAAATGGGGGATGCTACACAAGAGACGAGGGAGGGAGGGGCTGAGGCTCTGCCAACAGACCGGGGGGGGGGGGGAGGATGCAGCAACCAGAAGACTCAGATCACAAAAGTGACTTGAAACATTATTGCAATTGTTGTTATAATGTACCTTTACAGAAGTGATACAAAAAATGATTGAAACATACTGATGACTTAGTGTTAAACATAAAACTGCTAATTTTTTATTCAAATGTTGATGTATTTCTATTTTTTTTGTAAAAGTTGTGAGACTTGGGGGGAATGCTCTCCTCCCCACGATGTAGCTGTCAAAATTGATTATACCCTTTTTAACCCTTTTTCCCTGGAAAAAATTGTTAAAACCAATAAAACTTGTTGGAAAACAAATATGCTGTAATTTTGGCCATCTCTGCTAGATTTACTACTTTTAGCGTCCATTCTTGAATAGTAGGCAATTCTTCCCTCTTCCAGTACTGCACCACCAACAATCTTGCTGCCGTCATTAAGTTCAAAATCAAATTAGTCTCTATAACTGTACAGTCTGTAATTATACCTAACAAAAACAACTGGGGGGTGAACTTTATCCTTTTTTTTAGTGTACTTTGAATAACCCACCATATTTTTATCCAAAATGCTTTGCCTTTTTTGCAAGTCCACCATATATGGTAATATGTAGCATCAGCACAATCACATCTCCAACATTTAGATTGTAAATTCGGATACATACAAGATAAGTTTTTGGGATCTAAATGCCATCTATACAACATCTTATAAAAATTCTCTCTCAAATTCTGAGCTTGCGTAAATTTTATATTTCTTACCCAAATCTTTTCCCATGTCTCCATCATTATTGGCTCTTCGAAATTTTGTGCCCATTTTATCATACAGTCTTTAACTAACTCTGTTTCAGAATCTATTTCTATCAGTATATTGTACAACCTCTTTATATGCATTTGACTCTGGTCCCTAATTTTTTTTACCAAACTATCCTCATTTTGTGTGATACCAATTGTCTGATCTTTTTTCCATCTAGCTTGTAACTGTCCATACTAGGAACAAGGTTTGAATTACCCTTTCCTCTCTTAATACATTCAAAGGCTTTAACTGTAATACACCTCTCTATATTAAGAAGTTCTCTATATGTAATTACATCCTGTTTTGGTTCTATACTTATATTCTCTATCGCGTGTCTGGGTACTACCCACATAGGTATCTTATCATTTAACCTATATTGGTATTTTTTCCAGACACGCAATAGGGCATTCCTTAATATATGGCTTTTAAAAATCTTATCCACCTTCTTATCATATATTAAATAAGCGTGCCAACCATATACCAAATCATATCCCTCAATATTCAGTATTCTATCCTCTGTTAGATTAATCCAATCACTAATTGTTGATAAAACTACTGCTTCATAGTATAATTTTAAATTGGGCATTTTCAAACCTCCTCTTTCCCGTATATCTTGCATTATTTTAAGTTTTACTCTTGGTTTCTTCCCCGCCCAGACAAAGTTATTAATACCTTTCTGCCATTCTTCCAAATTTGCATCTTTTTAAAGTATTGGTATCATTTGAAAGAGAAATAGAAATTTAGGCAAAACATTCATTTTTACTGCTGCTATCCTTCCCAACAATGACAATTGCATTTTTTCCATTTATTCATCTCTAACTGTATTTTATGTCATAATGGTTCATAATTATACTTATATAATTTCCCATTTCAGGTTGTAATGTAGACTCCTAAATATTTAACCTTTTCTACTATCTCGCATCCTGTTGCTCTTTGTAGTTCTTCTTTTTGATTTGTGGTCATATTTTTACCTATCATCTTTGTTTTTCCTAGATTTATTTTGAACCCAGATACTTGACCATATTGATTAATTATGTTCATTAAACCTCTAGCTGATTTCCTGGGTTGGGTTAAAGTTACAACCAAGTCATCCACAAATGCTTGTAGTCTATATTCATAATGCCTAATCTTAATTCCCTGTAGGTCATCTGACCCACGTATTCTATTCAACAATAACTCCAAGGTTAAGATAAACAATAATGGAGACAGGGGATACCCCTGTCTTGTTCCTTTTTCAATTTTGAAGGATTCTGTTAAACTACCGTTAACTATAATTTGTGCTGTTTGTTTCTGGTATATTGCCTTGATAGATTGTGTAAAATACGCTCCAAAATGCATCTTTTGTATTATTTTTATTAGAAATTGCCAATTCACTCAATCAAATGTTTTCTCCACATCTAAAAATAAAAGCGCTGCGGGGACTTGGTTGTTCTTCCCCAGATATTCCAATATATTAACAATTTGTCTTACATTACTTTTCATTTGTCCCCCCTGTATAAAACCAGATTGACCATTATGAATCGTTTGTTGTATAATTGGCATCAACCTATTTGCTATTATTTTAGCAAACATTTTATAATCTGTATTAAGTAATGAAATAGATCTATAGTTTTTTTTTGCTGGGCATGGTCCTGATCTTCTTTTGGAATCAGGGAAATAAAGGCTGTTCTCCCAGATGGCGGTACTCTTCCTTCCATTTGAATTTTGTTAAATAATTCCTTAAGAGGATCTACCATTTCTAATTGTAACTTTTTATAATAAACCGCTGTCAATCCATCTGTACCTGGGGCCTTCCCAATTTTTAATTGCTTAGTTGCCAGGAGAATTTCCTCTGTAGTTACCAGTTGATTCAATCTTTCCCTTTGCTCATCTGTAACTTTTTTCTTTCTCCAAATATCTATCTATATCTAAACCTTGTATCTTATCACCAGTGTACAATCTAGTATAGTATTCTGAGAAAGTCTTTTTAATCATATCCTGTTGATAAACTTCTTTATCTTTGTATTCTACTTTCTCTATAGTACAAGATTTTTGTTTTTTCCTTAACATGTATGCTAGCTATCTACCTGGTTTATTTGCATTACAAAAAGTATTATGTTTAGCATATAACAGATTTGTGGCTACTTGGTCTGACATCAACATATTGAACTGTCCTCACAGTAAAGTAATTGCTTCTCTTATCTTCTTATCGTCTGGATTAGATATTAACACCTGCTCTTTCTTTTTTATTTCTTCTTCTAATTCCCTTTGTTTTCCCCCTGTCTACTCCTATATAAATTATTCACATTTATTAAGATACCTCTCATGTAAGCTTTGCTTGCATCCCAAACCATTTCCATCAATGTCCCCTTGTGCATCTTAAAAGCAAAATATTCTTTCAATAGTTTTTTTACATTCTATAACATTTCTCTCATATCTAAATACATTTTCATTTAACCTCCAAGATCTCCTAGATTCCTCTCTATATTCCAATTCCATCCAAACCGGATTATGATCTGTTAGGGTTCTCGAGCATATCTTCGTCTTCTTCACACTAGAAAATAAATCATTTGTAATTAATATAAAGTCTGGAAAACGATTGATGCCTATCGGAGAAAAATGTGAAGTCCCATTCTTTAACATTCCGTTCTCTCCAAATATCTCTCAGTTCCATATCATCCATCAACTCAAAAAAGGATTTAGGTAATCTTGTTTGCGTTTGAGTATTTTGCAATAGTCTCTTCTTGTCTTTGGTAGTGTCCATTACTCCGTTCCAGTCACCCAATAGTATACACGATTTATAATCCCATTGTGTTAATTTAGTATGAAGCAACTTATAAAATTTTTCTTGTTGTTGGTTGGGAGTATTTTCTTTCCTTCTATTAATAATTCAATTGCAATATATCTTCCTTGAGGATCTGCTTCGATTAACTCAGCCTTTAAATCTTTTCTTAAGTGTATAACTACACCATTTTTCTTCTCTAGAGCAGATGCCACAAAGTATGATCCCAATCTTCCGTTCATCAAGTATTTCTGATCCTGTATTTTAATATGAGTGTCTTGCAAGCAAATTATATCATTTTTAAATTGTTTCAAGTAGTGAAATATTTTTTTCCTTTTTTGTGGTGAATTTAAACCATTCACATTCCAGGTTAGAAATTTAATTGTCATCTTCAGCTCCCTGAAGCTTTCTAAGAGCTGCCTGGAAATCTTGCTGGGATTTCACCTTCGGTCTTGCTCCCCCATAGCTTCTGTGTTCATGTTTGTAATTTCTTGGATTATTGTCTGGGTTTGCTGCATCTTTAATTCTTGCTCTTTGCGTTTAGTGGCTGCTTGAGATTGTCTTTGTTTCATAATTTCTTCTGTCTCCTCAGGTAAATCCAGAGCTTGAGCAGCTCCCCCTTGTACTTGAATATCTTGTTGTCTGTTCTCTCCTGCTTCTTTTCTTCCTTTAGGTCCTGGGAGGGGGGCATCCATCCTTTAATACATTGCTATAAAAATCTCTTGCTTTCCAAACTGTGTTAAGACGATATCTTTGTCCTTGATAATTCACCACCAATCTGACTGGGGCCTCCCATCTAAATTGAATCTGGCAACTTTTAAATTCATCCACTAAAAATGCATAATCCTTTCTGGATCTCAACATTTTTGGGGGGATTTCCTTCAATACTACCACATCTTGTCCTGCCACTTGTAACTTATTTTTGTAAGTTGCTTGCAGTATTTCATTCCTGGTTTTCCTGGCGACAAAATAAATTACAATATCTCTTGGTAGTTGTCTCTGTCTGGCAATCCATGAATTAACATGGTAAATTTTATTGATCTGCCAGGCACACTCCACCTTTGGTTCACCAGTTAATTGAGCAAAGCTTCGGCAAAAATATCTCGCAGATCTTCCTGGTTATGTTCTTTCAAACCTCTTATTCTTAAAGCAAATTCCATTGTTCTATATTGTATCATTGTTACTTCTGCCTCTGATTTATCAATTTTGCTTTGTGCCTTCTCAACTTTATTCTCCAACTTAATGTTAGACTGATTAATTTCTTCCACCTTCTCATCCAGAGATGTTACATAACCAAGTAAGCCTTTAAATGCATCTACTATGTCTTCCCTAATCTGTTGATTACGGGTTTGAATTAAGTCCTTAATTCCAGACATTTCATCAAACACATCTTTAAAAGCATTTGAAATCTTTTCCTCCAGAACAACGGCTTGGTCCTTTAATGCATTTTGGAGATCCTCAAGTGTCAGAGTTTTTGTTCCTGCTGGGGGTAATAAAGATTGTAATTTTTGTGTCCGGGCTAGGGAACTGTCAGCACTCTTGGAAATGCTTAATTTTGCTTGTTTTGAAGCCATTTCAAAATATTCAAACAAACTTTTCAGTGGCTAAAAAGTCCACCTATTCCCCCAAGTTTGTTAACCAATACTGTTTTCCTTGATCTTAAACTCTTGAGTCTTTTAACATCGTTAACAGGCAGTTAACAAATGCTGTCCCTTTTAAGTTTCACTTTCAACACACCCTTTGTTATTCAATCGCCATCTTTGAGTCCTTTTGTCTTCACAGAGGGAAGTATGTTACATTGGAATTAAGGTTTGTACTTACAATTATATTCACGCCTGCTTCGCTCTGCCTGAGTATCTTTCAAATATAAATTTAAACATTGGCAGCAAGGATGGTCGTGACATTTTTTTTCTGCAAAAGCAGAAGTGTCCTGGATGAGGAGCTATGTCGGGCTTCTGGGGAACTCTCACCCTTCGTACCACAGGATCACTCCTGGGGGTCCCGGGGAGCTCTGCCCTCACCCGTCTGCTCACCCTCCTCTTTTCCCAAGCAGGGAGTTTTCAAACCGCTAGACAGCTGATTTACGCTGTTCTAGCAGTTTATTACTTAATCACGGGGCTGGCATTCCCTAGGGAGCGTCTTCCAACGCCACCGGTGCCACCGGAAGTCCTATGTTAATTGATTCTTAATCTGCATGTATGAAACAATCTGCATGTATGAAACAAAGATCAGAGCTTATATATAATAGCAAATATAGTTACAGTATAGTTTGAAGAATACCATTCATACATATATTTGGGAATTATCATCACATGTTCAAATCATCAATTAATATATGTAATTATATTGATCACTGATCAGAAAAGAAGCCTTGATGATACATTTGAAAGCAACTGCATCATACTTTCCTGGGCTAATGTTAGATTATAAAGAATAAGAAAAGACGCAGTAATATCATACAAGTTTTTATGCTGAACTTCCCTAAACAATTAGAGGGAAAGAAAGTGAAATTCTGTTTCTGAATGCATTCCAATAGTTTGCATAAGGTCAACTTCTGTTCTGAGATTCTTTCCTTGGCTGGAACATTTGGATTGTTCTTAAGTCATGCATTCAAGTTTTGGAATGTGCTTCCTAACCACTTTCACAGCAAATTGTCATAGCAGTCAAAGAAGAAAGAGAGGAGAGCATAATCTATTCCACTCTATTACCTTGTTTTGGTACATATAGGTGCAGCAACTACAGTAGAGCTGCAAGAGCCAAGAGAGCTCTGGTCACTCCTACTATTTAAATGGAAAAAGTGATTTCTTTGTTCCCCTCCAACGCACCACTTCATAAGAAATGAATAAGCCTTCTTTTTTTAAAAAAATAATAACTTTCACCACCAGTTTCCCCTTTTCCTTCTACTGGATAGGCAAATTACAGCAGTTGTTACGATATCTTTTGTTTCTTTCAGTAGCCAGAGGTATACCAAGCCCAACAAACAAACAATAGGTGCACCAAGAGCAACTTCGTAGAGAGACAGGCAATTAAATTCTCCATCAGATGTGTGTTGAGAAAATTGACTAAAGCTGATGACAGAAGATAACTATAATGGCTCTTCAGGAGAACTTATTAACTAAACTTCTACCAGCTTTCAGGCTGAATGAACATTCATTTAAAAATAGCAAGTTAAAAGTTAAAGGCTAGAACAGACAACCGTTAACACATCATCATACTATTAATTCATAGTAAGTGTCTTATTTAGACTGATTGCCTACTGTGTAAGGCAGCCTTTTCTGTTGAGGTCATAACTCCAAACATCGCTCAACAACATCCATGCTGAGAATCTTGTTGATCCTTATTATAAGCTTCTCCCAATTACACAGTCACAGAGAATAAACATTTTCAAAATTCACTGATTTTGCAAATAAAGCAGGATGATCTTTCTTTCTGTACTGTGCATGATTTGACAATTAATCCCAAAAATGTACCTCATGCAATCAAAATACATCTCTGCTGCTCATTAAAATAGCCCTTTTTTCAATCCTCTGTGTGAGCCTAAAAAAGATTACTTTAAAAGTCATGAACTTTAATGAGCCGATTCCTATAAAGAAGGGGGGGGAGGGTGATGTTGTTTTCAAACTCAAGTGGAAGCCTGAAAAGAAAGAAAAAAACTTGTTTTAATGAATAGCAGAGTGGTGTTGTGCTGTCATGAGAGCCAAAGTATTTTGACTAGTGCACAGCCTTTTTACTGAACAAGAGAATGCAAGTTTTTAGAAGTTACTCACTGCTGTATGTCCAGCACAGTAGGTATAGCCAGCATGGGATTGGTACTGTAAATTCGTCCTTGGGAAAGTATATGCATTCCAAAGCGGTTGGCTTTGGTTCCATTGGGAACTAAATCCAGGGGATATGGCCAGACGATATTTACTGTTTTGGTATGTTCTCACCATGGAGTTGGGCTGTAAGACAAAAAAGAAAGGCTTACAATACACGTAACAGCAAAACAATACACATATGTTATGGTCATTCAAAGATTTTTTTTTCAACAAAAGCATCAGCAGATTTGAAAGGCTATAGATGTATCCAGCAGTGAAGCAGCAGCCTGATTGAAATAGGCAGTGTTGAAATGTTCAATCTTGTTCTTTAAATCTTTTTTTGGGAGGGTGGGGAAACCCTCCTATAGTAAAAATGCCATTTTACTGTAGGGTGACCTTGAATGGCTGTGAGAGATATAAATTGATCCAATTCATGTTAATAAGAATTTACTATGATACTGCATCAGACCAGAGTGCAGAGATGGCCTTCATCTTTTCAAATAAGATGCAGAATCCAACAGTTGTTGACACACAAAATATCTCTGTTATATCTAATCTGGTTGCAATCATGCAGAGATATGGAGCAAACATAAGCAATCTCTCACACTGACAACCTGCCTCTCATCAAGCATTCATGGCACTTGAACACAATGAAAACAATCCCTGTTGGTTCTAATTAAATTCCTTACACTGAATTGTGCCAGGATGCAAATCCTAGATACATTTAAGGTTAATGGCTATCATGACATTGTATGCCTGTTTACTTCCTGCAGATGAAGATGCCTTCCCTTTTTGATCTGTAAAGTAGTTTTAAATATTTCAAACAAAACTGCTTACCTTGTCTCATGTCAATGGTTCGTGGGGTGTGATTGTAAAAGATTTAAGTTACAACTCTCCAAACACAAATCATACAAATTAATCCTGAAGCCTACAACAAATGGATACTTTGATAGTTTTCAAGATAGGCTTTGCAAAATAATAATAATAATAATAATAATAATAATAATAATAATAATAATAATAATAATAATAATAATAATAATAATAAGTAGTAGTAGTAGTAGTAGTAGTTAAGCATAAAGCTGCTGTGGTAGACCGAAAAACCAGGAAACTAATGACAATGCACTACAGTTTACATCCACGCGGTGACACTGATAGACTATACCTGCCCCGAAAATCAGGTGGCAGAGGATTATTACAAGTGAAGCAAATAGTTGAAGAAGAAAAACATGCACTGGCTGATTATTTAAAAGAAAGTCAAGAACATCTATTAATCAAAGTAAAGAACAAAAATCTACTGAAGGCCCAACAGACGAAACAAGAATACAGAAAAGATATGATAAAATCAAGAATGGAGAGTTGGCAGAACAAAGCATTACATAGTCAATGTCTGGAAAAAATAAAAGATAAAGTGGACAGTGAAAAAACTTGGTTATGGTTAACAACAGGTACATTGAAGAAAGAAACAGAGTCACTAATCCTGGCTGCGCGAGAACAAGCTATCCGAACAAATGCCATTAAGACCAAAATTGAAAAATCCTCTGATGATGCCAAATGCAGACTCTGCAAAGAAGTTGATGAAACTGTTGACCACATACTCAGCTGCTGTAAAAAATTAGGAGCCTGGAGAGTGATGGAGAGACATGAGATAGAAAACAATCATGCCACTAACATTCTTCACCACTTTGCAACATTAAAGAAAACACCTTAAAACAAACCTGGGAATGAGAGACAAAAATAAAAGTCCATGGCAAAAAATCTCATTAAAACTCAGTGAAAAAGAACTCTACTTCAGTGCAAAAAACAAGTATGTTTGAAGAGCATGTTTTAGCTTCAGAATTCAGCATAGCTGGAAAAGTCTGATTAGTCAAGCAATTCAAGCAGAGGGTTTTTTTTAGGATCAACAATTGACCATCATTTCTTTGCTTACTTTATCTTTAAGTAATGTATCATTTCACCAAATTGGTCAATCCAATGTGTGCTTAATCTACAGAATCATTTAAGAACTTTTAAGGCAATGTTACAATTTAAATTCACCATCCTATCACAAAAAGGACACACAGAATTAACTCATTACCATTTCTCTCTGTGGTCTCACGCGGTCTTTCCCTGAAATCATTATTGAAATCCTTAATTGAGTAACATCGTTTTTTTTCTGACTTTACAGTTGATATTTTAATGAGAGTCAAAATTTCATTCTTAATAGCAATCTTGCATTAGACTTCAAATGGTACTTAGGGTGTGCAAATGTTTAAAAGTTTAGCCCATGCTGCTAGGTTTTTCAAATGAACTTCTCAGAGTCATGAATGGGTTCAGAAAAGTCTGAGAGACTCCAATCTCTGGATTATTGTTATGAAATGCATTCTGCCTTTGGTCACTTTCTCTGTAATTGTGTTTAAAAAGAGAATAGTGTGTCTGGAGATTATCAGGTGTATTTTGCTTCAGCTAACAGCATATTCTATTTTGAGTCCTGGTGAACTATAAGAAGTGGCTAAACCCACTGCAAGATTTGATGCCATTGTGGTAATGTGCCTGGATGAGAATCAGGATCTTTCAATTGAAACATACCATACCAGATATTACAGGCATATGTCACAAATGATTTAAATGATAAAAAATTATCTCTAGAAATAATGTAGGTTACCTTGTATCATAAGATGGGGTAATGAAAGAAATAATACAGCCCCATGAGCAAGGCTCCCCTCCCCTCTTTTTTCCCCTGCTTTTGCCTCCCAAGAGGATGACCCTGCCATCTAATAATGGATGTATTTTTTTGCATCCGAAGGGTGCTCTGGAAAAAATTAACAACACAGAATGACTAGTAAACCCGGTTAACCCCTCTGCACACTCAAGTGCCTTTCGTGGAACATCGCAGGCTGGGGGCGAAGATGTGATACTGCAGAATTTGCTAACTATATCCATTCATTCGATGTGATCCTGCTTCAGGAGACCTGGGCTTGAGATAAGATATCCTTTTCAGGGTTTATGGCCATTTCGTTGGCCACTGTTAGACAATCTATGGCAGGGAGGCCTAAGGGTGGTCTAGCTTGTTTGGTATCTACTTCTTTGAAAGTGGAGACAGTGGAACTACCCCCTTGTGGCTCTTTAGCTATGGCACTTTTAATTAAGAAAGGACGTAGTAAACTGTTAGTGTTCAATGTTTATCTTCCCCCGGCGAGGAAGCAAGCCGATATCAAGGCTCAATGGGGCACGCTGGAGAACTATATTACCTGTATGGAAACTAAATTCCCAGCGATGTACATCCTAATAGGGAGTGACTTTAACGCCCATCTGGGAGCTCAAGTCCCTCCAGCGATAGAGGCACTCTACCCCCAAGAAACCCTCCAGGCCATAGGTCATCTGACTTCAGCCAGACATTCTAAGGATGAATTAACAAATTTTGCTGGCATCCAGTTAGCCCTTCTAGCAGCCCAACACAACAAGATAATTCTTAATGGAAGTATCCTAGGTGATCTGGCTGGCGAATTTACTTTTAGTTCCTTATGTGGGAGTAGGGTTATTGATTTTGTGCTGGTATCTTGACCCTTAAGAGAGGCAGTCCATGCTTTTTATGTGGACTGCCTTACGCAGAGTGACCACAACCCCCTGGTTACAATCATTGAGCTTTTTTCAAATATACATCTCCCTAGGGGCCCTCAGATATTAGATCCCTATGTGGCCTCGTACACAAGGAGGATCAAATGGTCCCCCGATATTGAAAGAAAGTTTCACTCCTTTTTATCATCTTCGGAGTGTCTCAACTTGTATAATCAGGTACTAGCAAGTAGTGCAGTGGTTCCCAAAGTGGGCGGTACTGCCGCCCTGGGGGGCGGTGGGATGACGTAGGGGGACGCTAAGAGGCAAGGGGGGTGGCAGGGGGGGCTAAGAGGGTGAGGGAAAAAAAAGCATGTATTGTGTTGGCTGCAGAGGGCGTCACCCCTAGATTGGTAGCTTCCCCTTAGCTAATTCTCAGATGGAAAGGACAAACTCGCCGAGCAGAAGATGGACTGTTTAAAGCCCATCGGCGTTGGCAGAAGGATGAAATTACCCAAACAAACCTGGAAATAACTGCGGGTTTCCCTTTAAGTAACGTCACCACCCTCCCCTCCAATCACAGCCTTCCTTTCAGGAGAGGGGTGCGCACCGCTTCAATCGCCTGCCCCCCAACACCACCGGCGTCTTAACCGACCGGCTTGTCTTGTGAAAAGTTTTTTTTAAAAAACGGTCGGTGGGTGGGGAGATCGTGCACGGTGTTGTGGGGGGGGGGAAACCCACCAATCGAATTCTAGTTGAGCTTGCGAGAGAGCTCTTTGTCACTGGTTTAAAAAATGGCCATCCTTTTCCTTTGCATGGAGATGCTGCTGGGTAAAAGTAACTGGGTGGAGGGGGTGATGAGCAGAAGTGTGGTCGCTCCCTTTTGGTGGTGTGCATTTTGGTTAGGGAAGTTTGGATTACCAGCAGGAGGGAGCTCGCATTGCAATCTTCCATTTCTAGCCTTGGAAATACGGGTGTTGTTAAACTCAAGGGAGCTTTCTTTGATATAGGTATAGTATTCAATATGTATATACTACTATAGTATAGGTCAGGAGTCCCCAAACTTGGCAACTTTAAGACTTGTGGACTTCAACTCCCACAATTCTCCAGCCAGCATAGCTGGGAGTTGAACTCCATAGCTGTCTGGAGAATTCTGGGAGGTATACAATACAATACAATAGCAGAGTTGGAAGGACCTTGGAGGTCTTCTAGTCCAACCCCCTGCCTAGGCAGGAAACCCTATACTGTTTCAGACAAATGACTATCCAACATCTTCTTAAAGACTTACAGTGTTGGGGCATTCACAACTTCTGGAGGCAAGCTGTTCCACTGATTAATTGTTCTAACTGTCAGGAAGTTTCTCCTCAGTTCTAAGTTGCTTCTCTCCTTGATTAGTTTCCACCCATTGCTTCTTGTTCTATCCTCAGGTGCCTTGGAGAATAGTTTGACTCCCTCTTCTTTGTGGCAACCCCTGAGACATTGGAACACTGCTATCATGTCTCCCCTAGTCCTTCTTTCTATTAAACTAGACATTCCCAGTTCCTGCAACTGTTGTTCATATGTTTTAGTCTCCAGTCCTCTAATCATCTTTGTTGCTCTTCTCTGCACTCTTTCTAGAGTCTCCACATCTTTTCTACATTGTGGTGACCAAAACTGAATGCAGTATTCCAAGTGTGGCCTTACCAAAGCATTATAAAATGGTATTAACACTTCATGTGATCTTGATTCTATCCCTCTGTTGATGCAGCCAAGAACTGGGTTGGCTTTTTTGGCAGCTGCTGCACACTGCTGGCTCAAATTTAAATGGTTGTCCACTAGGACTCCAAGATCCCTTTTACAATTACCACTGTTGAGCTAGGTACCACCTATACTGTACCTGTGCATTTCATCTTTCTTGCCTAAATGTAGAAGTTGAAGTCCACAAGTCTTAAAGTTGCCAAGTTTGAAGACCTCTGGTATAGATTCTCCTGCTTGAGCAGGGGGTTGGACCAGAAGACCTCCAAGGTCCCTTCCAGCTCATTTATTCTAAGTTTATAAAAGCTCCACTCAATGCTGGTCGCGGGTGGATTTTCTTTTAGGATATGTGTTTAGTTTTTGAAATATTCCCATTCCCATCCTCTCTCCTTGTGGAATTACTGATTTTGAATAGTTGGTTTGGTGAGTAGACGTTTAGCCATTGAAACCACGTAAGCATTTAAAGGCAGAATGTTTGTGTCGTGCAAAATAATTGGCAATCTGAATGAGATAAGATTATATTATATACCTTTGTATGTGTGGATATGTGCACACATAAATTTTGCAGCAGAGTTAACAATGACCAGAGCACCTCTTGGTTAGCATAGCCAATAAGAAACTTGGCCAATAATATTAAGGCAAGTATGAGCAATTATCTGTCCATGGTTGCTTTAAAAAATGACACCAATTACTCCAAGCAGCATATAAAATAAAAACAATCATAAAAACAAATTGGTAATAAATATATTAATTAATATGTTGTGCTTTCTAGAGATGGCCTGACTCAAACTGGGGCCTTACACCTGAGAAAACAGCCAAGGTTTAAGAATTTTATAAAAGGTAATAGAGTTGCGACCATTTGAATTTTCAGGGGTGGTGGAGAAGAGACACACAAATCTTTCTTTTAAAAAAGGAAATAACCCCATACCAGAACAACAGGAATAGATTTGGGGGGGACAGGACGGGACTGAAGATTGCCTCTTTGACTGTCTGGTGTAAGAAGAAGAGCGAGATAAACTTCTAGGCTTTCAAGCTTCTGTTCTTATAAAAGATAAATGAGTGGCTACAGATTTTACTCTGTTAAAACTTAACACTAACGCCGACCTTGGGGGGCATGCTCATCCTGTTTCAAGGCCACTGAGCCAATACTGTTCAAAGATGTTTCCATGGTCATATGGCCAGCGTGATGTTATGGAGTGCTGCTACCTTCCCACCAAAGTGGTACTTATTTATCTATACAAATTTGCATGTTTTTGAACTGCTGGGTTGGCAGGAGCTGTGGCGAGAATGGTTGCTCACTTTGTTGTGTGATGCTTATGTCTCAAACTTGGGCTGTTGACTTTCCAGCCAACAAGCCCAGCATCTTAACTGCTGAGCCATTCTGCTGTCTATCTGTTCTAATACTATATTACAATATAATAGAGTCTAATAATTCTGTGATGTCTGTTTCCTACCCTGCTCTAGCAGGGTTGCAAAGAAGAGCTTGCAAATTTTAGCCAGCAAAATCTGGAGTGCCAAGTCGCTCTATGCCTTTAGGCAGACAAAAGTTGTAGTCCAATTATTTTATAAAGGCAACCTACATGCCCTTGCATCATTTCCTTCAAAAACACTTTGCACAAAGTATCCAGAGTCTTAACATTCTATGTAAAACAGTCAACTTCTGGTATTTTGCATCTTGTATTTTCTCCCCCATTTCCCCACAGATATTCTCCAGAACTTGAGGGGTAGTGGGTGGAAACCTATATCCTTATGGTATAAATTTAAGGAAGATAGAAGGCTATGCCTATTATTTGAGAAAAATAGCAGAAGAGCATGGACTGAAATATTTTGAACTATTGATAAAGTCTACTTTGTGAAAGAATGAAAAAAAGTTTTTTTTTCATTACTGGCAAAACAGCCTTTGGCAAAAAAAGCTGTAACACACGCAATTAGATAAACCAATTTAATAGTCAGTCCTAAAAGCTAAGATGAGATAGCTAAAAATATTTCCTTAAATATTCACTTAAGTAGTTTTCAGAGTATTCAGTATAAGCATCTTTTATCTTGAGAGATTCAAAGAAATATCTTCAAAGCAAGCAAGTCCAATATCAGTTATATTAAACTTCAATTGAAGACACTTTCAAACTACCATCATATATATTGTAGGATAACAAAAAGATAACACTTGTGTAATAGACTGAATCACAAGCTTTTTATGGTTCCCTTTGTGAAACAAAATATTAGGTCATTTACAATAACAGCAACAATAAAACTAGGCTTTTTTCCTCCATGAATTCAAGGAAGCATGTACTTCTCTGCTTGCAAATAATTTTACCACACAATAACTTCTAAGGTCCAGCAAAGATGGAATGCTTGTACCTTGCTCTCCTAATCTGTCATTTGAAAATGCAACGTAGGAGCAAACAGTGTACTTGCCTCTTTGCTCTGGAAACTCTCTTGGTGGGTCATTGGGCCAGGTAGTCTCTTGATACATCTTTATTGATTTTAGACTTCTAGCTGCCCATTCTGAGAAGCCGCCAAAACAAAGGTCAAGAGTACATCAAGCCTGTTATATAACATGAAAAACTTTATTGCAGGAAAAGAGGCCAGTCCCAATTATATAGTATAAACATCATGTCATTATCTCTCACTTTGAGCAGTCCCTATGGTAAGGGAATGTGGATGATTATAGTGTGATGGCAGCTGGAGCACTGTGGAGGCTCACAGAGGCATTGCAAGAGATAAAGATGGATGCACATACTGTGCATGTGCACGTGCGCGCTACGCACGTTCATGTGGTGGACGCCGGGCCCTGTTGCACCGTACTGGTTGCACCGGGATCCGGAACCCAACACTGCAATGACAGTAATGTGAGAGAAGAAGAGGGATTATTAGCAGCTGCTATCTGGCTTCAAGTTCTAATGGCATGCCATATGAAATAATGGTAATAGTAATGGTAATGTCTGGCCCAGAGTCAGCTAATGAATATTATGATCTCCCATTTCCAGACCAACATCTAACCACTAAACCACATTAGCTCTCAATGTGATCATGTACTGCCAAAAAAGTTAAAAACAGAAGTGTGAATATATCTTGACTAAATACAGTATTTGTAATACTTTCTTCAATCTCAAAAAAACAGCCTAACTCTTAAGATCATTTTCACACTGGAGGATAAGCCTGACTATTGCTTCGGATTGTTATTAATTCCTGAATTCAGCAAGAAATGATGCACAAACACCAATTGCTGAGGAACAGTAGTAGGAAGGATGTTTTTTATCCTTATGACCTGTGTAAGGGCATTCTACTAAAAACTGATCTTGGAGTGTGATTCAGTTGGGTTTTAGGCTTAAAATTGTGCGTGCACCAAACTGGCAGTAATGCTAGCAGCAACCTACCCATGTTTTAGAGTCATAATAAGGAAAATCAGCTGCTGTAGTTTGAAGGAGATGGAACACTTGAGGGTGGGTTTAGCTAGAAGGCCTATACTAGGAGATCCTTTTTCTGGGTTTTCAAACTATTTATAGAAGAATATTGTTTCAAGTCTGTAACTCTTTCTAAAGAACATGTGTGCAATCCTCATTCATACATTATTGGACTAATGTACTGCACTTTCTAAGGACATTTAAAGACAATTTAGATCCTTCTAGTCTTGAAGAATATGGCTGCCTGTTGCAAAGAGAGCAACTAGTTGCTGAGGGGTTTAGTTTTTAATGGTTGTCATTTGCACAGAAAATTTAAGACAGATAATAGGATGTTTGGGGTTAGGGTTTTTTGAAGTATAAGATGCACCTTTTCCTCCCAAAAAAGAGAGTGTGCCTTATATACTGAATACAGCATTTTTGGCCTACTGAAACTCTGCCCCCTTTGCAAAAAAGGATGTGCAGAGGTTTTGGGAAGCTTGCAAAGTGCTCTTGGGGGCTAGGGAGGGCAAAAATGAGAAAAAACAGGCTGTTTTTGCTTGTTTTTGCCCCCACCACCCCCAGGAGCATTCTACAAGCCTCCCAAAGCTCTGCATGCCCTCCCCCTTTTTGCAAAAAGGTTGGGAGGCCTGCAGAGTGCAAAAACATTTTTTTAAAAATTTACTCTTAAAAATCATAGTGTGTCTTATACTCCAGTGCGTCTTATACTCTGAAAAATTCAGTAAGTAGCAGAAAGCAGAATTTGAAATTAGCTACAGTATGTGCAAATTATGATTATGAACAAGTAACTGATAAAATGTATAGTTTTATTGAAATTTCAAATGGAAGAAAAAGTGAAAGACTGTATGATAAAGTGGGCAAAGTTTGGATACAGTACGCTCTCGGAACTTATTCAGGAAATATATGGTGAGAAATACTAAATTTACATTGTTATAACTTAAAAGAGATTTTTTATAAAATAAAATATTGTATATGGCTCCAGAAAAAATTCTGTCCATTTTCCTATCCTCCATTGCTAGGAAAGGTGACAGAAGTCGTTGCTTCATAATTTCAGAGGGTGCTGGATGAAATGGATTGCCTAGACCCTTTTTCCAGTCAGGATTCAGGCCTGGTTATTGAGCAGAAACAGCACTGGTCACAGTTGTCAATGGTAATGTAACCAACCTTCTTCTCATTGTCCTCTCAGCTACCTTCAATACCATCAACCACAGTATCTATTTTGCCAGCTATGGGGTTTGTGGCTGGGCAGTATAGTCATGAGCTCGTTTGGCTTCTTTCTCCAAAGCCAATTTCCAAGTGGTATTAATAGGAAGTAAAAGATCCATGGCTATTCCTTTATGTTATGCTGCAGGATTCAATAATTTCTCAACTCCTTTTTAATATCTACATGAAGCACTTGAGTAAGATCTTTTGCCTTCATAATTTGAGGTACAATTAGTATGCTGAAGATACTCAACTTTTCAACAAGATTTTGAACAAGAAAATTTAGCTGGCACTGTACAACCTGTTGATCCAAGAATTGATTGTTCCTAAAATGATTAGAAAGAAAGTATGTGAATTCAATATCCCTTCAAAGGGACCAA
The DNA here is from genome assembly GCF_964273705.1 of Natrix helvetica. NCBI lineage: Eukaryota > Metazoa > Chordata > Lepidosauria > Squamata > Natricidae > Natrix > Natrix helvetica. The sequence goes on from NC_138554.1 coordinate 90,900,264, forward strand.
CCATGATTTCAGTAATTTAAGTATTCCCTAATCTCTCCCAGAGCCCTACTATCAGAGACCAAACCTACCAGAAACCACTGCTTTGTAGTGTCTTCCTGAGGAGCAGCTATCTGGACACTTGTGAGCAATTTCAAGTCATCTCCTTGTCCATGGAAGAATTTTGAAGAACCAATCTATTCACTGGTTTTTCATGCCACCCTAGTAATTGGCTCTACTTTTTCCAGTATGCCATTTCTTCCCCTGAAGTCCTCAGTTTCAGGAATATATTCTCGTGGGATGTGAACAAGAGATTGTTAGCACTGATTTCTCAAAGACATTTACTATTCAGCTGAGAGACAAAATCAAACACTGATCTATGAAGATGGCCTGCTGGAAGAGAGTGGAAGATGATGGAATATTTCTCAATTGAATGATAAAGCACTAGGCATTTAGCAATAATAAAACAATTCTTCTATAATTTAATGTATTCCCTTACTCTGAGGGTTGTTTTCCTTAAACCAATCTCTTAATTTTCAGTTCAGATGTTGTGCATAAACTTTATTGACTGTGGTGAACAGAGTAATTCAGTTGTAGCTGGGTTATTCCTTCTACCATTTTAAAAGGTAGAAACAATAACTGTCAGGTCCAAATCCTAGGAATGTGATTAATAAATGTAAACAATGTTTCCAGAAAGGGAGGTTGCCATTTGACTTAAGAAAAAAAAAACTTGGTCCTGGGGTCCCATCTAGTCTTCTCCTCAGCTCTTCCCACTTCTGTGATGAGGCTCACCTATTTTGTAATAAAGGTGTTGCTTTTGGACATTGAAAGATTGCCAGCTTTATAATGCAAATCACATACAAATGCAATTTCACACAGTCATCTAGATATTTAAACTGAATTTGACATTTTTATTCATCCATTCATCTATCAATCATCCATCTATGTATCAATCAATCAATCAATCTAGCATTTTGCTCTACTCTTTTTATAAATAACTTAAGGTAATGAACATATCCTATACAGCTTTCTCCTATTATGCCCCCAAAACAATAAGTTGGGCTGAGAAAAAAGAGTGATTAACCCAAAGTCACCCAGTTGGCTTTGCAAAAGATGCATGATAGAAACCCGTAAAAAAAAAAACTATTATAATTGATTCCATTGAGTCTGTATTGTTACATCACACACCAACTGCCAAAATAAATGGCAAATATCAAATTAGATCTGTTAGAATTAACATATGATTCTAAGATAATAACGCTTTCCTTATAATGTTTCTGTGAATGGGAATAAAAATCTTTTTTTTTAAATGTTGTAATGTAACTCATTACTTTGGAGAGTTATCTGTTGTAACTATCAGAAATGCTGTGGACCCGTCATCCAAAATATTTTTGAAAGTGATAATTTGTAAGGAGCTCTGTAATTGAATTGTGAATCTAAATCAAATCTTGGTCTAGAAATCCCAATCTTAGGGTTTACTACTGAATATTACTGGAAAACAATTACTGTAGAACTTTTTTTAAATAGTTTTAAAAAAAAGAAATATCATCATTTTCCAAAGAGGTGAAACATAGCTGAGTTTAGACAAATTGGTGCAAGAATTTTTGTGATGAGTGCTTTAAAATTTGATATTTAAGAAAAACAGAATTCTTATTAGAATTTGAGATTTGCAAATACAATACAATACAATATAATACAGGGAAGGTACCTTGGAGGTCTTCTAGTCCAACCTCCTGCCTAGGCAGGAAACCCTATACCATTTCAGACAAATAGCTATCCAACATCTTCTTAAAGACTTCCAGTGTTGGAGCAATCACAACTTCTGGAGGCAGGTTGTTCCACTGATTAATTGTTCTAACTGTCAGGAAGTTTCTCCTCAGTTTTAAGTTGCTTCTCTCCTTGATTAGTTTCCACCCATTGCTTCTTGTTCTATCCTCAGGTGCCTTGGAGAATAGTTTGACTCCCTCTTCTTTGTGGCAACCCCTGAGACATTGGAACACTGCTATCATGTCTCCCCTAGTCCTTCTTTCTATTAAACTAGACATACCCAGTTCCTGCAACCGTTCTTCATATGTTTTAGCCTCCAGTTCCCTAATCATCTTTGTTGCTCTTCTCTGCACTCTTTCTAGAGTCTCCACATCTTTTCTACATTGTGGTGACCAAAACTGAATGCAGTATTCTAAGTGTGGCCTTACCAAGGCATTATAAAGTGGTATTAACACTTCACGTGATCTTGATTCTATCCCTCTGTTTATGTAGCCTAGAACTGTGTTGGCTTTTTTGGCAGCTGCTGCACACTGCTGGCTCATATTTAAATGGTCGTCCACTAGGATTCCAAGATCCCTCTCAGAGTTACTACTATTGAGCAAGGTACCACCTATACTGTATCTGTGCATTTTGTTTTTCATGCCTAAATATAGAACCTTACTTTTTTCACCATTGATTTCATTTTGTTAGATAGTGCACAATGTTCAAGTTTGTCAAGATTCTTCTGTATCTTTAGCCTATCTTCTGGAGTGTTGGCTATTCCTGCCAGCTTGGTGTCATCTGCAAATTTGATGAGTTCCCCGTTTATTCCCTCATCCAAATCATTGATGAAGATGTTGAAGAGTACTGGACCCAAAACAGAGCCTTGGGGTACTCCACTGCATACCTCCCTCCATGTAGATGCAGTTCCGTTGAGGACTACATGTTGAGTGTGGTTGGTCAGCCAGTTACGAATCCATCTGGTGGTGATGCTGTCTAATCCACATTTTTCTACTTTATCTAGTAGTAGGTTATGGTCTACCTTATCAAATGCCTTACTGAAGTCCAAGTAAACTATATCAACGGCATTCCTCTGGTCCACTAATTTTGTCACTTTCCCGGGTATTGAGATCAGGCTGATAGGTCTGTAGTTTCCTGGATCTGTTTTTTTCCCCTTTTTTGAAGATGGGAACCACATCAGGTCTTTTCCAGTCCTCTGGTAATTCCCCAGTGCTCCAGGATCTCTGAAAGATATAGTTCAGTGGTTCTGAGATCTCATCTACCAGTTCCTTTAGAACCCTGGGATGTAATCCATCTGGTCCTGGTGATTTGAACTCATCTAGGGTAGACAGGTGCTCACTTACCATTTTCTTCCCTATTTCAACTTGTGTTCCTAATCTGATTTTTGTGGTACTGTTTTTAATAGGTTGGACTATTTTATCCCTTTGTGTAAAGACAGATGCAAAACATGAGTTAAATAGTTCTGCTTTTCTCCCTGTTGCTTGTCACCTTCTTGCCAGTTTCTCCCAGCAATGGACCAATTGTTTCCTTAACTTTTTTCTTGTTTTTAACCCATTGGAAGAAGCTTTTTTGTTATTTTTACTTTTGTGGCAAGCCTTTCTTCATTGTGAGCCTTAGCTTTCCTCACTTCATCTTTACATGCTCGGGTTATTTGCTGATATTCTGCCTTAGTTATGTCCCGTCCCCCCTTTCCACGTTTTATACATATCTTTTTTGTCTTTTAATTTGTCAGAGAGTTCTTTATGCAGCCATGCTGGTTTCTTTTGGGAGCTGTTATTTTTCTTCTTCATTGGTATTGTGCTAGACTGGGCTCTTATAATATAATTTTTCAAAATTTCTCAAGCTTCTTGAGTTGTTTTCCCCTTGAGGATTCTCATCCATGGAATTTTTTCCAAGCTGTCTCTAAGTTTATTGAAATTATCTCTCTTAAAGTCCAAGACTCTAGTTTCACTTTGTTCTACTACTTGTGTTTGCATAATGTTGAATTCCAATATTGCATGGTCACTTGCCCCCAGGGTTCCTATGGCTTCAACACCTTCTATCATTTCCTCTGTTAGTGAGAATTAAGTCCAATATGGCTGATCCCCTTGTTCCCTTCTCTACCTTTTGGGAAACAAAGTTGTCTGCTAGGTTTGTTAGGACCTAGTTAGAAACCTGTTGGATCTTCCACTTGGTGCAGAGTTTGTTTCCGAGTTGATGTCAGGGTAATTAAAATCTCCACTACTATTGTGGTGTGCTTCCTGCATACCTTAGTTAGCTGACTAGCAAAAAGTTCATATAATTCCTCTGCTTGGTTGGGTGGCCTGAAGTATAGACCTATGGCAATGTCATTTCCCCCCCCCCAACCTTTAATATTGATCCAAATGCAATAAAAGCTTCTCATTTCATACGAGCATTTTACCAAGTTTTGTGCAACAGTTGCCTTTCCAGTTTGAACTTTTGTGTTGCTGCTTTTTTATTTATAAGCCACTGTATTTATAAAAAGAAAGCTGTTATGGAAATAACATAATATGTTAAAATTTTAACATGGACTAATATACAAGCTACAATGTCTTCTTTTGTGTGTTTAAATTTCCAAGCACACTGATTCCCTCATTTTTTGCACATGGGCTTATGCAGAATAACAGAATAACAGAGTTAGAAGGGACTTTGGAGGTCTTCTACCCCAACCCCCGGCTCAAGCAGCAAACTCAGACAATCTCTTCTTTAAAAACCTCCAGTGTTGGAGCATTCACAACTTCTGGAGGCAACTTGTTCCACTGATTAATTGTTCTAACTTTCTCTTTAGTTCTGGGTTGATTCTCTCCTTGATTAGTTTCCATCCATTGCTTCTTGTTCTGCCTTCAGATGCTTCAGAGAATACATTGATTCCCTCTTCTTTGTGGCAGCCCCTTAAATATTGGAACAATGCTATCATGTCACTCCCAGTCTTTCTTTGCAGTAAACTAGACATATCCAATTCCTGCCACTATTTATTCTTCATATGTTTTAGCTTCCAGTCCCCTAATCACCTTTGTTGATCTTCTCTGCACTTTTTCTAGAATCTCAACATCTTTTTTATATCATGGTAAACAAAACTGGATGCAGTATTCCAAGTGTGGTCTTATGAAGGCATTATAAAGTGGTGTTAACACTTCACATGATCTAGATTTTATTCCTCAGTTAATAGTCATGTTTAAGTTATTGTTCACTAGGACTCCAAGAATCCTCTCACAGTTATTACTATTGATCCAGATATCACCTATTCTGTACCTGTGCATTTGATTTTTTTTTTTTTGCCTTAATGTAGAACCTTACTTTTTTCACCACTGAATTATGTTATGCCTTTCTCATGAAAGGTTGGCTATTCTTGCCATCTTGGTACCATCTGCAAGTTTGATCAATTCTCCTTGATTTAAATGATGGGATGCTTATTTAAATTATTGATGAATATATTGAAGATTACTGGGCCTAAGAGCCTTGAGGTACCCTACTGCATATTTCTCTCCATGTAGATACATTCCATTAAGTAATACTGTGTGCTTGATCAATTACAAATCCACTTGATAGTAATGCTGCCTAATCCACATTTTGTTATCTCATCAAGTAGTAGGTTGTGGTCTAGATTATCAAGCAGAAAACAAGCAAATTTATGATCATAGAAATAACCCTAAACTATATTACCTGATCATTCCTCTATGAAAATACGATACTATTTATTACCATTTTCAGTAGTTAAGAGCTGTTGGTCATGAACTACACATTCTCCTTTACTCATCTGGAAATTTACTTATGAGAAAAAAGATTGATGGATATGAACTAGTTTTTATGCCTCTCTCTATCTTTTCTAATTTCTGAATCATTTTGAAACTTTCAAGAAGATTTATGTATATTTGCCTATCTTCTGAAGAGCCTCACTTCAGGTTTGCTTTCAAATCTGTCTGAAGTGCCCAGTTAGCAACCTGACGGAATCCATATGTTAACTATATGTTAATATAGTTTTAAGTGAAAGATTACATAACTGAAAGCATTTTCCATTTCTAGCTTTTCAGGAAGATTGTCTTCACAAATAGAACATTAGTTTTAAAAGAAACTATCTCTTATTTCTATACATTTTATAACTCAATTAGGCATTATTTAACTGTTTTTGTGAATATTTTAAACTTTTTTGTTCTCTTGAAACTTCTTAAATTTGATATTGATTACTGTGTGAGTAAAGTTAATTATTGTAAGCTTCCCTGAAGCAGAAAAAGATAAAGAGAAAAAATAGAGAATGTTTTTATTTTTTATTTATTTTATTTATTAAATAGCTTATTTAAAAATATTTTATGTGAGGTGGTATGGGGCTACCTGACTGGGAACTCTACTACAAAGCAGCAGCATTAATTTGGATCAAAGGTTGGATAAATTTAAAAAACAGAAGAATACTAGCATTAGAAGGCCACGACCTACAAACAGAATGGCACTTTTTCTTATGGGAAGAAAGTAAAAAGAAAAAAAAATATTTCCATACACATTATATTAGACATGCATTAATACAAATCTGGAACAAAATTAAAGCAAAACACTACATGAAAATACCGATATGGCTCTCCACTATGGAAGCTATGATACATCCCAATACGCTAGATCTATCAAAAATGATTAGATACAGTGAAATTTTAGATAACCAGGGGAATTTGAAAACAAATCAAGAACTAAAAGAGAATAATATAAATATAGATTGGTGGCCATATCTGCAATTACAATCAAGATACAAAAAAGATGTAAAAGAATATGGAATATATACAGAATTGCAACAAATGGATAAAATCTTAATTGGCCTGGAAAACAAATTCATAACAAAAATGTATAAATATTTGCTAGAAGTAACATTAGAAGAACAAAAAGTTAAAGGCTGTATGATAGCATGGGCCAAAAATTTTGGTTATAATATAGATCTAGCGGATTGGGAAAGAATTTGGAACATAAACTATAAATTAACACGATCAGCAACATTGAAAGAAAATATATATAAAATGTTTTATCGTTGGCACCTATCACCAACAAGATTGGCTAAAATATACCCAAATTTGAAACTGACCTGCTGGAAATGTAAAAAAGAACAAGGGACCTTCTATCATATGTGGTGGTCTTGCCCGGAATCACAAAAATATTGGGGAAAAAATTGGAAATGTTTGCAAGAAATCATGAGAGAACAAATAAAATATAAACCCGAAACCTTCTTGCTGGGAATAATCAAAGGGAAATACACACACACACACAAAAATCAAATATTTACTAACACATCTTCTAACTACAACTAGAATTGCTTTCGCTCAATACTGGAAACAAACTACTACCCCGCCCCCGGACGAATTAATGATTAAAAAAACACTGGACTGCGCAGAGATGGACAAATTAACTCTAAAATTAAAAGATAAAGAGGAATCGGAATATTATGAAATCTGGAATAATTGGTATGAATGGTTAGAAAACAAGAAAAATAATTAAGCCAAAAACAATATATATAAATACGTATAGAACTGTGTATAAAAGTATGTAAATATAGAAGCGGAATATTATAAACATGCATAGATAACATGATATAACAAGGTACAAATGTTAACATAATGACTGTAATATATGGTGAAAAGAGAAAAACATGTATAGATAAGACGATATGACAATGTACAAAATGTTGACTTAACGACTGTAACATATGCTGAAAAGAGAAAAGCAATAAAAATTACTAGGAAAAAAAATAAAAATATTTTATGTATTTTTACACATAAATTTATAAGTTTAAATATAAACTTATTCCCACAAATCCTAATGTAAGCAAATCAGCACACCTAAACAAACTCATAAATAAGACTGAAATTATCTATTTGCATAAAAATATTTGATTATCCCAGTGAAGGAGAAAAAGACCTATTTGACAAGGTAATGTTGCAGTTAGAAAGTTGAAAGATCAGACAAAGAATAACCAAGACTTTTTGCCGTGTATTTAGATTGCATATCAATTGGAATTGCCTTTGTTCATATTCTTCAACATTCATATTGCTTGATTCCTGGTGCCTTAATAGATTAGCTTGAGTACCAAATGCTTTTGGCTATTGACTAGCCATAGAAGTGAGCAATATGGTTGATTGGTTCTACAATTTGGAAACTATCAGAGTGAAGTATAAGTCAATTACCTATAATTAGCCCACAGCTTAGATCTCATGTGTCATCCTTTGTCAAGGATTTTTGCTACTCCACATGATTTTTTAATTTAGCTAATAAGAGGATGAGACTTCATTTTCTGTTATACCAAGAATTGGCTAAGAGCCCTTTTGATTTACTATGACAGGAGTGAAAGACACCATGCTGAAAAACTCTACTGTGTCTATGGGCACACTAAGTAAGTGATGAATCTGGTAAAACATTGTCCCAAAGGTGCCTTTTCAAAAGGTAACTGGATTTTGTTTTTCCTCGAAAATGTTTCATTTCTTATCCAAGAAGCTTCTTCAGTTGTGACTAAATGATGGAAGGATTTATATTCCTTGCACTCATCTGGTCATTGGCATTCTTTCTGAGAGTCGTTGAAGCCATTCTGTGACCCCAGAGTCACCTGTATAGTACAAATGGGAACCTTCTTGGAACTGCTGAAAGAACTGTGCTGTAAATAGGAAATAAGTGGTGTCATATTTTCCCCACTCTGTTGAGAAATGGCTGTTCACTGTTAGTGTAGATGGCCTCTCTGACTCCTTTTTCAAACTAGCGGTGGTCTCTGTCTAGAATGTGAGCTTTGCTATCTTCAAAAGAATGAACTTTGTCTTTCAAATGCAGATGGACCTGTGAATCTTGTCCTGATGGGTTCGTTCTCTTATGTTCATGTATTTGTGAACTGGTTGCTTTGTTTAGCCAATGTACAGATCTGTACATGTCTCTCTGCATTGTACTGCATATATCACAGTCGGAACTGAAGAAGCTTCTTGGATGAGAAATGAAACATCTTCAAGGAAAAACAAAGTCCAGTTGTCTGTTTTAAAAAATCACCTTTGGGACAACCATGACCTAGATGATTGAGAATGTCCATAAATATCTGGTAAAACAATATTATTTTTTAACTTTTGGAAAAATGCTATCTAATGAAGACTACTTATATTTTTTAAAGACTCAATATTTTCAATATCAATACAGTATATTTACTTTAAGCCTTTTACTATTATTTATATAGTGTGTAATCAGTGACGTGCAGTCAGGTGAGGCAAGTGAGGCAAAGCCTCACCACTCTCATCATGAAAAAAAAAAGTAAAAGGAAAAAGCTGAGCTAGTTGCTGCCTCACCGTGGATGACTCTGCTTAACCTCACTGGTGCTCTCCCTCCCCAAGTGTAGTGACTTCCTCCCCAGGCCCCCATTCATTTCTCTCTCTCACACACACAGCTGGATAAAACTATATAAAAATCTAGCCCAGCTTCACTGATTACAAGTTTGAAAAGGCAACGTGGCTCCACCTGCAATCAAACTACACTTGGGAAGGGAGAGCACAAGCGAGCACTGAGGAGACCACAGGAGGAGACAGGAAGCCAGGCAAAGAGCCATGCTGTAGTACACACACTTCCCCCCAGCCTCTTTCTTTTGGAAGGCTCGGCTCGGCTCCCTCCGGCTTCTCTGCCTCTCCTCTCACCCCAGCCTGCCAGCAGGAGGTGGTGGGTGGGCTTTATTGTGTTCCAGGCATTTCCCACCCAGACAGCAGGCTGCATTTGCAATGGTGGAGGTGTTTGGGAAAGGCAGCAGGGGAATGGGGGGGATGGCAGAGGAGCTGCTTTCAAGCCACTGGAAAAGATATCCAATCCAACTTTTGTGTGTGGGGGGGGGTTTGTTTGAGAGTGAGTGAGAGAGGGAAGGGGTAGGAGAGATAGTCCAATCCAACTTCTGTGTGTGTGTGTGTGTGTGTGTGTGTGTGTGTGTGTGTGTGTGTGTTTGAGAGAGGGGGAGGAAGGGAGAGAGCGAGGAAGGAGGGGAAGGAGAAGAAAAAGAAAAAGAAAGAAGGTGCAAAGGAGAAAAACAATTGCTGTCGCTTTAAATTGGAACTGAGCATGCCTGGCTGTGGAATTATGGGAGTTGAAGTCCACAAGTCTAAAAATATTTGAAACCCAGTACTGTGTCAGTGCCTCACCAGTCATAAACCTCACCGCATGTCACTGGTGTGTATGTATGTGTGTGTTTTCTCTCTTATAAAGCATATTTTTCACTACAAAATTTTCTATAAAATTAATAATTTCTATAAAATTAGTTAGCAATCACAAATCTTCAGAAAGCAAGTAGATAAGGCAAGAAGAATTATTGCCACTGAAATTTATCAAAAACCCAGTTGTTAGCTGTTTTCAGAAAATATCAGCTGTACAATAACATATTTTTTTGGTACACTTTAGTAAAGTTTTGTATAACATTTGTAAGATCGGCCTTTCATTTTACCGACCTCAGAAGAATGGAAAGCTTGAGTCCAACCAGGATCCTAAAAATCTATTTGGGATTATATGAGATTCTTGCAAACAGCATGTGAAATGTTGCTGCAAACTTCAGGGATAGAAGATTAAGATTATTGTCCCTTCCGTATAGGGGTACATCTTGACCTGTTTTCCCTACCAGTGAGAAGGGGGCCCTCCCTATGCAGAGTCCTAGCCAACAAATGTCAAACTATCAGCAGGATGATCACTGAGGTACAAGGCGCACTTCCACTGAAGACTTCAGTTTTTCACAGGGCCTTTAGCAAGTGTTCTCACTTAGTTCCAAAATTGAACAGAAGTTATATTTTGAAGGAAACAGAGTCTTCATATATAGGAATTTTTATAGAAGTTTTATCTGAAGTTAATTACAATCATTTCTGGATTTTGAATAAATTACTTTCTCTTTTCATTCTTTTTTGCTTTGCTTTAGGATTATATTATGAATTAATAAACTTTTCTTATGTAATAAAACACCAGAATTTAATTAAGATTTTCAACTGCAGCATGTATGCAGCAGATTCCAGAAAAATATTTTTGCTGTATATTAAGTATTCTTTATTTACATCTCAATTGTTTTCTGTCTGAAAAGAATGAAAAGGTTGAGAATCATTGGTGTAATGGTTCTAGATACTAAACTAGAAAATAGGAGGCCTTGAAATTGAATCCTATCAGCTGATTGACTTTTGACTAGAAGCATAAAATATAATATATAAGAAATGTAAGATTCTGAATAAGATTCTCTGAATGTAGAATCTGGAGGGTGGATGTCCCTATATATATTACCCAAGAATAAGAGTGAGGAAGGGTATCCTCAGCATTCGATGGCTATCAGGATATGAAAGAGGACTCTGTCTGACTCCTGGCAATTGCATGGAGGTTATTTTTGGGAAGCAGTTTGCCTAGTACTGACAGAGACAAAGTGACTGGTGGTCTTTTAGCCATTTAAAATTTATTTACCTGTGCAGAAACACTGAGCATAAGCATCAACCCTCTAAGAAATCTCACTCCTAATCAGACTTCGAAAGGACAGCGTCAAAAGTTTTCTTGAGAAAATAAAATCCTTCATTTTCAAATTCAATCCCCCTATATATTTTTACAAAACTTACAGATCATTCTGATGCTCCTCTAATTATGATGGTGGGAGGAAACACTTTGTCTGTACTTTCTTGGATGATCCTAGCTTTCACTGGAACACATCACCACAACTTTATCAGCTGTATCAGGCAGGGCTTAAAATACATTTTTCAACTTTGCAAAATTTAATGCCAAGAAGAACAGAAATGAGAGACAACCTAAGAGTTCCTTCACTAACTGCCAGACTTGTAACTTATTTAACTCAATTTGACACTGGTAAGCAGTTCAAAGACTTGTGTGACAAAATGTGTGCATATTCGCTACTTTTAACATAGAAATAACATGAGGTGATTAACTTACTATTATGGAAGGATTTTAAGGACATACTATGAAACATACTTCCTTGAAAATGTGACAATATATAAATTAATTTATATTAAAATCACATTAAGTTTTAAATATGTGATTATACACCATAATTTAATAACATGTTTTACTAATTATTATGGATTAGCAGTAATCTTTATAGAGTTTACCGTAATAAATAACTGGTGTGGAGATAGTGGAACTGGGAGCTTGCCATAAGAGATTATGGAAATTGTAATGTCAACTAAAAATATAGCAATAAAGAAATTTAAGCCAGTTACCCTGTACAGAAAAACATACTTGATAACATGTTCCCTTAAAGATAGTCCCCAACGTGTCCTTAATGATTGTTTTATGACTGCCCAAAATTACAAGAGCCATGGAATGGGTGTTTTACAGCCCATAAAGCACACCCAATCATTAAAAATGGTTACATTCTTTCCCCTGTAGTCACATGTCCACATGTTGAACAGATCAACTTTATGACCCATCATAGCATTTGGCAGTCATATTATCATAATTTGCAATGAATCTGACACGTTGTGTTTTGCCACTTTCAAAAGAATGGGTTCCTCTAATGCCTATAGAGGTCATTTAATGATTGACCAGTTGGCATCACAGGTGGGTGGTTATGAGATAGTGGAGATCTGCAGAACACTGCAAAATCCTGCTGATATCTGCTTGCCAGGAGACCCTATGGGGTCAAAACCACTCTGGAGGGATGGTGAAGAAAGGAGGGATGCTTTGTAGATTGTGAGGAAACAGCAATTTTCTCGTTTGATCCAAAGAAAACTCTCTTGATTGGCAGCAGAGATGATGGCCACCTTGGCAAGACTGAAACTGTGATAACTGGAACAAAAAAGAATATGTGCTGAAGTGGTTTATGGACAGAGGATTGAAACAGGGTTAAACAACTTTCAAATTTTATACTAGAGACTTAAACTCAAAAAAATTCTTTAAAAAAAAGACTCTCCGAAACATTAAAAAAGCAGTGATTTAACACAGAGAGAAAGATTATAGACCTAAAAGTGAAACAAACTTTTAATGGAAGACTGTAACACATCAAAATATAGAAAGACTGGACTGGAACTGGTAGTAGGATGAAAAGTGATTTAATTTGTGGATAATACTGTTTGATTACTGGAAGAATCTGTACAAAGAAAGAAGAACTTTGCTTCTTTTTTATTCCAGCCCCTGAAAACTTTTTTCTTTGCTGTGTTTAATGCTGAAACTTAGAGTGGGGGTGCCACCTATTGCTCCAAGAAGATATAATATTAGTACATAGTGGGAATAACTTTGGAAAATAAGGATTAAATGATAATACAAGAATAACATAGAGAAGAAATAAAATAGTGAAAGACAAACAACATATTTTCATTTTAGGCCTTTTCTTTTAGTTTCCATATATACAGGCATTTTGGCTGCTTAGAAGTACTAGTGAACCTTTTGAAAATTTCTAAGACAACGTGGACTATAATCAAGAAACATCCTTGAAATTGAATATCTGACTTTGTGGATTATTAAGATCATTTGACAGAACATTCTATAGGGTGAAAGAAGAAAGAAGAAAACAAGACTTAAAAATTTGGAAAACCAAGAGGGCACAAATTTGAAAAATTTTAAGGACTATAAATTTAGGGGATTTTGAGGAACAATTCTGGGACTGTGTAAATTTTGTCAATACTGGCAATTTTGGTGTTTCTGAGGAATTTGGATATTGAAATTCTGGTGGAATATTGAGCACTGATTAGTTTATTGCATTATCACAAAATGTTTCAACAGGGGAAAACAAATGCAGTTTATAAACAAATATTATTGATGTTTCAATGCATTCAGGAAGATATAATGAGGATTCATAGGGAGATGATGGAACTGATGCAGGAAGCAGGTGTGAGATTAGAAAACACCCAGCAAATGACAATAAAAAATGAAAACAAAATTTCAGAAAATAGAGGAAAGAATAGAGGAAAGAAATCCAAAAATGATACAAGCAGACAACGATATGGAAGAGATAGCAATAATATTTAACCTAGAACAGACAGATTATTCCTTAAGAATTCAAAATATAAAAGATAAGAGAAAGATCTCCTAAAAATGATGGGGGAACTACGGATGTTTGTGCTAGAGATACAACAGCAAGAGACAGATGTTGTTGCAGATGAAATATTTAGATTAAATAAACATGATGAAAGGAGTTACAAAATACCAGAGGGGAAGCATGAAAGTTTCACCCAAAAGTTAATAAGAGTTGAAATTCTAAAAAGGGCAAGAGATGATGGATAGATATGGAATATTTTTTAACATGGTGGCTATTTTCTTAAGTGTTAGAAAAAAGAAGTAAAAAGTAGAAACTGGGAAAATAGTACTATGTATACTGAAATATAATATAAAATATTGTAATTAATATGTATACACAAATATTAGAAGTTGAAATATTATGACTATGTATATTTAAATGGTACTATAATTATTTAAATTGTGTCTAAAGTATATTGGCCTAGACAATACACTGTTCACCAAGCACTTTTGGATGTTAAAGAAAAATTATAAAAAGTGTGTGTGTGTGTATACGTACGTGTGTATGTATGTGTGTGTGTATGTATGTGTGTGTGTGTGTGTGTGTGGATGTATATAGATTGAGATTGTCTTGGCAATGTTTCGGCGAGGTCACACTCGGCATCTTCAGGCTGGGTTTTGGGCTTAAAGCGTGGTTGGACTGCCGTCTTTCTATAAATCTTGGTGTGTGTGTGTGGAGTGCTGGCTTTGTTTCAGATTGGTGCTGATTGGTGCTGGCTGTATGCCGTTGTTGTTTTGTGTTGTAACCGCCTGGGTGGTGGGTGGGGCTCGTTTGTTGACTAGGGCTGGTTTCCAGATGTCTGGTAGGCGGGAGGTATCGTCACGTTTATTCATGTTGTGGGGATGTTTCTCTATTTCAATAGTTTCCAGAAGTATTCTCTTGTTGAAGTGTTTAGTTTTGGAGATTAATTTGGTTCCTTCAAAATTAAATTCATGTTCTGTAGCTTTAAGGTACTGGAAAAGGGAAAAAGTTTTTTCTTTTTTTCTTACTGCGTTCTTGTGTTCTGCGATGCGTGCATTTATTCTCCTGTTCATTTGTCCCATGTATGTTGCATACATAGGAAAACAAACACACACACACACACACACCTATATATTTTCATAGATTTTCACGGGTGTAGGTATGCTGGTCTTGTTGTATTCGGGTCTTTTCCCATGTAAGATTGAGATTGTCTTGGTAACATTTCAGCGAGGTCCCACTATATATATATAATCTGAAGTCATTTAATGATTGCTGTGAAAAAGGCTAGAAAATTCTGGTCATGGATGGAAGCATCAATTTGTGACTGTGATGCCAATTTACGATTGCAAGTCAGGACTATCAGTATCCTTATGGTCTTGCCCTTCTCACCCACTGCCCATAAATGACACCATTTGAGTCTTATGTAGCTGAAAAATGAAAGTATTATTTCTACATTTAATTGGATGTCAAACTCGATTTTATTGAGGGCTGCATCAGGATTGTGGTTGACCTGGGTGGGATTGGGAGGCATGGCCAGGGGTAGGAGTGGGTGTGGCTAAATTAGGGTGGGGTAGGTGTTGCCAGCTTCCTGGCCTCCCTCCTTCTCATTCCCATCTCCCTCCTTCTTTATTTCCTGTTTCCCTCCCCTCCTTCCTTCCCTCCTTCTCATTCCCATCACCCCCTTCCTTCCTTCTATTCCTTCCTTCCTTCCTTCCTTCCTTCCTTCCTTCCTTCCTTCCTTCCTTCTTCAGTTCTTTCCCTGCCTCCCTCACATTCCCATCTCCTTCCTTTCTTCCATCCATCCATCCATCCATCCATCCATCCATCCATCCATCCATGTATTCTTCCTCCCTCCCTCCTGTCCTTCCTTTCCCACCTCCCTCCCTCATTCTCATTCCCATCTTCCTCTTTCTTTCCTTCCTTCCTGTTTCCCCCCCTTTCTCCTTCCCTGCCTACCTCATTCTTTCCATGTTCCTCCTTCCTTCCTCCTTCCTTCCTTCCTTCCTTCCCCCCTTCCTTCCCTCATTTTTATTTCTATCTCCCTCCTTCATTCCTGTTTTTCTCTCTTCCTCCTTCCCTGCCTCCCTCCTTTTCATTCCCATATTCCTCCCTCCTTCCTTCCTTTCTTCCCTGCCTCCCTCCTACTTATTCTCATAAGTGAGGGTTTCCCCCCACTATTTTAGTGTTTCTTTGAGTATCTGTTTAGCAATTCTATATTTCTGGGTAAACATTAAATTAAAATAAGGCCGTACCATTTTTAAAAAAATAACTAATAATAAACAAAAGACACTTTTCTTTAATCCACCTACTTATTGTAGGAAATTAAAATATTTCCCGTAGCACCATATATTTAGAACATCCTTAAGAATAATATTTATAAACTTCAGATGTTTATAAATATCCAAAGTTTATAAATAAGGAGAGATCTTCGTTATCTAAAGGAGATCTTTGTTACCTAAAATTACAACTTTTCTGAAAAACAGTCTGAATAATTCATATTATACCATCACAGCAAATGTTATGGCTATTTTTTTCAATGCTTCATCCATTAGAGGTCTCCCAGAAGCCATTTGCTCTGGCAGGGATAGGCAAATATTATCTCTTGAGGCTTTTGGAGATACAGAGCACAAGTTAAAGTAACTGCAGTATATACTTATGCAATTGTGATGTCAGAAAATCAAATATGTTTCATGGTTCTAACTCATTAATTGTGTTGCCTTGTCCCCTCCATGTGGTCACTAAAGAAAAGGTTGTCCCCCACAACTTGCAGCCTAAAAGCCAAAAGGACTTTGTATTATTGATTCTACTGATCAAAAGTGTAAGCGGTATTTATCATGCAGTCTCTCAGGGATGAATTAAAACAACTTAAGGGCAGCAGACCTGTGTTGCAGCATTAAAGGTACACTAGAATGATATGTATCATGGATATGTCTGGTTATCATTGAACCCGGCCAAGAGTTCAAGTATTGATTCCTCCAAAAATCTCACACATAGGTTCACTTTTATTCCTACAAGATTATTTTTTATTAAACCTGCTGCCAAATTACCCACTAGCACAACAGCTTTAACCCTAACCTAGCCTTTCTATATTTGTGAACTCTTCACAGACTAGGAAACAGCATGGATAGTATACACTGATTTTTTTGAACTCAGTGAGTAAATCTCTCAGTATTCCAAAGAAAAGCATATGGTCAGCTAACAGTACTATTTCTCTCACACACAACAGGCTGAGCAATCTCCTAAAAGCTGCACTGCAGACCTCAAAAGCACAGGACACATATGAAGAATCTAGGGCAGGAGTCTCAAACTCACAGCATCATGGCATCATCACATGATGGATCGCAACTCCCCCCCCTTCACTAAACCAGCTGTGGGTGTGGCCAGCATATGATGCATCTGGTTGTGAGTTTGATAGCTCTGATCACCAGCACTTTTCTTTTTGTTTGTGCCATTTTATTACTCTTTTGATTTCATCCCTTCCAATATGGCCTATCTGGATCCAATCTTCTTTAAGTCTTCTCAGTCTAGATTCTTTTCTCTCAATATCAGGTAATTTACTAGCAATAGGGACCTGAATTCCTAGCTCACCAAAATGCTACAGATAGAAAACACTCCTGATTTCTATAATACTGCCTCCCCCACCCCATTTCTTCCTCTTTCCATGCCTTACTGCCCTCAAACCTGGGACCTTTTATATGTATTTCTGTCTCTTCCCAAACTACTCTGGAAGACAGAAAGTCTAACATAAGCTCTGTTTGTCTCTCTCCATGTCTTAGATACCTATTGCAGAGGATTCTATTCTCTTCTATCCTGCAAACTTATATTACCTTTCCTCCCCTCCCTAAGTTGTATCAATTTCACTAGATCCACCAAGCTGAAGCCATTTAAAAATGAGCAGAAGTAAAATTGGGGGGGGGGGGTAGCTTTCATAATGCCTGTCTGCTGTGCATCTATTATCCAGTCACAATTTTTCCAATGATCATAAGAGATTTTCTATTTCAGTTCTACAGATAGTCCTCAACTTACAACCACAATTGAACTTCCAATTTTTTTTGCTAAGCGAGACAGTTGTGAGTGAATTTGGCCCATTTTATGGCCTTTCTTGCTACAGCTGTTAACTAAATCACTGTATTTGTCAAGTTCATGACACTGTTGTTAAATGAATATGGCTTCCACATTGACTTTGCTTGTCAGAAGGTGGCATAAGGGGATTAAATGACCCTGGGACACTGCAACCGTCATAAATATGAGTCAGTTGCCAAGCATCTGAATTTTTTTTTCATATTTTTTTTTATTTTTCATTTTCATAACATATAATCACATGTATACTATTACATAGCCAACATTGTATTGTATTATTAAATGTTTATAACAATTCGATTCATCTTACCATCAACTCCTCAAAAGAAAAAGAAAAAAAAAACAGTTATTGGCTCTTCTGTTCTCCATACACTATATTTGTGTGTTCACTTTCTTCTCCCTCTCTCTTCCCCCTCCCTACCTCCTTTTTTCTCTCTGTCCTCCTTCCCTTCTCTACTTCTCCTTCCTCTCTCCTACTCCTGTCTCCCCTTTCCACTCCTCATTTCTCTCCTCTTCCCCCCTCCTACCCTCTCTCCTATCCCTCTCTCCTTCCCTTACCTCTCTCCTTTTCTTCCCACTCTTCATCTCATTTGCTTGGTGTATTTCAGCTTCTGAGCAAGCTACATTTTATGTTGATGGTATTTATAGTTCCTTTTCAATATACATATTTAATTTTAAACATATAAATAAAAATAGAACAAAAAAGTATACATATATAGTCATTGTACTTTTAACCCCACCCCACCCCAGCCTAGTTTTGGTCGAGATATAGATCTGGTTACAGTTCCCAGCTATTTTTCATCACTATCTTTATATAATTATACATCCTTACGCGCCCCCAGTTTGTGATTCTGCCTTTAAGTCTCAATAGTTTCCCATTATAAGTGTATTTCAATTTTTCCATGTCTTGGATTAGATTACCTTTAGTTGTCTATGAATGGCAAACCTCGCTGTTCAATATTCATTTCAATTTCCTTAATCTATTGTAAACATCTCGTTTTATTTCATCATATTAAAAGTTCTATGTGTATCCATATTTCATATATTTCAACCCATGCTTAGTTGTCCTTCTGTTCCAGTCAATTTGCCACTTAGTTTAATTATCATGTATAAAAATGAATAGCAAACCTCTGCTTTACAACCTTCCCGTGTCAGTTTCATATTTATCCATGTTAGATTGGGAAATGGATAGGCACACACAGGCTTAACCATAACAACAGCTCTTTATTAAGTACAAGTGAGAACAATCCAGCAAAGGTTGAGTCTGACAGCAGTCCTTTTATAGGGAGCTGTCAAACAGGTTGGAGGGACCTATTTGCTCTGCAGCTCTGCTTGGTGGAAGTTCCTGGAACCTTTCACAGGCCACGGCTGCAGCTTCTGGAGCCGGTTCGCTTGCAGCTCGCTGCGGGCCTGCAACATAACCAGATAAATTCCCTGGTACTCTCGGGCTTGAGCTGGCCCTGGAAGGAAGTGAATGTTTGCTCCGTTTGGGTAGGGCTTTGGCTAACTCGTGCAGAAGTTACCTCTGGTTGTCTAAGAGTGGAGTTGGAGAAGCAGCCACAGAGATGGTCAATGTGCCTTCTCCAATTCCTATCATCCTCAAGTTCTAAGAGGTAAGAGCGAGGGCCGGTGATGCCTATCACTGTGGCAGGAATCCACAGAGCTCCCCTGGTGTAGTTGTGGGCGTATACCGAATCCCCTATGCTAAAAGTCCGAACCTTGCTTGTGGAGTCGGGGGGCGATGAGGCAGAATAGTTTGGGCGTAGCCGGTCTAAGTGGGACCTTAGCCAGCGATCCATGTGAAGCTCAGAGGGGCTTCTTCCTGTAGTGGCACTGGGTGAGATATGCTGAATTAGCAAATAGTGGTCAACCCGTGTTCGCCAATCTCCCGGGCCCATCCTAGTGAGGGCCTTTTTTTGCAGATCTCACCATTCTCTCCTCCTGACCATTGGAGGCCGGATGGAATGGCGTGACCAGGGCATGCCTGATTCACTGAGCTGCTAGGAAGGTCTCAAATTGCATGGCCATGAATTGGGGCCCATTGTCAGAGACCAAGATGTCAGGCAGGCCGTGCATGGAGAAAAGTCACTTTGATGGCTGCTTCTGCCGTAGTGGAGGTCATCAGGACTACCTCTAACCATTTCGAGTAGGCATCCACAACTACGAGAAATGTCTGGCCATGAGCTGGGCCAGCAAAATCAATGTGCACCCTAGACCATGGTGCTTTAGGTCGCTCCCACTCTTTAGTGGGTGCGTCTGGGGGAGCTGGTCTGGATTCCTGGCACGGTGTGCAGGTATCCATGCATTCTTCGATCTCCCTGACCATGTTAGGCCACCGCACCTAACTCCTGGCCGAAGACTTCATCCTGGCAATTCCAGGATGCCCTACATGTAAAGCCTCTAATACTGCAATGTGCAGTTTGGGTGGAACAGCGACCCGGTCCCCCCCACAGTAAACAGTCATTTACAACTGATAACTCATTGCCTTTGGCAAAATACATTTTGAAATCAGCCCCAACAGGCCCCTTGGGCCACCCCCTCCACACCCAGTTCAAAATTTGTTTGATGGTGGAGTCTTTTGCAGAGTGACGGACAACATCACTGGACAGGCCCAATCTCAAGGCAGTCAATGAGGAGGACTGGCGTCTCGGGGGCAGGGTCAGTGAGAAGTTCAGGCAGCGGCCTGAGGCTTAGAGCATCAGCGTGCCCCAAAGTGGTGCCTGGTCGGTGGATGAGACGGTAGGAGTAGGCAGCTAGGAAGATGGTCCATCTGGTCATTCGAGGTGATAATGACACTGGGGTAAGTCGGTCCCCAGCCAGTAAGCCCAACAACAACTTGTGGTCCGTAATCAATTCGAAGTCATGGCCATATAGATACTCATGAAACCTTTTTACTCCGGCTACTGCAGCCAAAGCCTCACGGTCCAGCTGGCTGTAGTTCCACTCTGCAGCAGACAAGGTCCTGGAGTAAAAGGCAATATGGGCCTCAGTTCCGTGGGGCATGCGGTGGCTGAGGATGGTGCCAACGCCGAATGGGGAAGCGTCACAAGTCAGCACCAACAGCAGGGTCTGCCTGTATTGTACCAGAAAGGAGTCCGCCGACAGGAGTCATTTTTCTGCGGCAAATGCGGCAGCCTTGGCTCTGCCCCAGGACCACTTTGTGTTCTTAGCCAGGAGATGGTGTAAGGGCTCAGCAACAGTGGCTTTCTGTTTAAGAAAGATGCTATAGAAAGTAAGGAGCCCAAGGAACGCCTGCAGATCGGTTTGATTGTGAGGTGTGGGGGCGTCCTGAATTGCTTGCATTTTTTGTGTGGTCGGGTGAATCCCAGAGCCATCGATTAGGTACCCTAAGAATTCAACCCTTGGCACATTAATTTGGCATTTCTCTTTTTTGAAACAGAGGCCTTTGTCTCTAATTCGAGCCAAAACTGTTCATACACATTTGAAAAGTTGCATCTCATTTGCAGCTGATATCAAGATGTCGTCAAAATAGGGGACGACTCCTGGAATCCCCTACTAAAGCCGTTCCATGACGCTTGGAACAGTCCAGGGGCTATACTAACGCCGAATTGCAGGCGGTGACATTTGAAAGCACCCCTGTGTGTCACAATGGTTTGAGCCTCTACTATAGAGCAATCTATAGGCAATTGTTGGTATGCCTATGCCATGTCCAATTTTGCAAAAAAATTTCTGGGGCCTAATGAATGAAATAGGTGCTGCACAATGGGTACAGGGTAAGCGCTTTGTTGTAGCGCTTTATTTATTGTGTAGTCCGCGCAGATGCGGACAAACCCGTCAGATTTGACAGGTGTCACTGTAGGGGTCTCCCAGCGTGAGTGATCAACCGGCTCTAGGATTCCCTGGCCTATGAGCTTGTCAATTTCCCTGTCAATTTTGGGGCGAAGAGCAAAAGGTACTCTCCTGGGTTTTAGCCTTACTGGGACTATGTTGGGGTCCAAACTAAAGGAAATTGGATCCCCACATACTTACCCAGACCAGTGCCGAAGACATCCTCAAACTCCTTAAAGATGGCTTCAGCGCTGTTGTCTTTCAAGGTGTTGATACCGGTCACTTCTGGCCCAGGGCTTGGAACCAATCTAGCCCTAGGAGGGTCTGCAGGTTGCCACTGACCACTGTCACTGGGGGTTTTCCGCTGAATTGCTTGAACTTCACCTGGAAGGTGCCTTGGCCCACGATGGGGACCCGGTTTCTCTGGTAATCGCGTAGGCGGATGTCAGGGGTGCATAGATGCTGCTTCTTTAGGCTAGGGATAGCCTGCTTTAGGGTAGACCACGGCATGATGGTCAGTGATGACCCAGTGTCTATCTCCATCTCGCATGGAACATCCTCAATGAGGACTGTGACCTTCAGCTTTTTTGGCCACCTGGTGCAGACTTGGCCGATTGACATATGGTAGGTGACTCTATTGTCAGCGCCGTGGTGGCTTCTGCCAGGCCCCTTGGTTGGGCCTCTGTTGGCGGTTTGGTGCACTTTTAGGCTGCCAGGTAGTGGCAGAGAATTCGATCTGGCACACCTTGGCGATGTGCCCCTTTTGCTCGCCGCCCTGGCAGGTTGCATAGCGGAAACAGCAAGCTGATCTGGCATGGTCTCCTCCACAGCTAGCGCAAGGTGGGAGTCACGGTTTGAATTTGCGTGCCGGCTGGGCACGGCTACTGCGCATGCGGCAGCTATCATCTTCCTTGGCTTCTGAGCTCTCTGGCTCTGTAGCCTTGCAGTATACGCATGTACTCTTTCACACGTCTTGTGGAGTGCTTTGGCACTGCAGAGTTTCAGCAGATTTGACAGCTGATTCAAGGCCCTGGATTCGTCCAAGGTGATCTGCAGAGTGAGGTTAGATTTACCGAGTAAACTTCTCTATAGGTTAATGTCCCGCACGTCGCAAATTACGCGGTCCAGAATCAGCTCATCCAGGTCTCAGAATTCACAGTACACTGCGGCCTTGTGGATTAACGTACTCGTTAATCGTCTCGCCCTCTTTCTGGTTCCTGATGTTAAATTTGTGCCGGCGAATGTGCTTGGATGGATTGGGGTCATAGTGGGTCCTCAGCGTCTGCTGATTGTGGCGACTGATTGTGGTGGTGTCGGCTCAGAGAGGTCTTTCGCTGTCTCAAACACTTCCTGGCCACAGTATCCAAGGAACATGTTCTTCTTGCGGCCTTCAGAAAGGCCCATGAGGTTGTTTGCCTCGAGGAAGCAGTCAAATCGTAGCATGTACGAGTCATACAGAGTCAGTGGGGCGTGCATGGCCATTTTGTGTTCTGTGGGCGTTTTGAGTTTGCCGCTCAAAAATGGCTTTTTGAAGCCGCGCTGAGCTCTGGGCTGGATGTACTTGCTGGGTGGCTATGCTCTTTTTGGTTCGCCTAGTTGCCTTCCAATCCCACCTTCGTCGCCAGTGTTAGATTGGGTAATGGATAGGCACACACAGGATTAACAGTAACAACAGCTCTTTATTAAGTACAACAAGTAAGAACAATCCAGTGAAGGTTGAGTCTGCCAGCAGCCCTTTTATAGGGAGCTGTCAGACCCTTCGACCAATAGAATTAAACCTCTGTTCCTGCCGGAACAGAAGACCTTGGTGGAAACCACTATAGTTAGAACAAGTATCTAACAATCCACATTCCATATATATTTGGCCTTTGTTTAGTTGTCTTTCCATTATTATATTCAGCCAGTTAACAACCCCATTTTATTGTCATGTTTTTCATAACCTCTCCACATCAATATCAATATCATATTTATCCATATTCCATGTATTTCAACCTTTGCTTAATTATCTTTCCATTATTACATCCAATCAATTAGCAACTCCATTTTCTTGTCATATTTAGAAGTAAAAATCTTATCTTAGTTTTATATCTCCCACATAAAAATTCCTGGTTGTCTAATTTTTTCCTGGTAAGTCATTTGTCCCACTTCTCTGCTCCTGCTCTCTCCCTTCTCTTTGCTTCGGCACATCCGCTCTCCCCAGTTTTCCCTAGACCACCACCAAAAGGATATTTTTTATTTCTCTTTGTTGGGGCAAAGCCTCCCCCTCCATATTTCCTTATACTACTAACAGCCTCAACCTCTTTTGTCTGCCTTTTGTTTCCCTCCATTTCTACTCCTTCCTTATCTTGCCTTATCAAGTTCATGACACTGTTGTTAAATGAATATGGTTTCCCTATTGACTTTGCTTGTCAGAAGGTGGTTTAAGGGGGTTTCATGAACTGCAACTGTCATAAATATGAGTCAGTTGCCAAGCATCTGAATTTTGATTATATGACCTTTGGGATCTTGTAATGGTCATAAGTCACTTTTTTCAGTGCTGTTGTAAGTTCAAAGAGCCACAAAATAAACTTTTGTAGGTTGAGAGCTGCCTATGCTAACTATGAAAATGGTTACATGTAGAAAAAGTCTACATGGAAATTCTCATATGGACAATTTATGCAAATTGTTCTTCACTATGAATTATATTTAAGTATCCAATGTAAGAGTTCCTGCTTTTGTTTTTACTAAAGCAACCCACCATGGATTCAAATTTTGTATTAATGCCTTAGCTGTCAATGCTCTGATTGTACCACCTACAATATCTTGTACCATATTTTAAATTGCCCTGTAAATTATGTATTTTCAAAATATTTGAAATTTGATTCTCATCAATATAGATTCCATTCAAGAATTAAATGCCTTCATTTAAAAAAAAATGAATGGCTCAATTGCAATGTATCAATTATCTCAAGATTGCATATTTTTAACTGTTCTTAATGTTCTCAAATGCATGCTTTTTGCATGAAACTATACAGCAGAGAAACATTTTGATATAAAGACCACAGATCTTCAAGAATTAGAAATGTGTCCAGATTATAATCCATTCCATTTCAGAACTCACACATCATTTCTCTGGAATAATTATTGAACTTATTTTATGTCCCTGCTATACACTGTGGTATATAATGAAAACAGATAGTGGTCTCTATAAAAACTAGTTACGAATAGAGAAACACAATTTTGGGCAAAAGAGGTAGTCCTGAAGATATTGCTAAACTGTAACTAAGGGCATTACTTATTCCTAGTTATGAAAGATGGAACTGCTTAATGGCTGTATTCCAGCAACATCCAAAAAATTCATTTCTTCCTCTAGCTAATGGTATCCTTCCACAATTTATTAATTATCTCGTAGCTCCTCTGTATGGCAGTTGGATGAGTTCACATAGTACAGTAGGTACAATTTTATTTGCTTTTTGTTTTACAACAATATGTGAATCCAATACTATGGCTTGCAAACTACAGTTTATTAAGGTTTTACCATGCCACTATGACTTGTTTGACAAACAATATCACAAAGGAAAACAAAATCAAACTTACAATTTCTTTTTTGCTCCAAGAGATTGGCTAAAATCTAGCACAGGAAGCTAGTGTGAAAAATGCAATGTTAATATACTAGGAAAGATGCAAACAGCAGTGTAACCAATGGGCTTATTTACACTAGCACAAAAACCGATTAACTAAATGTTATAGTATCCCCAATGTTTCCAAATAACTAGTTCACTGAGTACTACAGAGCCATCTACATAAGAATGATCAATTCACGTTAAAGTCCAGCTATTTATTTATTTATTTTTATCACATCATGGAGTCGATATATTGAGCTGTTTTTGTTTTGCTAACTATTTTTTGAAGAAAATGAATAGATTTGGGTTGGTGGGATTGATTTCTTTAAAAAAAAATAGACCATTCAATTGGTGTGCTTCTCATCCCAAACACTTTGGGAAATACAAAGAGGATCTAGGAGCTGATATAACACTAACCAATATTTAATTTTCCTCTAAAGGTTAAAAATGTGGAATATGTTAGAACTAATCAGGGACTCATGAAACACCATATCAGTTCATACATCATTACCTTTCTTAATTATGATTTGTTGAAAGTATGCCAATTGGGTAGGTTCATAGAATTCATTATGGAATGAATTCATAGAGGCTGAGTTCATACAACACACTATGTCAACTCAACACAGCTATATTACTGCTTAATAGGAAGCCAGATGTTGGAAGGCCACCTTAGTCCCTTCCAAATAGTGCCAATTGCTAAGTTCTTAATCTTTAATATAATCAATCAACATAATGATGGGTGTTTTAAGACTCTGGGTTCAAGCAAGTTTATGTCTGTACTGGCAACATTTATATGCTTGCTATTCTACGTGGCTTACAATAATTGTAGGAATTGATAGAGAAAACCTGGATTTATATATCATATTTAGTTATAAATAAGTTTCCTTGGTTGTGGTTTGGTGTGTAGTGTGAATTCAATCACTGTGGTTTGCAAATATGTTATAAAGCCATAACCAAATATAGTTTATTCAGTAAAGCATAGTTAAGGCACATGTCTTAGCAAATTGTATTGGTATAGCTAATGAGTAATATATTTCATTGGTCCAGATAACTTTAGGAAATATCAGGCGATAAATTGTAAAGCTTAATTAATTATAGACACTATTTCTTGCTGCAATATCTGCTATCCAGTTCAGACTTATTAAAACAGAAGAATATAGATTAGTTTGTATTTAGCAACTTTATATAAACTGAAGAAACTGTTTCTCCAGTTTAAAAAAAAGGATTGTATTTAAGACGTTGCTGGGGTGATGCAGTTGCTTGTTTACAAATGAAATTTCCAGGATCTGTCTCTCACCCTCAGTGATGAATCTTTGTAAACAAATGGTTGTTTCATTTATGTACACAGAGCCTCCTTTCAGGGAATTTAATGGGCCATGCATGAAGGAATGGAAAAGGAAAACATTAAATGTGTATGTGACACTTGGTCCTAAAACAAATGATGAAGCATTTCAACTGAGACATCTCAGGGGGGTTGGGTTTTTTGTTTGTTTATTGTTGCTATATTTTCATTTACTATAAATGCAAATGGTGTCCCCAAAAAAGGGAAAATGAGATCTTATAGTTAATTAAACCAGAGGTTTAATGTTATAATCACTGTCTATATCCATTTTACTTCAGTTTGTTGCAGAAATGATTTCATGCACATTCACTTTGCTGATGGTTCCTACCGGTAGTAGTGATTGAAACAGCCACATTGCCTTCCAAAAGACATGGCGGTTTTTATGCTTCATCTAATGCTTTAATACTAAGAAAACAGCTGCATTGTGCAAACACACATTATATTGAACAGAAAGAGCACAAACATCAATTGTGCATCAATTGTATTCATTCCTTGACGGGGAGGCATGCTCAAAGAGATTCCTACCTCAGTAAACTCCTATTTGGATTACTATAATCTACATGGGACTGTCCTTGAACAACACTTGGAAACTGCTGCTGGTCCATAATGTAGCCATGCAGGCAGTTTTTGGTGGTTCTTGTTACCTCCATTTAACACTGCTGCTCCACAAGCTGCACTGGCTGCTGGGTGCAATTCAAGGTGGTAGGAAAAAAGATGGCCTTTTTCCTATTGTTTCTGCCTGCCCCAATACATATAGCAGAGAAAGCATGATATAAGTTCCTTCTATTACATCCATCTTCCATCCTGTTGGATTCTGGAGTCAGACCTTCTCAGTTATAGCATCTGTCCTGTGGATCAGAATTCCACAGAGATATAGATGACCCCAAATATATTTGCCTCCCACAAGACCCTGAAGACCTTCCATTTCCCCCAGCATTTGGATCAGGAGGTAGACGGTCTCTGCTATTGATGGCAAAAAGGGTTAATAAGTTTATCCTTGGGTGTCTTGTGGATTTATGTCTGGTGATTTTTTTTAATCTTGTAAATTACCCAGTGTTATTTGTGTGAGATGGAAAGCTACATAAATCATATAAAGTAAATGCATACATACAGCATGCATACATACATTTTTTACATAGTTATACTTATCTCAACTGTTGGTGCAGTTCTTTTAATCAAAGAGCTAGGCTCATGACAATGAACTGGAAGATTTTCTGCCACTACTGTAATACTGAATCCATGAAAGAATTTGAATTTAACATGGTAGTTTCCTGTAAAGTTGAACCTAGTTTCTCCAAGTCCGACTTGGATTAAGATATATTTTAGACCAGGGTTAGTCAACCTTTTTATACCTACCGCCCACTTTTGTATCTCTTTTAGTAGTAACATTTTCTAACCGCCCACCGATTCCACAGTAATGGTGATTTATAAAGTAGGGAAGTAACTTTACTTTATAAAATTTATAAAGCAGAGTTACAGCAAACCCCTACCGCCCACCATGAAAGCTGGAATGCCCACTAGTGGGCGGTAGGGACCAGATTGACTACCACTGTTTTAGACTAATAAAGCAGCAAGTCATAGCCAAAATACAGATTTCACTTTTATCAGATGTTTTAATGGCTGTCAGTTTAAATTATTTTCAAAGAGATGAGAAAAATTCATGGAACATCTTATGGGCTATATATTTTCCCTCAGAATACCCTCTAAATCACTATGTAAATCACCAGCTGCTAGGGAACAAGACTTGCAAAAGGAAGTCAGGGCGGCTCCAAAATGGAAGGATACGGAAAGAGAAAGTGTTTCCAGCTGGTGAGGAATTTTTACCGTTTTAAAAGTGACTGCCTATAAAAAACTTAAAATTAATTTAAATTGGAGAACAGAAGAAATAAGCGGTGGAATTAAATTTGGAATGGTTTTGGACAGTGGGTTATCTTACTTTTTAAATGCTATCTTTACGGATGAAATTTATGCAAGTCTTTTAAAACGAATGGATTAAGTTTTATTCTTCTATTTTTTTCTTCTTTTAACCTATGGACTAAAATTCTCTTTCATTACTATGGGTGTTTTTCTAACTCATTTAAGAATCGGACTTTTTTAAAACTTGAAATACAAAAAAGATACAAAAAGAAACAGAAAATTGCAACGTTGCAATAATAACACTGCTACTCGGAGGCTGGAGGTTTGTCTATTGGAAATGAAACAGTTTTATTTTTTTTCATTGATTATCCTGGCTTGACACTTCAAGGTCTCACTGCTTGTTTATAGAGAGTGATAAGAAGAAAAGCACACTGCTGTTTCTTTGAAGTATATATATATATGTATGTATGTATGTATGTATGTATGTATGTATGTATGTATATATAAAAGTTTTATTGGTTTTTACAAATATTTTGGGGAAAAGGGTACATAAGTGTGGAGAAAAATTTTGACAGCTACATCATACGGAAGGTGGTGCTTCCCCGGGATCTTACATCTCTTTCTTATTTTATATATCAAAATATCATTATTACATATATATTAGCAGTTTACGTTTACTTCAAATTCTTTAACATCTTCAATCATACTTTATATCACTTCTAAGCATTTCATTATATTAACAATTGCAATATACTTTTGATTCATTTCTGTGACCTAAGTCTCATTGCTGCCTCCTCTTCCCTGTCTGTTGGCTGAGACATGGCTCCTCCCCACTTCATATCTTGTGCACTGTCTCTTGTTTTGTCTAGAAGGTTCTTGTGTTTTTCCATGAAGGCTTCTGCCTCCACCACTGTATTAATTCTCACTCTACCACCCTCCCAGAAAATCAGCAAGCCTTCTGGAACTACCCATCTGAACCAGATGTCTTTTTCATACAATTTTTTAGTTAGAAAGAACTTCTTCCTCTTATCTCTTATTCTTTTTGGTATCTGTTTCAAAATGATTATTTCTTTGTCCTTATATCTTAAAGGTTCCCCCCTTTGAGCCCCTAGAATCTCATCTCTTGTAGTCTTTCTAAAAAATTTAACATGAACTTCCCTTGGAACATTGTGTGTTCTAGCATATGCTGAATTGATTCTATATATCAGATCAATATCCCACCCTAACTGTTGTTTATCTCTTTTAATATAATCTGCTAGCATTGTTATCATAGTCTCCCTTAAGTCTTCACCCTCCATTTCAGGTATATTTTGAAATCTAAGAAAGAAAGACATCCTTTCAAATTCTTTTTTTTTTCATGAAGTTCTCAAACCCAAGATTTTTTTTTGTAAAGCCTTCACCTCTTCTCCCACCCCCACAGCACCCTCCTCCAGGGCATTTATTTTCTGACTATTTTGTTAAGTCTGTTGTTGATTTTCTCTGAGTTGTTCCTTTAAGTCCGCCAACTGCTTTTTTATTTCGTCCTGTCCCTTTAAGAGTGTCTGGAACATTTGATGAAACATTTCTTGAGACTGCTGTTCCCCCTCGGAGGCTTTAGGTTGTACGAAGGAAGATAGTTGTGTTTGTTGGGGAACAGGACTTGAGACAGAAGAAGATGGAGCCAAGGCTGGTTTAGGAAGGGGGGCCTTTTTCGCAGGCATTGCAGAACTCAGAGAAAGTTATAAGTCTAGACAGAAAAGATGGCGTCTGCAGAAGTGCGCCGTCAGGGGGGATCCACAGGCAGGCAAAGTCCAATGTGGGATATTAGTCTTTCAATACAGCTCCCCTCCAGTTGTAGTCAATTTTTCCCAATCCAAGGAAGATTGTACAAAGAGATTCCTCTAGGGTTCACTGGGGTTTTGTAATTCCAACCCAGAAGATTTTTCAAAGACGACAGTTCATTTGTAACGGCAGTAAAAACGGGGGAAGAAACACCATTTTGGCTGAGCTCTCTCAAGGGATCGGAAAGCAACCATTCAAAAAATTTCCATTCAGAGACTTCCGGTTCCTGCTGCTGACGGCGATGGGCAGGCTTTGCTTGCCCCGCGCTTTCCCGGTGGGCCCCTCACTCCTTGGGGGGCACAGGATGCCCCGTAGAGGCTCCTGCCGGAGGGGTGGCACCGCGGGGGATCCTCTGAGTTGGCGGCGGCCGGGGGGGGCCCGCATCGCCCCAGGCACTGGGGAGCATGATGGGGAGGCGCTCCGGCATCTTTGCTGTGAGGCAGCGGGAAGAATAAACACTCAGAAGTAGGCGGCTGCGGTGCGGTGAGGCGGAATCCACTCTCCATTCCCTTTGTATATGCAGAAGAAATTGCCAGCTATTTAAAATCTCTTTTCGGCTTGGCTTTGAGAAGCGCAGCTGGAGGGAGGGGGATTTTCCCCCCTCTCGGACAGGCGGCTGTTAACTATTAACATCCAGTCCAAGTACACAGTCAACGATAACATCTCTGATGCAGCCCAAAACCACTGAGACTGAATTCCAACAAATGTTTCAACAAATTTTACAGGGACAAGAGGAGATTAAAAGACAATTAAAAGAGATGAAAGAAGAAATTAAAGAGAACCAGGACCAGATTAACAAAAACTCACAGAGACTGGATCTTTTGGAGGGTGGGACGGCTGAGATGAGGGAGGGGATGGAAGGGGTGCAGAAGGGGAACAAAGAACTTGACACCCAACAGATGAAAATAGAATTGGAGAGAATGTCCTTTTACCTTAGATTTCAAAATGTGGTGGAGACAGATGATGAAGATATAAGGGACATTATGACAAGTATTTTGGCTGAATACATTCAGAAAGAGAAACAACAGATGGGGTGGGAATTAGATTTGCTTTATAGAGTGAACTCAGCTTATGCTAGAACACACAACATACCCAGGGAGGTACACATTAAATTTCTTAGAAAAATCACAAGAGATGAAATTCTGAGTGCACAAAGGGGGCAAGCTTTGAAATACCAAGATAGGGAAATAACCATCCTGAAACAGATCCCCAAGAAAGTGAGGGAGAAAAGCCTGGCCCCAAGAAAGTGAGGGAGAAAAGCCTGGCCCACTCATAGTTTTATCTTACCTCCTGGCAGATATTTTAATTGGGAATTTCATGGGTAATGGGGTATTTCTAGGGGTTGTTTTTACATACTGTTCTTAATGCTTTACTTGATGGTACAGTTCTATATAGCCTCCTCCATTTATGTATTTATATATTTATGTATTTATTGATATGCATCCTATTTGTGTTTTAGCCTGACTGTACACCGCCCCGAGTCCCTTTTGGGGGAGGGGGTGGTCTAGAAATATGAAATAAAGTAAAGTAAAGTAAAAGAAAAAGCTATTCGCAATTGGCGAAGAAACTATACCAGAAGGGGGTGTGGTTCAGATGGTTGATGCCTGAAGGTATGCTAATATTCTGGGAGGACACAAGAGTTAGAATTAATACACCCATAGAGGCGCAGGCCTTTATGGAAAAAAATTAAGTACTCCTAGATAAATCAGGTGATCCTACCACAGACATGCAGGACACGGGATGGGGCGGAGCTCTGCTGGCGGGGGGAGAAGGGGCAATACCAAGAAAACTCAGATCACAAAAATGAGTAAGAAAATCCACTTGATATAAATTGATCGAAATTATTAACTGAATTTACATGCTGACTATATATTGTTATTTAGTATTGAATTTTTTGTAATTGTATTCTATGAGTATGGAGGGAGGGGACTCCTGCCGCACATTGCAACTGCCAAAATTTGTAACCTTTCCTTTACCCTTTTCCTATATTATTTTCTAAAAAACCAATAAAACTTTGTTTTTTTAAAAAAAGTTTCCATTCATAGTTTATTAGGTCAGCTCACTTTCTTTCTTTCACAATTGTTCAAAGGAGTCATTATCCCATTGCTTGAAAGAAGTGAATATCAAAAGGGTTTTTCCCCAGTTCTCTCTCTCTCCTCCGAGAGTGAGATCGTATAAAGCCGCTTTTCCGAGAGGGGGGGGGGAGAAACCCCCCCTCTCCAATCTTAACACTTTACCAAGATCAAAGAGTCTTAGAAAGACTGCTAATCCTTATATACTTAGTTGTTCAAGAAGCAAGAAAAAGACCCCAGGGGAACTCCCCCCTCACCGCATTTCTGCTGTTGCCTTCACATAGAGCATTTTCTTCTGATCTCCTCAGGACAAAGGCGCGCGTGGCATGCGCACCCCCCAAATGCCTCCCGGTGCCTAGGGCAAAGCTGGCAGCCCCCCTGCAGCCGCAGCCGCTCCAGGGGGCTCCAGCAAGCCACCCCCTCGGCAGGACGCCCCTACAAGGCACCCTGTGCCCCCCCAAGTCAGGGGGAGCCCACCAGGATGGCGAGCGGTGGACAACATGTCCGTCATCCACAGAAACCGGAAGTGTTCCTTTTGAAGTATATTTTTAACCAGAGAATGGTGAAAATGAAATGTTATTGTGAATCTATGCTTAATTTTGTTAATACCTTCTAAGCTAGAGCAGCAGTTTTTGTTAGCTGGAGATAATGGCACAATTTCAACAGCAGAAAGAAGTTTTAAGTCTGCAAAAGATATTCTCAGAAATACAGAAATTATCAAATACACATGAGAGGATAGAGAAGAAGTTGGAAGACTTAGTGCATCTAACAGCAAAATATGATGAAGAAGTTGAACATGTTCATCAAATGGAAAAAGTGGTGGTTAAAATCCTAAAAATCGAAGAGGAAAATGAATATAAAGAAATTAAAATTGCTGATATCTATGGTGATTGGTTTGTTTCTGAAAATGGAAAGAGTGGAATACTGAAAGAGGAATTAAATGGAGGGGAAATCTACCCCAAATGGCAAGATACAGAAGAAGAAAAAACAAAAAAATGTATGGATTTAAAGAGAGAAATCTTATTAGCAATAGCATTTATAACACTACCGACAATCAAAGATAAGCTTATTAAGGAAACAGAAGAAGGGCATCGAAATTACATGAGAGATTTTATAAGCAAAGAGTTGCTAAGGGGAGTCCATACAAAGTTGATTAAGGAGATGATTAGAGGACTGACACCACAAATGGCAGAAGATATGAGACTGTTTTGCTACTGGAAAGATACAGGTTGATAGATGGAAGAGTATAATTTAAAACTAGTTAAACTTAGTGAAATTTAGTGACAATAGATATAGTTAAATAAATAATTGATAATGATAATAATGTGTTCTGACCCCCTCCTCTTGTATACCAAGACACTCCGACACAAAGTCTCTTCAAAGATGTTTATTGACATACAGGTTCCATCTTGGCAGCAATCCAGCCTGCCAAGGTCAAGATAGCACTCTGGGCAGCAATCCAGGTAAAACCTTTAGCAGCAATCCAGCCTGCCAAAGTACGACACAGATCTGAGCTTCTCCAACTCCAATGATCAGTTGATTCCTGCAAAGGGTGTGTCCACAAGCAGTCCCTTTATAGTCTGGAGAGGAGTCTAATGATCAGCAGCTGAGAGCCATTATCTCCTATAATTGCTCAATTGCTCCTTACGCCGGGTAGCACGTCGGTAACGAGCATCTAATAGCTCACTGCTGATGTCTGACTCACTGTCCTGTGACTCCTCCCCACTGCTCCAAGGCATGACATCAGGAGCCCCCTTCCTTTGGCTTTCACCACTGCTCCATGCCTCAGGCACCCCCTGGTGGCCAACCAGCCTCTCTGCGCCCTGCTCAGCGTCGGAACCCTGTCCAGGGTCCCCCACCTCCTCTTGAGCCGACTCAGAGGACACCTCGCTGTCGGAGTCTGGTGGCAACTCCAACGGCTCCTGCTGGGCCACAACAATAATGTATACAATGTTTAGTGTTATGATAAGCAATAATGGGATATGAATATTGAATGTACCCATGCAAGGAAGATTAGAAATTCTTTTGGATTATATATAAAGGTTAATAAAAAAGAACTGTTAGATAAGTTAAGTCTTGAATATTAGGGGAAAAATGATATGATGCGGGATATAGTTAAATAAAGGAGGGATAATGATAACAATGTATATATAGGTATGGCTACAACATAAGGAAATTGGATGTAAATTGTAAACAGTGATTTGGAAAGAAGGATTAGAAAATTTTGTTATTAAATATTATGGATGTTTAGCTAGAATAGGACATAAGGATTCAGTGTTATTGGAGGATTTTAGAAATAGTAAATGAAATGCCAGTATGTGGTTATGTATTAAATCTTGTTATATTTTATGATGGACGTTTAAACAATTATAGTCAAATGAAATTAGAGGTATGATGATGGTAACATGTATAAATATCTGAGTTAAAATACTTGAGTTAATATGAATTATTAATATGACTGTGGAAGAGATGCACATAAGCCTTTTTGTAACCAACTGATACACTTTTTACAGTATGTAAAGAAGGATGTGTTGTTTTTGTTTTGAAAATTAAAAAAAACTTTTATTAAAAGAAAAGACTTGCAAAAGAATCATCATGTTCCCATCTATGCTTGTGAGTTTCGACAAGGTTGGCCACCACACAACATAAAATACAAAACTAAAGAGATCTTTGGCAGGATCCAACAAGCTCTTTTTATGTTCATATATTTATCCTTTAGGATTGTGAAATGCAGGATAATGGCTTACTCAGCAAATTGCCTAAAAACACTGGCTTAGTAAAAAGCATGAAGCCATCATTTGGATACCTCCAATATAATTAAAACAATAAAGCTTATACTTGTCAAGTCTTATGCAATATTCTGTCATAGAATAGAATTTATAAAAGAAAGAATTACAGTCTTTCGCTTTGAACAAGGAAATCCTTGCATGTTTATTTGGCGTTTTTCAAAAGCCATGGTAATTCCAGAGGTACAAAGTTGAGTTTCAGCTTCCTGAATATATAAAATGAGATGCACAGTGGTTAAATTTTGAGAATGTAAATAGTGGCAATTCTTTTATGCAAATCTGCCTATTTCATGTTATCATAATCCAAAGTCCAAAGTGCTATATTCTTATACATGTCTTTGCATTTTGGAGAGACATTAGCATAAATTATCACAGTGTGTTGTTACAATCTTTGCATGCTACAGAGTCCATTAGTTGTGACTAATTATCATTTAAGACCATTTTTCTGTCATTAGAAGGGGGGAAGAAACCTTCTCCCATCTGTCCTCATTGTTGTGATTCATCTTGAGCTAAGGTAATATGCAGAAAAGGGTGGGAATGATTCATTTCATAAACCATACTAGAACTAAATTAAATGTAAAACACATTTACATTAATTAGCATAAAGCTTATTCAATGGGTAGCAGGAGAGAAGCCCTTTGAACTGAAAATATCAAACCAATCATAGGTACTTGTCTATCAACAATTACTGTGCAGTATACAATTTAAACAAATGAAGTCTTAAAACTCTTTTACAGCAATATTTCCACATAACATTTAAAAAAATAAGTTGCTCCAAGCAGTTGTTTATGTTCAAGTTGAAAAGGGACATGTCCGATCTGCAATGCTGTGTGACGTATCCAAACCTGCTCAATATGTGAAGATTTCCATGTAAACTTGAGTATTATAGAGTGGAATACTTAGTTCCACTAAACCATGCTACTTATGCAATGGCTAAATATCTCAAAGTTCCTTCCTAGCAGATACCTGTTTGTGTATCAGAATGCCTAATGTAGATCAAATCAGGCACTAGTATAAATTCCCAAATTCATTGGTGTAGCCCATTCTTTAATTGAACTATATGTACTGAAGACCAGTAATAATTGTCTTATAAGTCTAAAGGGACTTTCATAAGAAAGTAGTCATATAGCATCTTCTTCAAGAGCTCTGGTATTAGATCCTTTTTCAGTTAAACATTTATAAATTTGTGGGTTCAATACTCATTAGAGGACAATGGCTTGAAGTTAGATGAAACTGGAACACTCCACAAATTCATCTCCTTAGACCCAACATATCTTTTGATCCCAAAAGCAAGCCAAGTAACATTACAGATATATGCCGGAATAGTCTCAATATTACCTATTAGATCAAAATGCTTTGAACTATTCAAAAATCCAATTGATGCCTACATTAGTAAGAATCCTAATAATGAGAGGAGGTGGCCAACATGGAAATTAGCACAAATATATATATATATATATATATATATATATATATATATATATATATATGTATATATGTATATATGTATATATGTATATATGTATATATGTATATATGTATATATGTATATATGTATATATGTATATATGTATATATGTATATATGTATATATGTATATATGTATATATGTATATATGTATATATGTATATATGTATATATGTATATATGTATATATGTATATATGTATATATGTATATATGTATATATGTATATATGTATATATGTATATATGTATATATGTATATATGTATATATGTATATATGTATTTGTGTTACAACCCCTGGTATGACTAAATATGGGAGGAAGGTCACTACTCCCTCTTTCTGTCCTTCGGCTTATCACAAAGACCATGCAGGCAGAAAACCATATTTTTTTATCTTTACTGTTGCCTTTTTATATTTGTGTTGTAATTGTACTGATAAATAAATAAAGGGAGACTAGTATAGATCTATACTAGTCTCCCTTTATTTATTTATCAGTACAATTACAACACACACACACACACACACACACACACACACACACACACACACACACACACACACACACACACACACACATATATATATATATATATATATATATATATATATATATATATATATATATATATATATATATATATATATATATATAATGAAGATTTCTCTCAAGAAGATGTTCCC
The DNA here is from genome assembly GCF_964273705.1 of Natrix helvetica. Lineage (NCBI taxonomy): Eukaryota > Metazoa > Chordata > Lepidosauria > Squamata > Natricidae > Natrix > Natrix helvetica. The sequence continues at coordinate 90,937,440 of NC_138554.1, forward strand.
GATTTGTGTATGAATATCCTCAAAAGATATCATTTAAACAATTTTAGTATAGGTGATACAATTTTAGCATGAAAGGGCAAAGAGGAACAAGTGATATGTATGTCATGATGCACACAAATGACACAATTTATACAGTTTATCAGGCATCATGATGTAGTTAGATAACTACAGTGTATAATTCTGTGATAATACTATGACTCATGAATCGCTATGTTGATGTCATTTTAGCTTATTCTGGATACCATTGGCATCAGATAAAATTTATCCAGGATACCTATATCCCAAAGAAAGAGTACAGAGAAGAGCAACAAAGATGAGGGGACTGGAGGCTAAAACATATGAGGAACGCTTGCAGGAACTGGGTATGTCTAGTTTAATGAAAAGAAGGACTAGGGGACACATGATAACAATATCTCAGGGGTTGCCACAAAGAAGAGAGAGTCAAACTATTCTCCAAAGCACCTGAGTGTACACCAAGAAGCAATGGGTGGAAACTAATCAAGGAGAGAAGCAACTTAGAACTGAGGAGAAACTTCCTGACAGTTAGAACAATTAATCAGTAGAACAACTTGCCTGCAGAAGTTGTGGATGCTTCAACACTGGAAGTTTTTAAGAAGATGTTGGACTACCATTTGTCTGAAAGAAGATGTTGGATAGCCATTTGTCTGAAAAGAGTTTCCTGTTTAGGCAGGGGGCTGGATTAGAAGACCTCCAAGGTCCCTTCCAACTCTGTTATTCTACTCTATTCAAAGTGGAATGTGTATGTGCACACCGGAGCACCAGAAACCCAAAGACCAGCTGCCAGCGCATGTTTTATTGTATATTATCATGTTTTATTAAATATCTCAGAAGTAAGATATTTACTTGCATGCTCACCAGCTAGCTGGTCTTTGGGTTTCTGGCGCTCCAGCATGTGCAAAGACCAGCTGGCTGCACTCATGAGTGCACTGGAAATCAGAATCAAATCCCTGTTTTCTTCCAATTTTAACTCAAATCATGCCCTTTGTACTTTGGTAGCATTAAGTAAGGTCACTTCAGGAGGTAAGGTAGCATATTTTCCCCCCAAAACAAACTTGAATCTGCTGTTAAACCACACGGCCCATTTATGTTTAGATAATATATTAAAACCCAGAACAGAAATTAACCCCCAAAACAGACAAAAGAGTGAATTAAAAAAACCTCCCACCCCACAGATTTTCATCAATTACTCGTTCCTTCTTTTTCTTACACAATTGTCCATGATAAAAATTTTCTGGGAAATAAATGCCAATATATCCTTCTTATAAAAGGTATGCTTCTTTAATATATGCCAATTATAATCCAATTTCACTTCTCCACCCTTAATCCACTCCCACTCACTTAACTAGAAATGAATGACAGAACCAAATTTTCTTTGCTTTGTCACTTGACAGCATATACATCTCCAAGAAATCTGTGATATAGGACTTTTACAAGTGTAACAGTGGTAGCAAATTGAAGGTGGAAGGAGCAAAGTTACCATGTCCTCAGGCAAACCCCCAGAAACTCTATATTTAGTGAATAGGGGGCATGCTGAGAGCAACTTGAGAACATCTGAAGATTATAGATTATTAATCAACAACCTGGCCCCAAATCCTTTTAGATTCAGAATATATTTATGATATTTGAAAGGGAACTTCACCCTCACGTCTATTATGGAGAAGGTGCCACCTCTTTCAGTGAGATCAATTCTAGTGATAGGCGTAATTCTAGAAAGCAGTATGTTTTTGGGCTGCCTGACTTTAATGTGGGCAAATACAATTTTATAATTTTATCCTTCAAGGTGCCTTCATGGAATGAAATATAAAAATACACTATGGCAGAGTGACAGAAATATAAGAATAAATAAAGTTCACAGCTTTAAACATGCTTATGTTTAGATAGTTTCTCCTTAACAGCCAGTGTATTGCACTTATCTCTACTGAAACATTAAAGCATTTTTCTCTTAGCCTTCCAATATAGCAGCTATCAAGGAACATTTAACGGAGCAGGTAAATACTAGCCATTAAAAGTAATCCATCGTATCTCATAAACCCCCAGTAAAAAGGCATCATATTACATAATATTTATTTTTAAGTGGAAATCTCATTAGGAAGTAGAATTCAAATGACAACAATAAATGTGTTTATTTCCTGTAGCAGACTGAATAATATATTCTAGTCAAATTGAGTTCCATGAGAATCCAAAAGAACATTATTTCACAGTTCAAATTTCTATTATTGCATACTAAATATATTTACCTCTTATGCACTAACAACAATTCTTGCAGCAACTTTCCACATGTTTCATCCAACATGGAATCCAAGACATTTTTCCTGCCAGAATTCATCCTAGCTGCATAAATAACTTCAAGTAGCCAATGCCATTTTAACACAACTGACTGGAAATGGTTTTTGTTGCTCTGCATATTGTTGCTATCCCACCTGGGCATATTTATTGTGTACAGATTAAAATGCACATTCAACAGCACTTTGACATCAATTGAGGTCCTTTAAATAACATAAATGAGGAGATGTAGGGGAGGGGAGGAGAAGAGAGGGGGAAGGATTTCAGATTTTGGATTTCATCAGAGTGAAATTTTTGGAAATTTCATTTGGCAGTATTTGTGGCAAGATTTTGTGCAAAATAGACTAATCAAAGATGTACTTTTCTTATTTTTTCTAATGTTTTAATCCTAAATTGGAGGAAATGTGCTATCAAAAAGAAGCATTTAGCATTTATTTCTAATATCAGATTGTTCCCGAGATTCTATTTTACAACGGGGTTATTTAGGAATAATATCTTTGTCCAAGACATCTCATTCAATAATTGAAAAGCTAATTAGAAATTATTTTGCTTAATTAACATGCAAGCAGTATATTTTATTTTATATACCTATCCTAAGCTAAGGTATTAGATAGATGTAATTATAAAGAACAATTTAAGATGCTAATCAACAGAATAAAACTAAAGTCTATTTTCAAAGGGATAGTTGGCATTTCTACACAACAAACTTAAAATTAACTTTAAGTAGAATGACACAAGCTGAAAAAAAGTTTTGGGTTATAGAATTCCTCAGTCTCCCCTGGCCCTTTAATTACTGAATTTCAGATGCATATTAAAATACTGTATTCAAAGGATCCTAGTACTAACTAGCAATAATTTGTCACCTTGTTTTATTTTAGTTTTGCTTTTCTTGTTAACTTTATATTTTGCTTTTAGATTGACATAAAAACTTAAATTTTCACTTCTTTTTATATTGCAATAATAGTCATTTGCCGGATCCCGATGTACGGAAATATGAGCTATAAATACTGATATGTACTAATGGATAACAATAAAAAATAATATTAAATAAAATAGAAGTGTTTCTTGATGCTGCTTGATTTTAAATTATTTTCTACCTTTGTCCTTGAAGAAAGGAGGGTGCAAATAGTTAATATGATAATTTATAACAGTATTTGGTTTACAGTGTACATTTTGGCAGAAATTTGTGGACTTGCTGCATTGATTCTGATTAAACACAATGGATAGATGCAAACAATATGAATTAGAGTTGATAAACAGCATGCAAGAATGAAGGTACTCCATATGATTTTTGTTATGAAAATAACATTGGCAGCTTAACCAACTTAAAGACTCGAGATCCATCCCACCCCTAATGGCAAGGGCTGTAATGATGAAGTTGTTAAAGCCAACATCTTTAACACATTCTTTGGCTCTGTCTTTGTGAACAGCAATGGCTCAATATTTTCTAGTCGTACCACAAATAGTTACAACAACCGGACACAAATTGATTTTACAGAAGGTAACATTGAAAAGGCACTATGCAGCCTAAAAACATCTCTATCTATTGGATCTAATGGACTATGTGTCTACTTCTTAAAAAAGCTTTCAACTGCCATAGTAGAACCTTTAAGAATAATCTTTGAAAAATCTTTCAGGATAAGCTCCTTGCCCAACCTATGGTCACTAGCTATAGTCATCCCTATCTTCAAAAAGGGAGAACCCAGCCTAGTTGAAAATTACAGACCAATCTCTTTATGTTGCGTCATCTGCAAAGTAATGGAATCAATCATAAACCAATCTATTACCCTCCACTTAGAAATGAACAACCTACTCTCTAATAAACAATTTGGTTTCAGGAAAAACTTACCTGTAATCTACAACTCCTACACTGCAAAAACATATGGACTACACAACTCGGTCAAGGCAAAGCAATAAACACGATTTATGTAGACTTCTGTAAAACTTTTGATTCAGTGGTGCACAATAAATTACTTCTAACACTAAAATATTAAGGTACCTCTGGGCCCCTGCATAATTGGATAGCTGCGTTCGTGTCTAACAGGCCACAAGTTGTCAAAATAGGGAGCGTCCTATCAAATCCTGCACCTGTTAATAGCGGTGTCCCGCAAGACAATGTTTTAAAACCAACACTCTTTATGCTTTACATAAATGACCTAGCAATCATATTACAAGTAATTGTGTTCTCTTCTCTGATGAGGTAAAACTATTTAACACCACCGACAATGCTGTTATCCTTCAAAAAGACCTTGACTATGCGTCAGAATGGTCAAACAATTGGCAACTTCAAATCTCATCCAAGAAATGCTCTGTTTTACACATTGGAAAAAAAATCAGAACATACAAGCTGGGTGGACATGACCTTGTAGATGACCCTCACTTTGTCAAGGACCTTGGAGTACTCCTATATAATTGCTAACTGCTAACCAGAGCATACAAAACATTTGCTAGACCAATTTCCAAATACAGCTCATCTGTTTGGAACCCACACTGCGGATCGGATATTAACACAATCGAGTGAGTCCAGAGATACTTCACGAGACAAGTGCTCCACTTCCCTGCTTGCAATAGAATACCATATGCCACTACACTTGAAATTTTGGGCTTAGACAACTTAGAACTATGCCGTCTTCGGTCTGACCTAAGCATAGTACATAAAATTATCCGCTACAATGTCCTACATGTCAATGAATACTTCAGCTTCAACCACAACAATACCCAAGCACACAATAGATACAAACTTAAGGTAAACCGCTCCAAATTGCAGAAAATACATAATCCAGTTATTAAGTGAATCCGGTTTCCCCATTGACTTTGCTTGTCAGAAGATCGCAAAAGGAGATCACATGATCTTGAGACAAAGCAATGGTCATAAGTATGAATCAATTGTCAAGCCTCTGAATTTTATCACATGATCATGGGATGCTGGAAAGGTCATAATTGTGAAAAAGGTCGTTACTTTTTTCACCTAAGTCACTTTGAATGGTTAGTAAATGAACTGTTCTAAGTCAAGGATTAACTGTAATTTCAACTTCTTGAATTCAGTACACTTTCTTTTTCTTTTTCAAAGCAAAAAGTGTCCTAGAAACAACTGCAGTCTTTGTTATTTAATATCAGAACATGCTTCTCCAAACTACATAACTTAAAGCTGGAATTAGTCTCTTCATGTTTACAGCATTTTTCTAAAGGCAACAAAATCCCATAGAGTACTTAGCCTAAGCATTTTAAAGCCTGATATTTTACAATATAATAAGACAATAGCAGAGTTGGAAGGAACCTTGGAGGTCTTCTAGTCTAACCCCCTGCCTAGGCAGAAAACCCTATATCGTTTCAGACAAATGGACAACATCTTCTTAAAGACTTCTAGTGTTGGGGCATTCATAACTTCTAGAGGCAAGCTGTTACACTGATTAATTCTTCTAACTGTCAGGACATTTCTTCTCAGTTCTAAGTTGCTTATCTCCTTGATTAGTTTCCACCCATTGCTTCTTGTTCTACCCTCAGGTGCCTTGGAGAATAGGTTGACTCCCTCTTCTTTATGGCAACCCCTGAACTATAGGAACACTGCTATCATGTCTACGCTAGCCGGGTGTGGGTTACTACCGGTTCGCACCGGTTCAGTAGAACCGGTTCGTCCAAATCTACTGAACCGGTTCTCTAAGAACCCTATCTAAACCCACTTACCTTTTTTCCTGCTTGGCTCTCCAATGCTGCCTGCTGACTCCGAGGAGGTAAATAAGCTGCAACTAAGCATGGGGCAGGGGGGGGGGGGCTGCTGTGGCCTTGCACTATAAGTGAGTCCGATGACCTTTTGTGGCCTTGCAAAGATCCTGGGCTTGCTTATAGTGCAGGACCGCAGGGCTGCCAGAAAGCACGGGCGCGGGGGTGGGGATGGCAGCGGGAACTTACGCAGCATGGCTGCCATCTTTGACAGGTTTGGGGACCTTGCAAAGCCTTTGCAAAATCCCCGGACTTGCCTAAGATGCCTGGCCGCCAGAAAGCACGGACGTGGGGGTGGGGATGGCAGCGGGAACTTACGTGGCGTGGCTGGCGTCTTTGACAGGTTTGAGGATCTCACAAAGCCTTTGCAAGATCCCCGGACTTGGCCGCCAGAAAGCACGGACGTGGGGGTGGGGATGGCGGCAGGAGGTTACGCGGCACGGCTGGCATATTTGACAAGTTCAGGGACCTTGCAAGGTCTTTGCAAGGTCCCCAGACTTGCCTCAGATGCCTGGCTGCCAGAAAGCCTGGGTGCGGGGGTTGGGACAGCAGCGGGAGCAAAGGACTTACCCGGGCTTCCTTTTCTGAGCAGGGGGAGACGGGCGGTATTTTGCGCCATACATTTCCCTGTGCTCAGAAAAGCAACTCCGGGAAGGTGCTTTGGTGGCGGCAGGCATCCTAAAACCTGACTACTAGCAAAGGACTTACCCGGATTTCCTTTTCTGAGCACGGGGAGACGGGCAGTATTTTGTAATGAGTTTGTAATAAGGGGTCCTGGGTGGTCTCTGAGCTTGGTGCAGATGTTTCATTACCAAACTAAGTAACATAATCAGTGCTAGAAGGGAGTGGGGTTGGGGGGGGGAGGAGGAGAAAGATAGGACAAAAAGGAGAAAGAGAAGGAGAAAGAGGAGGTGGAGGATAGTGGGATCCTTGCTGCTTTCTGGGCTTGGTGGTTTTCTTACAGACATTTCATTACCAAACTAGGTAACATCATCAGTGCTAGAAGGGAGTGGGTTTGGGGGTGAAGGAGGAGAAAGATAGGACAAAAAGGAGATAGAGAAGGAGAAAAAGGAGGTGGAGAATAGTAGGATCCTTGCTGCTTTCTGAGCTTGGTGGTTTTCTGACAGAATTTCATTACCAAACTAGGTAACATCATCAGTTCTAGAAGGGAGTGGGGTTGGGGGGAAGGAGGAGGAGAAGATGTAGGACAAAAAGGAAAAAGATAAGGAGGGAGAGGACTGTGGGGTCCTTTGGTGTTCTCTGAACTTTGTGGTTTTTCTGCAAGTGTCTCATTACCCAACCAGGTGTCATCATCAGTGCTAGAAAAAATGGGGTATACAGAGAGGAGGAGGACAATGACGACTGTGTGGGGACTTCCGGTTCCGGCGGCTGACCGCGACGGGCAGGTTCTGCTCACCCCACGCTTTCCCGGTGGGCCCCTCACTCCTTGGGGGGCACAGGATGCCCCTTAGAGGCTCCTGCCGAAGGGGCAGCACTGCGGGGGATCCCTCAAGTCGGCGGCGGCCGCAGGACCCCCGCATCGCCCTAGGCATTGGGGAGCATGATGGGGAGGCGCTCCGGCGTCTTCACAGCGAGGCAGCTGGAAGAATGAGCGATCAGAAGGAAGCGGCTGCGGTGCGGTGAGGTGGAAACTTCTCTCCATTCCTTTTGTTTGCTTGAAAGAAATTGCCAGCTACTTAAAACTTCCTTTCGACCTGGTTTTGAGAAGCATGGCTGGAGGGAGGGGGATTTCCCCCCTCCTCGGACAGGCGGCTGTTACCTATTTTTGCTCTCAGCCCTAGGGGGAGGAGGCAGGGAGAGAGCCAACTAATGACGCCACGCTCATAGCAAAGGTGAATTTCGGATTTAACTTTACAATGGAATGATGATCTGGAAACTTTGGAAACTTTGAAACTTTTGTTATGCCTCCTAAACCCGAAGCTGGCAGGGCAAGATGGCACACTTCCGTTGTCTCTAAAAACAGTGAAAATTGACTCCACCTATAAAACTTCAGGCTTCCGGTCTTTGTCTCCGTGCTACTCAGATAATTATCTTGTTGATTGTGACTTTTTTGACTCCCTGGAGTGAAAAACTTTACTCTACTGCCAGTGTGACTAGAAAAATCTCCTTCTGCCTGGACCTTTAGTCTCCTGAACTCTCTTGGCTGTTCTACTTCTCTGACTGATCACTCTTTGCATTGACTGAACTCTTTATTGTATATATAATGTCGCGTAAAAAACTACCTCCTGGGAAGCCTGGCTTTGCTGCCTCTGCCCCGACATCTACAACATCCAGTCCCAGTACACAATCAACGATAACATCTCTGATGCAACCTAAAACTACTGAGACTGAATTCCAACAAATGTTTCAACAAATTCTACAGGGACAAGAGGAGATGAAAAGACAATTAAAAAGGATGAAAGAAGAAATTAAAGATAACCAGGACCAGATCAGTAAAAACTCACAGAAACTGGATCTTTTGGAGGGGGGGGACGGCTGAGATGAGGGGGGAGATGGAAGGGGTGCAGAAGGGGAACAAAGAACTTGAGACCCAACAGATGAAAACAGAATTTGAGAGAATGTCCTTTTATCTTAGATTTCAAAATGTGGTAGAGACAGATGAGGAAGACATAAGGGACATCATGACAAGCATTTTGGCTGAATACATTCAGAAAGAGAAACAACAGATGGGGTGGGAACTAGATTTGGTCTATAGAGTGAATTCAGCATATGCTAGAACACACAATGTACCCAGGGAGGTACACATTAAATTTCTCAGAAAAACCACAAGAGATGAAATTCTGAGTGCACAAAGGGGGCAAGTTTTGAAATACCAAGATAGGGAAATAACCATTATGAAACAGATCCCCAAGAAAGTGTGGGAGAAAAGGAAAAAGTATTCACAATTAGTGAAGAAATTATACCAGAAGGGGGTGTGGTTCAGATGGATGATGCCTGAAGGTATGTTAATATTCTGGGAGGACACAAGAGTTAGAATTAATACACCCATAGAGGTGCAGGCCTTTATGGAAAAAAATAAAGCACTCCTAGATAAACCAGATGATCTCACAACAGACACACAGGACACGGGAGGGGCCGGAGCTCTGCTGGTGAAGGGAGAAGGGGCAATACTGAGAAAACTCAGATCACAAAAATGAGTAAGAAAATTTGCTTGATATAAATTGATTGAAATTATTAACTGAATTTATATGCTGACTATATATTGTTATTTAGTATTGAACTTTCTGTAAATGTATACTATGAGTATGGAGGGAGGGGACACCTGCCACACACTGCAACTGCCAAAATGTGTAACCTTTCCATTACCCCTTTCCTTTTTTATTTCTTAAAAAAACCAATAAAACTTTGTTTAAAAAAAAAGGAAAAAGATAAGGAGGGAGAGGACTGTGGGGTCCTTTGGTGTTCTCTGAACTTTGTGGTTTTTCTGCAAGTGTCTCATTACCCAACCAGGTGTCATCATCAGTGCTAGAAAAAATGGGGTATACAGAGAGGAGGAGGAAGAGGACAATGACGACTGTGTGGTCCTTGGTGCTCTTTCTTGCTTGTTTTCTTGCAGATGTTTCATTACCCAAACCAGGTATTATCATCATCATCAGTGCTAGAAAGAGTGGGATATATTGAGAGGAGGAAGAGGAGTGGGGGGGGAGGAGGGAGATGACAGTGGGGTCCTTGGTGTTCCCTGAGCTTGGTGGTTTTCTTGCAGACATTTCATGACCCAGCTAGGTATCTCACACTAATGACAATAAAACATCTGCAATCAAACCATCGAGACCACAGGGCATTTATTTCTTCATTTATTAAATTTATATGCCCCTTGCCTCGTGGCCATCATGAACTCATCAGGACCTTCCACAATGACCGGCCTCAGAATTACATTTCCACAATCTCAAATTTTATTTATTGTGTATAGAATATTTTTATGGTTTTATTTTAATTCATTGTGTATAGAATATTTTAATGGTTTTATTTTAATTTATTATGTATAGAATATTTTTAATGATTTTATTTTAATTTATTGTGTGTAGAATATCTTTTCTTTAAAATTATTTTTAGGGAATTGTTATTTATTTATTGTTTATAGAATGTTTATTACAAGAAATGTTATTCCTTTTTGCAAATTTGTGGTGCAATATGTTGCTTTTAAGTGTACAGGTTGGTTCATGGTTTATGTATCTCAAAGTGGCTGCTTTTCTATGGGCAGGCCAGGTTGGTGCAAGGCAGTTTTGCCAGATTTTGTGTGTTTCTGTGTGATACCTGGTTGTTTAGGTAATTGTGAGGTGGTTGCTGGTTCTGTGAGCTTCCTGGCACTGTCCTTTATAATTTCCCACAATGCCTTAATGGTTTTTATTCCAGTGGCTTTGTCTTTCCTGTTCTTAGGGTTATGGAAAAAAACTGGTTTCATCTGCAGTCTTTTGGGGGGAAATTGTTATTTTTTGGTGTTTTCCTGGCACTGTCATAGTTTGTGTGTGTGGGTGTGTAATGTCCCACAGTTATCTACACATTAATAATGATCGTACTAATAATATTTCCTTATACATTTTAGTGACCTTTCCATACATAATTGGTGTTTTCTTTCATACTTTTAGATTTCTAATTGCTGTTTCTGTTAGTTAGCAATTGATAAATCAAATCCCACGTGAAAAGCCTTCTTGAAGCCTTCTTGATTTTAATTGTCAATTTATTCATTCCTGCCCATTCTAATATTTATTCATTTTCATATCTTTGTTTTTCCACTGTTGTGCAAACACAATTCCAGCAGCTGTGTAAAATTAAATATGTATTGTATTCCCTTTGAAATACAAGTAGTAAGTAGTAAGCTACTTATCTTCTATGACTAGCTCTTTTATTGTTTTGTGTACTTTTTAAAATCTTATTTAAGTAGTAAGTGCACAAAATAATAAATTTCCTTTTTTATATCTTCTTTTTGTAGATCATCCATTGGGGCAAAGAATTCAGTGACATCATCTTGGCCACTCCCATCTGGTCACATGACTGTCAAACCATTCCCTCCCGGTCACATGGTCAGCAAGCCACTACCACTCAGTCACATGGCCAGCAAGCCACTCCCACAAAGCAGGCCACACCCACAGAAGAGGTTCCAATTTTTTTTGAAACCCACCACTGCCCCTAGTCCTTCTTTTCATTAAATTTGACATACCCAGTTCCTGCAACCGTTCTTCATATGTTGTAGTCTCCAGTCCCTTAATCTTCTTTGTTGCTCTTCTCTGCACTCTTTCTAGAGTCTCCACATCTTTTCTACATCATGGCAACCAAAACTGAATGCAGTATTCCGTGTGGCCTTACCAAGGCATTATAAAGTGATATTAACACTTTTGACATATATATACATTATATATATATATGTAAAAAGTATAACTTTTTACAGCCTCTGCAAATAGTCCCCTGATCATTTATCCATTGTCTTGCAATTATACAGTATGTGTGCCACAAAGTATTTGAAAATATTGATACCTTCTGTACCATTCTATAATGTAATATTAGCTAGATTTAGAAACAGGTATTTTACAACACAAATAATTTGATCTCCAATGTATTTCTCACTTTATTTATATCCACACTGGAATTTCTCCATGTGAAATTGGGCACAGCAATTTTATATACATTCTGCATGTCCATTCTGACACTTATCCTCACAAGTTACAAGTTCTTCTACTTCGAACCATTTTTGCTGCCTGACCTCAGAGCAGCAAAAACCCATTCAAGTCAAACAGACCTAAGGTGATCCAATTATTTTGGCAGTCAACTCAGAAAATCCCTCCTTTTTTCCTTCTGAGCTCACACAAATAACATAACTACGAATCTGCTGCCTTTTCATGACATGTCCAATCAGTTATTGAAGTGGCAGAATTTCTTTGTCTTGTGGAAAAATTGCACCTAAAGAAAGTTCCCTTACGTCCAATATGTATAATTTCCTAGTAATCCTGTTTAGAATTGTGGATAAATTATATATTGACAATACAAAGTGGATGTAATTTATTTTTCTCAGATATGCCCATATTTTATTGTTTCATGTTCCTATCGCACACTGCATGAATGAGATTTGGAGTGAATCTTATGAATCTTGATGAATGTATTTTTATGTATACTGAAAGCTTATGCACCGAAGACAAATTCCTTGTGTGTCCAATCACACTTGGCCAATAAAGTATTCTATTCTGTTCCGTTCTGTTCTGTTCTGTTCATATACAGGTAAAACCTTTGAAAAAGTAAAACTACAGACTACCCCTGGTGAGTTTCTTCCCCAAGCTCTGGAAATCCTTCTGCACAGAAACTACATCTTTTTTGGATAAGTGATTAGTGCCAAAATGCACAACAGCATCAGCATCATAGTCCTTATCAGCATTATTGACTATCTTAACAATGCTCCACTTTTCCGTTGCCATTAGCACCAGGCAGACACCTCACCTCTTTCAAGACATCCTTTGACATCTCTTACAATTGAGTCACCAACCAGAAGGTGGCTGCTCTTTTTGGATAGCTTGCTCACTCACATAATTGATTTGCAATACCTGATTCACACCTTTTCTTATCCAAAATAACTTCTTCCTCACAGACCACAATCTCCTCATCACCATCATTAAAACCAGCTTAACCTGCAATCTTAATATACCTATTTAGTTCATCAAAGGCACTGTATCTGTTATGCAAGGACACACCAAACTTTTTGTGTTCAAATCCACCGCTCTGACTCTGCCAAATCCACAAATTATTGATATTGACCTTCTCCTGCAGGGTAAAGGGTGTGCATGTTATTAGCAGGGTAGCTCAATAGAACACAGTGGTTCAGTTGACCACTTAATTCCAGCCTCTAGATAAACAGTCTGTCCATGTAAACTAGCAATCTGATTACAGATAGGACAGTATCCAAATTTAAAGAGTATCACAAAAACAGATACAAAGCAAGTTTTGCACTAAACTAAACTAGACATTCTAAAATAAAATTTAAATCACACAAGCACTTACCAAGAATGAACTACTGCTGTTTTTAAACTTCTGCTGTTTTCTGGTCAAAAGGTCAGTTGCCCTCACAGTGAGTAATTTCACAGTGCAAATAGATATTTCCTTGCTGCAGCCTACCTGCTTAGATTTTAAGTTGTATGATTCACAAGCTGTTAGGCATCTGAATCACTATCTTTCTCCACTTGACTCAATCTCAGGCCTCTTGAAGTTGCTACGACCTGCTCGTTTTCCAACAATCTCATGTGCTATGCAAATACAATGCAGTTGCAATCAGTGATTCAAATCCCAGGTGCCTACCTTGCTCCACTGGACCAAATCTCACTCCTCTTGAAGTTGCTATGAGCTTCTGATCCCACCAATCTCTGGTGCTATCAAAATGCAATGAAATAGCAACCAATGTATCAGTGAACCCATGAATCTTCCCAAACTATTTCCCTTCTCTTTGGAACAAATAGATTAGGCTCTATGGAGTTTGAGGACAATTCTGGAGCTCTTAGGGCTGCACAAGGATATAAGACCAATTCCTTGCTTAATACTTCCTCCCTGCCTGGCTCATCTATTTCCCCATGTAACAACAGTGTCTTATTAATACCTAATATAATCTTTACTTACTTTGCCCTAATTTCGTTTAACTTCTGTTACTTCACTTCGTGAAGCTATCCAATTAATTGTGGGTAATTTTTTCAACATATCCCATATTAATATTGCATGAAACATATCCCATATTAGTATTGCATATAACTACACACATATACACACACACACGGACAGACTGACAGACAGACAGACAGACACACACACACTGTTAATTTCTGCTGATGAAACGATTAAAGATCATTTTATTGCTTTAAGTTTCTAAAAAAATACATGGGGTCATGTTTCAGCTTGGGAAAAAAGTATAGTACCGTCTCGAAATCTGGTACCTGCTGTCAATGATCTATGATTATTATAATCTTTCAGTTTTAAAGATCTTAAATAAAGAGGCTTGTAGTTTATTCATATATAATTCAAATTTCAGTGATTTGCTGGGGATGAATTTTACAAAAGAAGCACATACAGATGCCATTCTTCTATTTGACTGTAAGTGAGTGGAATAGTTAGGAGGAAGGTGACAAAAAATGGGTGGGCTGAGAGCAGTTCAACTGCACTAGAGTTTAATGGGGAAAAATATCTCAAGCAAATACACATACTAATGTACATTTGCTGCAGAGTTAAGTACCTTGTTAACCTACCATATTATCTCTCTCTCAGGAAAAGAATCCTGATCAACCAGAGCATTACTTATTATTAAGCAATTGGCAGAGATTTTGCCACAAAACAGGATTCATATGAAAGGAGCAAAAGGCAAGACAAAGCAAAAACAGAGTAGAATGCCTGAAGCAGAGCCTCTTTGCTTCCTGTTGCAGGTATATTTCCTGAAGCGATATAGCAGTTAGGAATCTACAGTTATTAAGTTTGGATTGAAATAATTTTGGACAAGCCTGCCTGCATCACAATGAGATTGGGTATCACTCAGATGATCTTGCTTTATAAGCAACTAAAATGTACAACCCATTCTCAGAAGAACATGGAAATTTTACTTTTATTATGTAATAATGTTAATATATAGCAGGAGTGTCAAACTGGATTTCTTGGAGGGCCAGATCAGCATTGTAGTTGTACTCCATGTGTGAAGGTTCCAAGAGTTTCCCTAATTAATTTACGAGCCCCGGGACGAAATTCAAAGTAAAACCATTCATTTATTAGGACTAACATCTTGGCACGGACTTCTATGTAGCTGAAACTAAATCACATTTAATGGTGTCTGACCTTTACCCTGTGCCCCCTCCCCTCTGGCTGAGGTCATCAATCACATTCTCCAACAAGCAGAATTAGAATCAACACAGTTGTGGAGGCGGAGGCCTTTACTAAGAAACACAGTGCCCTCCTAGATGAAACAGGGGACAGTACACAAGATTTGAAGGAGGGAGGGGCCGCGGCTCTGCCGGCAGACAGGGTGGAGGATGCATCACTCCAAAGACTCAGGTCACAAAAATGAGTTGAAACATTATTGCAATTGTTGTTATGCAATTCCTGGAAGGGATACAAAAGTGATTGAATATATTGATGATTGAATGTAAAAACAAAAAGCTGCCAATGTTTATTCAAATTCTGATGTTTTCTTTTTCTTTTTTGTAAAAATGGTGAGATTTGGGGGGGAGTTCTATCTTCCGCATGATGTAGCTATCAAAATTTTCTATACCTATTTACCTTTTTCCTCAAAACATTTGTAAAAAACCAATAAAAAATTTTACAATAAAAAAAATCAAATTCTCCAACAGGACGTTATGGCAGGGTTCTGGACATGTGCATTCACATGTACAGAAATGAGACTTTTACTCTGGCCAAAAGTATGCATGGCCAAAAGTATGCATCCCCTTCTCAAGGTGATAGTAGTCATGGAAACGCCTTAGGTGTTGACATCCAGCTCCCCTCACTTCCTGAAAGCGACCTGTATAAAACATAGCAATTTGAGTACAGGTGTATAACTTAGGGATGTGTCCCTCCCTCAGGCTTGCTTGGATTTTCTGCATGAAATTTTGCTATAAGGCGATGAGCCTGGATATTTCTACTTTTCACCCAAGATGCCTCTGATAAGGGGTAGCCCTTACACTTGATTAAGTATTGGAGTTGTCTCCTGTGCCACCTTGAATCAAGGATACGCTGAACTTCATAATGGGTTTGGCTCCCTATGACCATAGGGCCTGGGGGCTCCCGAGGTAGGGATTTCAGAGTAGATCCAATCACGGGTTTTAAGAGCTGCTATGGAATGCTGGGTGTATCTTCCCCAACAATCGAGGCAGTTTCAATTGCACTGTGACTGGGTTGATGATCTTTACTGTAGGGAATGGTCCCATAAACTTTGGCCCCAGTTTCTTGCTAGGCAGTTTTAATCTCAAATATTTTGTGGAAAGATAAATCTTTTCTCCCACCCGGAATGGCCGTTGCAGTGCACGGTGTTTGTCTGTCTGTTTTTTATAGGTTTGTGCCGCTTTAGCCAGTGCCTTTTTGACATTTTCCCAGGTCACTTTCAGCATCGACATCAAGTCAGCCAAGCTGACTGAGGAGGGGGGATCCCTTGGATACTCAGGCATTGGGACGAAGTCCATACCACTCACTATTTTGAATGGCGTAAGTCCTGTGCTATTGTGGACAGCATTATTGTACGCGACCTCAGCAAGAGATAAAAGGTCTGTCCAATTGGACTGCTGATAGTTCACGTAACACCTCAGGTACTGCTCTACCATGGCGTTCAGCCTCTCTGCTGTCCCATTGGTGCTCAGATGAAAAGCTGAACTTAAACCCTGAGATGATCCAATGGACCGCAGGAATTCCCTCCAGAACTTAGCCGTGAACTGGAGCCCTCTGTCTGAGATAATTCTTTGAGGTACTCCATGCAGTCGGTAAATATGCTTCACGAACAGTTTAGCCAACTTGTGAGCTGAGGGTAGTCCGCTACAGGGTATGAAGTGTGCCTGTTTGGAGAACAGGTTTAGTACAGTCCAAATCACTGTGTTTCCCCCACTTTTTGGCAACTCTACTATAAAGTCCATTACGATCTCCTCCCATGGCCTCGTTGGCTCTGCTACTGTTTGCAGTAGTCCAGGGGTTTTTCCTGGTTGTCTCTTCATTGTGGCGCAAATGGTACAACTTTTCATGTAACTATTTGCATCTTTCTTCATGCCAGGCCACCAGAATTGCCTCTAGGCTAAGTGTAAAATCTTTAGGAATCCAAAGTGGCCTGCTGGTTTGGCATCATTACTCCTCTGGAGAACTAGGGTACGTAGGGATTCTGGGACGTAGAGTTTTGTCCCCTTCCATGCAAGGTCATCTCTCTTTGTCAAGATGTGTTGGTTGGTTGGTTGGAACCAGGGGTCTGCTAGCAGTTCAGTTTTGAGCCTCGTAGTTAGGTCACTTGCAAGTTGGTCTTGCCGGTCACGGCGTTGCCATCAGGTGGTCACTTGGGCAGCGGTTTGGGCAGCGGGAATAATGGCGTCCACCCGTTCACATTTGTATTGAGGCATGTGTGAGAGGGCGTCAGCTAGAAAGTTCCTGCCGCCTGGAATGTGCTTTAAGACAAAATCAAAACGGTTGAAATATTGAGCCCATCGGACTTGTTTGGGTGATAGTTTCCGTGGGGTCCTAAGCGCCTCCAGATTTTTGTGGTCCTGGGGCCCCCTGCAGCCCAAAAGGCATCACTTTGAATTGAAAGCTCCCTAGGGGGCAGGATTCAAGAATCTATTGTCAGTGAGTAACACTATTGTCTGAGCAAATGAAATTTATAAAGCTGTCTACAATGCAGACACTACGGGGGCTTGAAAAATTATTACAAAACCAGTGTGATTGTAAATATGCTTTATGAAGCAGAATTAAGACTCTGAGCTGAGTATTGCATGTTTAACTTATTGAATTATTATCCTCCTCTGAAGAAAGGAGGAAGGAGTCATTTTCTGGTAAGCTAGGCTTGAAGCACCTACAGCATTTACATGCAATTGCTCTCCCCGACCTCATTTCACCCCCAAACACACTTTCTATAAATATAGTACTTCACAGTTGTTTTAGAGTGGGAAAGTTTAACAAGACAATCTTGTGTGAAACATCTTGAAATTCCACTATATATACAAACTGTGAAAGTTAGTTCTCACACAGTCAAAAGTAAAGCGTCTGATACTACATCAAACTGCTAAAAAAAGAAGGAACAGATGGAAACTATATCTCCCACACAAAAGAGAATCACTACATTTAGTCCTCTGCTTACAACAATTTGCTTAGTGATAGTTCAAAATTACAGTGGCACTGGAAAAAATGACTTATAACCGATGATTGTGATCCCCATGACCATGTAATCAAACTTTAGGTGCTGGGCACCTAATTTTTTTTGAAAAGGTGGGCCAATGAGGGCCCGTAACACTACATTGAGATCCCAGGACGGGTACTTGTGGACGACCGGGGGCCTCAAGTTGGTCACACCCTGCAAGAAACTAGGAATGATAGGATGACGGCCAAGGGATGAGTGTTCGTCCACTGCCAGAATTGTGGACAAGGCTGCCACCTGACGCCTGAGAGTATTAGGGGCCAGGCCCTGGTCAAGTCCATCCTGTAAATAGTCCAAAATTTGTGGAACCGTGGCCGCAGTTGCCTCAAAGCCATGTAATCTGCACCAGGTGTCGAAGGATTTCCAAGTGGCGTGGTATATTCTGGTCATAGAAGGCCGCCTGGATGCCTGACTGGTATGAATGACATTGGTGGAAAGACTGCCCCGACTTAGGTGGTCCCTCTCAAGTGCCACATGGCTAGTTGTAACCACTGGGGCTCTGGATGTTGAAGCACCCCCTGGCTGAGAGAGATCTTATTTTGGGGAATCCACCAAGGTGGGTTGATGGAGAGACCCACTAGGTCAGTGGACCAGGTTCTTCTGGGCCAATAGGGAGCATGAGCAGGACCTCTGCTTCCTCCGACAGGATCTTCTGAATCACCCTGAGGAGAAGAGGTAATGGAAGGAACGCGTACAGCAGTCCCGATGGCCACGGACAGTGAAGAGCGTTGACCCCCTTGGCTTGTGGGGTGGGAAACCTGGCGAAGAACCTGGGAAGGTGTGTGTTCTCTGGCATAGCAAACAGGTCAACTAGAGGACGGCCGAACCTCAGAGACAATTGGTGAAACAGGTCCGGATGCAGGCGCCACTCCGAGTGATCGACCGTGGCCCTGCTCAGACAGTCTGCTTAGGTGTTGTTTATACCGGAGATGTGCTCTGCTTGTATTGAGCACAGGTGGTTCTCCACCCACCTTCCCAGGCATTTGATCTCTGCCATCAGGGACCTGGAATGAGTGCCCTCCTGGTGGTTTATGTGCGCTTTTGTGGCCACATTGTCCATTAGGATTCTTACATGATGCCCCATGATCAATGTTCCCTCTAATTTTTTTTCAATGTGAGCAGAAAAGTATAGTGTTTGAGCGGCACATTTTCATGCCTGAGCACCTGAATTTTTTTCACAGATGTCACCTAAGACAACAACAAAATCAGTATTATTTGAAACTCAAAGTTATGTTTCTTCAAGGTACCCGCTTAATTCAAATAATATCAGTATCACTTAACAACGCTCCTGCTTAGCAACCAAAATGTTGGCTCAGAAACTCTGGCATTTGAAGCACGCAAGTCTTAAAGCTGTCAAGTCACAAGATCCTTGCACCCCTAATCCTTTAGGGAAAAAAAACCCAGGGGTCTTCAAACCTGACAGCTTTAAGACTTGTGGACTTCAACTCCCAGAATTCCTCCTCCAGTCCTGTTGGCTCAGGAACTCTGGCATTTGAAGCATGGAAGTCTTAAAGCTGTCAAGTTACAAGATCCTTGCACCCCTAATCCTTTAGGGAAAAAAAACCCAGGGGTCTTCAAACCTGACAGCTTTAAGACTTGTGGACTTCAACTCCCAGAATTCCTCCAGTCATGTTGCAGCGACGTCATCTGCGTGGATCTGCTCCATCTTTGCTTTCTTCATCGTGGGCAGGGCTGCTGCTGAAGATGCCGACGAGCTGCTACCTCCTCCTCCTCCTCCAACAGCACCACCAGATTTGCACCTGAGCTCAGCGCCGCGTTACCCTTGCCCCCTCCGCCTCCTCCGTGCTTTTGAGGAGCCATGAGGCTTTTTTTCCCCTGCTCCCACCCCCCCGCCTTCCTACTGGCTCCCGCAGCCTCATGGCTCCTCAAAAGCACGGGGGAGGAGGAGGAGGAGGCAGGGCTAACGTGGCGCTGAGCTCAGGTGCTCCGAGCAGAGGGGAGGTGGCGCTGCCACACGCGGGGATGCCGGCTGGAGCTTTGCCGGTTTTAAGTCAGCCGCAGCGCCGGGCGCCAAATCCTGCAGTGCTGTTAGAGGAGGAGGAGGAGGTGGCATCAGTTCTTCCAGTGGCGGCGGGGGCTTAGGGGCTTCACAGCTACCCTCAGTCGCCCCGTACTCCTCAAAGCAAGTCCGGGGAAGTCCTTTGCAGGCGGCCTGTTCTAGCTGACTGCAAAGGACCTCCCCAGCTTCTGGAGCCTGTGGCAATAGAAATCACTGTGCGGCAGTTGAAAACTGCTGCATGGTGTTTTCTTGCCACCTGCGCGGCCACGCACCTTAGAGGGAACATTGCCCATGATAAAGTCTTGGAAGTGAAGAAGAGCAAGTCTCACCGCTCTCAATTCCAACCAGTTGATGCTGTGTGACGCTTCGGACACCATCCATCTGCCTTGCGCAATCTGGTTGTGGCAGTGAGCGCCCCAGCCGAATAGACTGGGCATCCGTCATGATGGTGAGATGGTCTGGCTCCTTGAAGAGAGTGCCCTATGCCAGAGTGGGAGACAGCCACCACTGGAAGGACTGACGTACCTTCGGTGAAACCAGAATCAGCTGTTGAGAGTTACTCTGGTTGGCTCTCTGGTAAGGCAGGAGGAGCCATTGCAGATGACAGGAATGAAGGTGTGCCCATGACACTATCGACAGGCATGAAATAATTTTGCCCAGGACAACTGAACAATTGAGGTGTGTGATGACCGTTGTACCTGCCGCACCAAGGTTCTGATGTTCGCCAGCCGTTCTGGAGACATGGAGACCTGATAGTTCATGGTGTTGATGATGGCACCAAGGTGCTGCAGTCTGGTGGTCGGTGATAGGTGACTTTTTTCTGTGTTGATGGAGAACCTGTGTCATTGAAGGGTTCGTAGTGTGTGTTGTAGGTCCTGCACTGCTTGTTGTTGTGATGAGGACTGGATGAGGACATCATCCAGGTAGCAATGTAGTCTCACTGGACAAGATCTTAGAAAGGCCACCACTGCTGCCAGGATCTTGGTGAAAGTCTGAGGGGCTGATGACAGGCCAAATGGCAAGGCTCTGTACTGGTAGTGGCAGCCTGCATAAAAGCATCTTAGGAACCTGCGGTGAGCCTTGCAAATGGGGATGTGTAGATAGGCCTCTTTGAGATCTATGGATGCTAAGAGATCTCCTGGCCTGATGCAGCCCAGAATTGACTGAAGGGACTGCATCTTGAAACCCCTGTAAGCTATGTGACAGTTCAACTTTTTTAGATCCAGTATCCCTCTCCACCCTGGAGTTCTTTGGAACAAGGAAGAGAATGGAATAAAACCCTGCCCCTTCCTGGCCTGGTGGAACTGGTTCTATGGCCCTAATTTCTCTGAGGTGAAGGATCTCCTGTTCCATGAGAGGAGGTGGGGGTCGGGCATCGGATGAAGTGTCGAGGAAGTGTGGACAGGAACTCTAACATCAGGCCTATGCGTATGGTTTGAAGAACCCACTGGTCTGACGTGATCTGCTCCCATTGGGCGTGGAACAACTGTAGACGCCCTCCGATGGGAACCGTCCACTGACAGTCACTTATATCATCGGAAGGGTCTGGAATCAGACCCCCCCACGATAGGGACGTTTAGAGAAGGATTGCTGGCGGCCCCTGTCACAAAAGAGCTGACGGTCATGGGACCTATCTGTGCCCTGGGAGAAGGGGTGTTGAAAGGAACCGGAGGTAGACGGTTGCTCCGTGTTCCAAAAGGGCTGCCTTTTGTAAGACTGGGAACCCTTGCGATCAGACTTTTTATTGACTGAGGGCATTACCTTCTTTTTGTCCTCATTTTCTACGAGGACGGGATCAAGGACCTCCCCAAAGAGCTTGCCACCCTTGAAGGGAGCATGGAATGCATGTCCGCGTTCCAGTGTCTGAGCCATAAAAGGCGATGGGTGGTGACATTAGAGGCCAGAGACCTGGATGCAAATTTGGCAGTGTTCAGAGTGGCATCAGCAGTGTACTCTGTAGCTGCAATTATTTTATTTACATTCTGCCTCAGCTTGGTGTCCCCTGCCGGAATCTTAGTAAGGAGCTGCCTTACCCATAATAGGGCTGCCCTGGACAAGAAGGATGCAGAGGAGGAAGTCTTAATGGCCCAAGCTGCCGCCTGATGAGTCTTGTGGCAGGCATTCTCGGCCCTCTTATCCTCTGCCTTGAGCCCCTCTAATAGCTCAGGGGGAAGTACTGAGGAGGAAGTGAGCACCGCCACTGGCGCATCCCAGAAGGCAATTTCAGCAGGTCCTCTAGGCTTGCATCAACCGTGTACAATTTCTTATCATTACCGCTGGGGGTAGCAAGGGTGCCTGGTTGCTCCCATTGCTTTTGTACTACATTAAGAAATAATTTTGGAACTGTCACAATTTCCTGTGTTGGTTCTGGTTCCTCAAAGAGACCCTCACTGAGGTCCTCAGGAATGGGAGCAGTAGGTGCTGGGGTGCTAGTACCCAAACTGGTCGACGCTTTAGCCATGTTCAAAATAGTCTTTAAATGAGCATGCTTGAACAGGCCAGAGAAAGCTGGCTTTTTGGGCATAGCAGCCTCATCCCCGGAAACTTGGGTTCCAGGCCCTGACCAATGTCCACATCCCAGTTGAATCCTTGCTGGCCAGAGAGTGTGTGGGGACTGAGGATGCTGGGCCTGAGAAATCTCCTGAGCAACTTCCTGAGAAGGTCCTGCAGCTGGGGTAGGTCGGGTTTTGCGCGGGTGCTTGGCTCGCTGCAACATGCCTACCTCTATCCCTGCAATATGGCCCTGGTAATGACATCCTGCATCTCAATGGAGAGATCGGGGCCCCGATCTTCCGGGGGGCAGTCCCTGGAGGGAGGTTGAATAGCCAATTGTTGGGGTGCGAAAGGCCCCAATGGGACCGGCTCTTCTTCAGGGTCAGATGGACAAGCAAGCAGGTCGGCCCTGTCAACCATAGATGCCCCTGGAGAGCCTGCTAAGGCAAGAGAGGCCACAGAGGAAAAATCTGGGCCCTCCTCTTCACTCTCAGACATCCCATGTTCCTGCCTCGGCTGGATCCCAGGTGGATGATTGCCAGGAGAAACCAGCCTGGAGGACTGGGCCTGTTGTTGGGCCTTGGAGAACTGCTTTTCCAAGGCCTTCTGACGTCTAAGAGCGTCCCTGTCTGGGCCTGAACCCTGCTTGGTCCCTGCCTGGAATAGGGCTTGCTTGCCTTGATGGCCTCCCTGGCTTCCTTGCCAGCTTGTCTGGTACAGGCCCTCCTGGGGGATGGAACTGCCTGTGACTCCTCAGGGACCCAGTCTGCCATAGTTGGGTATGGGAATAAAGTGCATGGATAGGGAACTTCCCCACTCACCACCTCACAGTTGGGAAAGCCTTAGTGCTCTTGTGAAGAGGCATTGAAGGCAGAAGTGAGCAAGGCTCAGCAGTTTGTAAGGCCGATATCAGTGCGAGCTCCGAGGCTCCCAGCACTCTTCGCAGGTCAGTTGCTCTGGAGTGCGACCTGGTGGGGCCACAAGCCTCCGCTACCGCCTCCACAGTGAGATAAGAATAAATGAGGCAAACTCCCGCCGGAATGAATGGGCAGAAAGTCTTCTGGCGGCAACCTGCAAGAGACAGGCAATCAGGCTGTTGCAGTAAACTAGGGCTAACAAATGGTGACCGCAACTTTTGGGACCCCCAAAATGGCCACCACCACGTGCAACCTTCTTAAAATCGCTGCCCGTACTTACCGTAATGCCCTGAGGCTCCGCGCATGCCGCTGGCTTTTCTACAAGCACGGTCGGAAGCAACAAAGATCTCAGCAGGAAGACAGATTGCAGCGGGATTGCTGCGATTGTGCTGGCGTCAGCACTCCGACCCATGCGCCTCTTCTGACAGCTTCCTGCATCCTCAGGATTTCCGAGCGAGCTCAGGACACCAGAGAGGCTGAATTGATGAGCTTCCAGGGAAAAATGTAGGAAAGGAAACTCATCAAACCTGCGCACAACGATTCAAACGAAGAAGAGAAAAAAGGTTTTTTTAAAAGAAGCAGAAGAGAGTCCAAGCAATCTCCTAGGAATGAAGAGAAACTCAAAGCGTGTCCACTGGGCTGACTGAATTGAAAAAATCTGAAGAATAGTCAGCACCAGAGGTGTGGCTTAAAGTTTCAATTTAGTCCTGGGCAGATTGTCTGTATTTAATCCACGCTTGGACTCTCCAAGCAGCACCCAGGAAAAAGGACACAAGAAATGTAAGCACTGATCATTATAAACAGAACCCAACATTGCTGGAAACCTGTCATGGCTTCTTGGATTCCTTATAGTAAATTACTTATCAGACGGTCCTATATAAAGATAGTTCTTGATTTACAAATTCATTTACTGACCATTCAAAGATACAATGGCACTAATAATCCTTGCAATTATGAGTATGACAGTATCCCCAAGATTTTCATGAGCTCAAAATTGGGGTGTTGGCAATCAGCATGTATTTATAAGAATTAAGCATCCTGGAGTCATGTGATTGTTATTTGCAACCTTTCCAGTTGGCTTCTGACAAGCAAAGTCAATAAATGAAGCTTGATTTGCTTAGCAAACATGTGATTCACATAAAAACTGAAAAGTTTCATTTAACAACTGTGCCCAAAATGACTGTAAAATTGGGCGAGACTCACTTAACCACCACCTTGCTTAGTAATGGAATTTCTGGTCGTAAGTCAAGGACTACCTGTAGTTGTATGTACATTCAATCTGCTTCAACCCATCCTGCCAAAATTTTGATTCAATTACCTTATATGTTGCATCTGACAAAAATCCTCCCATATATCCTCATTGCATGGGTTCAACATGCAAGATACAGATGATTCAAACTGAGGGATACAGCAAAGAAATGGGATCACAGCAATATCATCATAGAAGTCTATGTTGTGCTGATAGCTGTTGGGCAGCTCAGTTATTTAATTCCAATGTTGCAACAAGGCCCACCTGACCTATTTAGAAGACATTCATCATGCTCTGGGATGAAAAAGAAATTCTAGAAAAATGTTTGGGGCTCTACTATGGTATAATAGTTAATTTCTTAAAGTAAGAGATCACATTCAAGACTACCAAGAGCCATGGAAATTCACCGACTGTGGGTAAGACAGTGTCTCTCATCCTAATCAACCTCAAAGGTTATTATTATAGGGGAAATTGGTAGAAGGATTGTTATGTATACTTAAGAGACAAGATATAAGAAAGAAGCAAATAAATAATATTCAGATTGATTCATAAAGCTTGAATGCAGCTATATAAATAATTATTTGTGCGCCAGTCAGCAGAATAGTTAATGTATGATGGCCAATTCTGCATGATTGATGTTTGATAGGCACATTTATGCATGTTTTTCTATAATGCCTTAACACAATCTCTCCAAACAACTGCCAAATACTGTCCGGAAATAGCAAATTCAGGCATTTCCACATTTTTTTCTTTGCAGAGTTTTTACATGCTTCACAGCCTAGCACAGACATTTACCACCCTCCACAATACAATCACTTTATATTTCCCTTACTTGTAAAAACAATTCTTGAAATCATGCGAATGAGATGGGAGAGAGCTGACAATCCAGAAGAAGATTTTGATATATTATATATGTGTCACTACACCTTTTCCAGCACAGCTATAGATTTGTGAAGCAAGCTGCAAAGCCAATTCAACAGCTTATCTTCCAGTGAGAGCTGGAATTTCCCCCTTTATGCCTTTTCTGTTTTAATGTGCTGTTAACAGATGGAGTCTGTGAAATAATGGACACTTTACTGTTTGCCCAACAGTCAAATTACTTCAAAAGCTGCCCGAATGATCTTGAAAAACTCTATTTCCATGGCAGCAGTGTCTAAGCCACAGTCCTGCTGATCCATATGGATTTGCTTGTTAAGCACACATCCAGCTCTAAGTAGTCCCAAACAGAAAATACCCGGATTGCCTGTCATTTCAGAAGGAAGAATAAAATCAGCAGGTTCAATAGAGTTATTTAGCTGGAGAAAATTCAAGGGGGAAAAAATCCTAGTCTAGAGCTGGTTTCAAAGCAACAGAATGACCTTGCACTTGGATATCCTTTATGCACCGTCGATAATAAGGAATTTACACTCACCTGTTTTTTAGAACATGAAAGAGCCAACATTTTAGCTCCTTTAGTGAAATAGTATTTATTCATTCTATAATTTATATCTTGCCTTTCTATTAGATTAATTAATTACTTGATTAATCATACAGCTGTGCAGCACTTTGAAGGAAAAGCACTTTGACTCCTTAAATCAGCTCCATCTTTTTCTGGGATTAGATAGTTGCTTTTTTAGCTACAGCAAGATCCTGGGATAATTTAGAAAATTGCAAACAAGTGTTATATCCATGCTCCTGAAGCATACTTCTATCTTTTTTTTTTTTAATAATAAAATTTTATTGGGTTTTCAACATTTATAGGGAAAAGGGTAAATGGACAGGTCTACAAATTTTGGCAGTTGCAAAATGTGAAAGGCGCCCCTCCCTCCATACCCATAGTATACATTTATATATAATGCATTGGTATATAATTGATTACAATCAGCATATTAGTTCTATTACTAAATTCAATCAGATTAAACATTACAGTATAAAATCCAAGTATAATTCCATTATCACTTTCGGTCAATTTATAATAATATGATTTTCTTGTTTATTTTTGTGATCTGAGTCTTCTTGCTATTGCCCCATCTCCCTCCACTGGCAGAGCTCTGGCCCCTCCCGTGTCCTGCGTGTCCGTTGTAGTGTCTGGTGTTTTCTCTAGGAGTGTTTTATTTTTTTCCATAAAGGCCTGCGCCTCTATGGGTGAATTGATTCTGATTCTTGTCTCCTCCCAGAATATCAGCATACCTTCAGGCATCAACCATCTAAACCACACCCCTTTCTGGTATAATTTATTCGCTAATTGCAAATAATTATTCCTTTTTTCTCTAATCTTCTTAGGGATCTGCTTCAGAATGGTTATCTCCATATCATGATATGTCAATGCTTGCCCCCTTTGTACACCCAGAATTTCATCTCTTGTGCTTTTTCTAAGAAATTTAATGTGAACCTCCCTGGGTACATTGTGTGTTCTAGCATAAGCTGAGTTCACTCTATAAACCAGGTCTATATCCCACCCCATCTGTTGTTTTTCTTTGTGTGTGTAGTCAGCCAGGATGTTTGTCATGATGTCCCTTATGTTTTCCCCATCTTCTTCTATAACATTTTGAAATCTAAGATAATAGGACATTCTCTCAAATTGTAATTTCATCTGTTGGATGTCAAGATCTTTGTTCCCTTTCTGCACAGCTTCTACCACCCCCCTCACCTCCTCCACCCCCCCTTCCACAAGGTTCAGTCTTTGTGAATTCTTATAAATTTGGGCTTGATTTTCTTTAATTTCATCTTTCATTTCCCTTAGCTGTTTCTTGATTTCCTCCTGGCCCTGTAAAATTTGTTGAAGCATTTGTTGAAAGTCCATCTCTGTAGTCTTGGGTTGCATCAGTTCTGTTATCTTTGACTGTGTGGCTGGACTGGATGTTGCAGATGTTGGAGCAGACGTGGAAAAGCCAGGTTTTCCAGGAGGTGGTCTTTTGGATGCCATCCTTTATAACGTTAAAAGTTCAGTCCATATATAAGATAAACAGTCAGAAAAGAAGGGTAGCCAGGTGAATTCCGGGAGCAGGAGAACCAGGCAGAAGAGAATCTCTCTAATAAGTCTGGCAATAGATGAAAAGTTTCCCCTAGAAAGTTCAAAAAATACCAATCCACAAGAGTTTCCTCTGGGAGACACGGAGACAAAGACCGGAAGCCTGAATTTTAAAGGTGGAGTCAGGTTTCACAGTTCATAAAGACAACGGAAGTGTGCCATCTTGCCCTGCCAGTTTTGGGCAAAGAGGCATAACAAAGTTTTTAAAAAAGTTCCAGAAGTCCTCAAATCACAGTAATATATAAAATTAAATTGAAAAGAAAATCATCTCAACCTGGGTGAGGCTTCATTCGTTGGCTCTCCCCCCTCCTCCTCCCCCGGGGGCTGAGAGCAAAATTGTTCCTCGCTGCTTGTCCAAGGGGGGGGAAAGCCCCCCTCCCTCCAGCCGCGCCTCCAACTTGCTCCGAAAGTTGTTTTAAAGAAAGCTGAATAATCCTTCGTGCAAAATAGGGAGTGAAGAGAGAAGCAACCTCACCGCACCGCAGCTGCATCCTTCTATTGTTGCATTCTCCGGTCGGCTTTAGCGAGGCGCGAGGCGCAGAAATGCGAAGCGCCCTCCGATCTTGCTCCCCGGTGCCTTGGGTGCGCGAGAGACCTCCCGCCGGCCGCCGGCGCTGCAGGAGACCCCCGCGATGCTGCCCCTCCGGCAGGACCCCTCTGCGGGGTGTCCTGTGCCCCCCAAGGAGTGGGGAAGCCCACCGGGGAGCCGGAGCGGGCAAAGAGCTGCCCGTCGCCGCCGCCGCCGGAACCGGAACTCCGAGCATACTTCTATCTTAAAATCCAAAGTTTGCACAACATTGGTTAATAAGGAGACTAAATAAAATGCGAATAAATTAGAAAAATTAATTTAAAACATGATTGAAATAAATATTAATAAATGAGGCAGCATTCTCCCATCTTGGAAATCCATCTCTAGGCTATAGGTAAATACCAGAAAATATTTTGTCTGCCAGCAGCAGCAGGATAACAAAGAATGATCTCATGCCTAAAACGCCTAAAGTCAGACTAGATGATGCATGCAGTTCTCCTGCCTCATAGTAGAGGGCACTTTTTTAGAGGCTTTTTTAAACAGTTAAGCAGAGTCATCCACGGTGAGGCAGCAACTAGCTCAGCTTTTTCCTTTTACATTTTTTTCTTTTCATGATGAGTGGTGAGGCTGTGCCTTCCCTCCCTCACCTGACTGCACGTCACTGGTGCAGACCATTTCTGGCTGGCAGGTACACACTCATTAAGCCACTGACCCACCATGTCTCTGTAGAGCTGAAGATCCAAACGGTATCAAAAGTTAGGTAGACAGACAGACAGATAGACAGAATGATGAAAAATATTCCAGCTGTCAACTACCACTACATCCACTGGAGCCCAGAACACATTAAGTTACACTATTCATTTACCTTATACTATTGTCTACTGTGGTCATGGTTTTCCCCAAGATCTCTATCTCTAATTTTCATGGTTTTTTCATTATTTTAACTGGATAACCACCAGGAGTACAAACAAAACGTTGACTACTTACCGTAAGTTCCTGTCTACATCTTTTAACTAAAACTTATATTATGAAACATTTTATGTGGGACTTATTTTCGTTTAGTCACAAAATGTAGCACATTCCCTTATTATAGAATATATTGCTTATATTTGCAGGCTCATATTCTCACTATGAGGCAAGATCGGCAGAAAATCTAAATAAATATTGACTGGCACGATCCTGAATACGCTCAGCTATAGCTTTGTATCAGCTTCCATTCCAAAATGGAAAGATTACAAAATGGAGCTGCAAGTCTTTCTTCACCAAGGAATCTCTCCCTTCTCCTCTTTACTGTCTCAGCGGGTAAAAGGGATATATAATGTGCTACTCTGTTCATGTGCTGATGGAGTGTAGTTGACAATAATGCTGGAAAAGGAGGAGAAATCATGCTAATCTAGACAAGTGTTCATGGGAGATCAATGAAACTACATGGTCATTTTGCCTATTCTCTGAAATGACAGTCAAGGAATGGCATTTCATTCATCTGAATGAAAAGAAAAGAATTATCATAGAAAAATGTACATAAATTAAATTTCTATGGATAGAGGTAAGGTTGGAAGTATATTAGAAGAAACAAAACACACTTCATCATAATGGAGAAAACCCAACTGGGGTAACCATAGATCTTATTTATATGCAGTTCACTTGATGATAAATTTCAGCTACATTTTAATTAATAAAGCAGATTTACATAGCCACGTAACTAAAACAGAATGACTTTAGGCAGCAAGCAACATTCAAACTGTTCCTCTTACAGTAGTTTAGTTTTATTCTAGAACCGAACTGAATAGTCCTTAACACACAGCGAATCCTTCAGCTAGAGGCCTTTCCTTCAAAACATAGAACAAACAGCAAACCTAAAGCAAATGAGATCTCTTAGATGCAAATAATGCAGAATGAGGAAAATAAATTTATTAGAAGCACCCAGCATTTGAAAAAGCAAAGCAAATTGGGGGGAAATCCATGGGATCTTAAGTAAGATTTCACTTATTAGGAAAGATAGACAACATAAAAGAGACAGAATAAGATTATAGTTTCAGACAGACTAACTGCATCATTTACACAGGATTTCCCCCCCTCTCTTGTTTCAATAGGAACTCTGGGGAACTTAGACTCTAGTCTCAACAGAATTAAGGCTGCTGGAGAGAAAGAATGAAATTAACCGTATGCCCAGCTGGTATGATGCCAAATATGTGCTTCTCAAAATAAGAGTTTTCCTCTTAATCAGCTAGGTAGGGATGGGCCATCTAGGCCACAAGAGCAACATGCAATACTTGAAACTTTTTCTGCAGCTCCTGGAATCATTGCTGCAATATTCTGTTTCCTACCAGTTTAAGTAACAAACATAAATAAAGAATGCCTAATGTAAAAATAATTATAAAGGAAATCTTCAACTGTCCCTAGATCTCTCAGAAAAACAAAACTTTCCAGACTACCTTTTTGCATCTGCAGAGAACACTGCAGTCTTTTACATAAGCTGATACTTGTCCGCCTAAGGTTGTCAATTTTTGATCAAGGAGGTCATTTTCATGAGAAGAATTATGGATGTAGAAACACCCCACCCCCCCCTGAAGTTTCAAATGCCTTTGAACAATATAAATAAAATACTGGATATAGTTTGTTGATCAAACATGAATGCATAAATTAAGGAGCTTAACCTAGGGTCCTAGGCCAATTCCTATTTCACTTATACAATATACAGGAAGTCCTTGTTTAGCCACCACAATTGGAATCAGCAACTTGGTGATCACCTAAAGCAGTCACTAAATGAAAGTTATTGTGATTATAATTTTCAAAACTTCAAAGATTGCAAATATCAGCATTGCTCATAAAGTTAGTTTTTTATAGCCTTTGTAAATACAAATGATCACTAAACAAGGTAGTTGCTGTGAGATCCACCTGAATACAGCTATATGAGAAAAATGACTTTTTGGTTGCTGGATTGTATACAGTAAATACATGCACAGTAAAAACAATGTTAATATTTGCACAGAAGTGAACTTTCTGTGAACTATTTTGATAAAAACAGGATTGGTTCATTAATTGCAAGTGAAGTTTGTGTAAAAAATTGCTCATTCCATCTGAAGTGCGCCCTGCTGATGTCTTTAAATCCCTCTATTATCAACTACCAATAAAATTCCATTTAGTTGATGTCACTGTAATGGAGGAAACTGGTATTCATATAGTGCCCAAGTAATAATTTAGGGTTGAAGTTCTCTATTATCCAATAATAATGGATACATTTAAGGCTGCAGCCGTCCTTTCTAATGTTTCATTATCTTTAAATAGGAATTCCTTTCAAATAAACAAGTATGCACTATAAAGCAGAATATGAACTTTCCATCTTATCAATAGCACAATTGTTCTTATAATAAAGCAGCCTATGTTTAACTGCTTAACAGCAGATCTAAAACCTGTACAACACATGCACACATTAATTCAAGCGAGGAACTCCATTAGCAATTGGAAAAGCAGAAGAGTGACTTAGTGCTCTAAATCCATGCTTAAATGCGGAGAACAGACTGAACTTTGCATCTCAAATCTGCCAAGTAAATTTGCACTCCATTTTCGCCTGCAAGCCACTGATGAAAGCACACAGCTTCAGAATCACGCAGTCCAATAGTGTAATTACCAGTTTTATTTAACTTAATTTGAAGAATTTTTGTGCATTCTAATGAATGCACGTTCAGCCAACTTTGAACAGAGTCGTGCTTACTTCCAAATAAATCATCTTTCATATGAAAGGTCAAGATGAATATTTGGAGAAAGGAGTATAGTGAATCCAATTTATGAGAATGTGAACATGTCCCAAATACAAAGGTGGTTACAAAGAGGCTCAGTTTCATGCCTCTGGAAGCAGATTTACATGGCAATATTTTGTTACTTCTCTTCAGAAGAATCATCACTGAAGGACAAGAAACAGCAACAGATGCTCCACACAAAGCTGATACTATGAACACAGCCTTTTCTTTTCAAGTCCTATTTGTCTTTGCTAACCTATTAATGTCCGAATCCTTTATATCATGTGCTTCTTTGGGGGAAATAGGTCCATTAAGTAATAGAATCATACTAAAGGGTATCCAGATACAACTTTCACTGTAAAAAATATTTGTCTGCAATACTCTGTCTCTGTGCTATTTGATTATACCTTTCAGAGGAATCTCCTCTCCTGATTGTTGTCCAAGGCCTTTCCTCATTAGTAATATAAAGAATTGCCCAGCCAATGCTGATATTATATCTTATGCAATATTTTGGCTTAATAATATTTTGCCCTGAATATCATGACTTTTGTGGTTAACTAAACATATGCATTGTTCTTATAGATAGATGGATGATCTAAATCTATATAGTAGTACCACAAGGTATGATCTTGGGCTGAGTTCTTTTCAACATCTTCATAAGTCATCTAGACAAAGAGTTAGAAGGGGAACTTATCAAATTTGCAATGATCAAGCTGTTGGGAATAGGTGATACTTTATTGATAGGTTCAAGATCTGGAAGGATCTTGATAGACTCAAGCATTGGGTCCAGCAAGAGGCAGTTCAGTAGTAAGAAAAGTACATACACTTAGGCAGGAAAAACCAGATGCATAGATATAGAATAGTGGTACTTCACTTAACAGTAGTAACTATGAGAGGTATCTATGTATCCCAAATAGACACATATAGATAATACTATTATGCTAATACTATTATGACTAAGGCAGCGATATGTTTCTATGATTCTATAAAGATTTACACACTATGGCACTGCAGTGGTTTGAAGAGGAAAGCTTGAATATTCTGCAAGAGAAACCAATAAAGCCGCACCTGATTCCAGTTAACTTTGAATTTCAAATTAATATGAATTACAGTTTAGAATATGAAAAATATGAAAACCAGTTGAGGTATAAGTAGTCTATGTCTAAAATTGACTGAATAAGTGCATGTAAGTTCAGTTATAAAAATGTCAATCCAAGAGTTGGCAACTATGAACATTTATCATGAAAAAGGAAAGAGACAAAGGTATTGGCTAGCAATCTCAATTGACTCTTGCTGTGTTGGTAGATAATGGGAATGTGAGACTCTCTCATTGTGGACTGATCTTATTTTCCATATCCATAATATAACGGGAAAGAGTGGATGAAAGAAGGGAAAAGAGAAATGAAAGCCTGCATAAGGAGCAAAATAGTTTACTTAATTAAACCTATTGCAAAAGTCAATATAATTATTGGAGAGAGATTAATTAGATTTCCTTATGGTCCCAGGTCTATAACCTCACTTTATATTTCAGTCATGAAAGAGTAAGAAAATTAGATCAGCTTTTTGCACTGTTACATATCCCAAAGAGATGGTCCTAATATATGGTATGTCACGATGTTAAAAAGTTTGCTAGGCCTGAACTGACATTCAAGAGTTAAACTAAGAAAGCTTTATTGCGCAGGTTATAAAACAAAATGTTATCTGAAAGTGATTTATTGCGCATGCGTCACACATTCCAGAATTCCTTTGTTTTTTGTCCGATTGCCAGGGAGCTGGCAACCGGAGCTTTTATTATCAAAATGTAACCAATTAGTTATTTTCTATTTTATTTTATTATTAAAGTTTGTTTATTAATTAGAATACTTCTTAAAGACTTTTATTTCTTTTCTTAATATCTCAAAAGATATGCGGAAGGGAATCAGCCCGGTCCATTGATCTCAGATTTCTCCAGGGCATTTTTTTCCCTGACAACTTGGTATGCAGAGATTGGTTGATGATACCAGCTGAGATGGCTACAATTTATGGCTGTATTTTCCCTTCGTGCTATCTTATGATAACCGACTAAAGCTAATTAGCAATGTCGGAGAAAAAGAAAAAGAAAAAAAGGAAAGATGGGGCAAGCACAGATGGATCAGCTTCTTCTGACAAGGAGGCTCCCTCAGACACAGAGAAACAAGGACCTTCAAACGTATTCCAGGAGCAACAAATTCCTTCAGGTGCCGAGCCAGATGTGGGGGAAGGAGCTACAGGACGCGACATCTACAAAATGAGGTCAGTGGTTCCTCCTTCTAAAATATCTCCAGGAGATTATGAATTTTTGGGGGCCAAGCCAAAACTTCCCACTTTACCAAAGCCACTCCATTCCCAGACCCTCGCAGATTATCAGACACTTGATGAATGGCAACTGCCGGTAGAAAAAAAATCCTCCCACGCAGAAAGCAGATTTTATGAATCCTCCCCAGATGATGCTGAAGAAATGCAAAGCTACCTTTATCAATTAAAACGTTTTGAAAAATATGCTAGGGAGGTGAGAGAGTGCTTTGAGGAGATGAAGAGGAGTAGGAGGAGCTCCCCCACTCCCAAAATGTCTGAGGACGCCATCTTGTCTTCAAAACAACAGCCTAAGACACACCCCACAGAGTTCATTGGTCAATCAGAACAAAGAGACATATACACGTCACCGAGGTCACGTGGTCCCTTTGAGTCAACTGAACTTCCGCACACGTATAGACGGCTGCAGCCAAAAAGTGAGGCTGCACTGCCATCTGCTGGCGGAGAAAAATTATTACAGCAAAAGATGATGCAGCTTCTTGAAAGTTTTAAAGAATTAGCTATGAGTCCTTTAGAAGCCAAAACTTTGCCTCCAAAGGTTAAGTCTTCAACACCCCCTGGTGGTGCTGAATCCTCCCTAGATGGAAAAAGGCAAAGCCAAAGGCGAATTCGAGGAAGCCAATTTGATGTTGCCATGCAAAGACCAATGATGCAACCCCAGCATCCCCTGGTTCAACAACCAGCTTTGCAACCAGATCAACAAATTGTTCCGATGCACATTCCTCAGCAGGTATTCACAGTCACCCCCTTGACTGGTGAGTCCAAATTAAAGGAGTCAGGAGAGAATTATAAAGCCTGGGTCAGTGAAATTGCGCTCTTGCTTCGAAGAGAAGGCACACATTCCATGATTTTTAATCCTCCTCCTCAACCCTGGACACCTGCAATGAGAGACCTGGAAAATAGAGCTATCACGACTTTACTCATGTCAATGGAAATTGAGATCCAGGGTATATTTCCGCCTGATGCAACTGCCCAAGAAATTTGGGCTATTTTGGAAGATCGCTACAGGCCCGTTTCAATTGAATCTTCATGTTTGCTCATGTCTGAGTTCCATGGTTCGAAGTTGAAACCTGGTGAACGAATTGGTGGACATTTGACCAAACTGAAAAGAATGAGAAGTGAATTG
The DNA here is from genome assembly GCF_964273705.1 of Natrix helvetica. Classification (NCBI taxonomy): domain Eukaryota; kingdom Metazoa; phylum Chordata; class Lepidosauria; order Squamata; family Natricidae; genus Natrix; species Natrix helvetica. The sequence continues at coordinate 90,972,736 of NC_138554.1, forward strand.
AGACAAAATGGCCATGTAATCGATGATATCTAAATGATTAGCATCATCATTAACTCATTGAATTATGAATGGAAAGATGCTGTTGCAAAGATTAACTACGTGCCTATTGCTCAATGCACAGTTAACCACGTTTGCAGACTTTTAGTGGAAGAGGAAGCTATCAGGTTAGCTACACCACATCTGCAACAACCCCCAGCATCGAAGGCTCCAGTCAGATGTCCCTTCTGAGGAAGAGGCTACGCTCCAAGGATGCCAAAATGCTACACCTGCAACCGTGTGGGACATGACACCCGGGATTGTCCCCAACGAGTTCCAGCTCCCGCCACGTACCAGCCCAGAGGAACAGATTCCAGAGGCAGAGGTAGAGGCAGAAGACAAGGTCGTCGTGGTCCAAGGCGTGATCCACAAGCTCCACTTATAACACTGGCCATAACCAACGTTCCACAACCTGATCCAAAGTTCGACAGACGTCTTTTGTGGACTTTAGACAGTGGAGCAGCTGTGCACGTTACCCACAGAAGGGAACTTTTCACAGAGATGGGCGAACCAGAGCCCGAGTATCGAGAACTGTATTCCTTCACCAACCACACTTGTAAGGTTATGGGAAAAGGAACTGTTTACATTGAAGAGCTCGATACATACATCCCTGATGTTTATTACATACCTTCAGCAACTAGTAATTTGCTTAGCCAAAGTCACTTGTCTAGAGATTTAAAGTTCCAGGTTCACCATCTCGAAAAAGCAAGTTACTTAGTTAAAGATGGAGATATTATTGCTGAAACCATGCTGATTGGTGGTGTTTATTACTTAAAGCCAAAGCCTAAAGGGCAAGACAGGCAAGTATGCAAACTCCAAAAAGGCACAACGTAGACCAAGAGAGAGTTGCCCCAGAGAGAGAAAATGTTACTGTGCCAAAGGCTCCTAAAGCCAACAAACAGAGAAAACAAAAACAGATTGCTCAGAGCAAGCCTGAGGGTCCTCATGAAACTGTTAATGTTGAGAATTCACTAACTGGTAAACCTTTGCATTCCAGATGTATTCACAAGTGGCACAGAAGATTGGGACATGCCAGTTTCCGTGTTCTTAGAAAGATGCCGGAGTTCGCAAAAGGTTTGGATCTAAAGGGGTGTAAGGTGTTTTTGGATTGTGCGGTTTGCAAAAAGGCTAAATCCAAGGCGACTGCAATTCCAAAACACGCTACACGCCAGTCAACACGCATTTTTGATTTGGTACACACTGACATAGTTGGTCCTTTCCCACCAACACTTGGTGGCAGAAAGTATTTTTTAACAATTGTAGATAATCATTCTAGATATGGATTTGTATATCCTATGAAAGAGAAATCTGAGACCTTTCAGATCTTTAAAGACTTTGCAGCATTTGTTTCTACACAATACCAAGTTCGCATCGCCAGAATCCAGAGTGACCGTGGTGCAGAATTCATGTCTCAGCGTTTCCAGGACTGGATGCGTAAGAATGGAATTCTTCATCAGACATCTGCTCCATATACACCGGCTCATAATGGAGTCGTAGAAAGAAGACAAGGGGTTCTACAAACCATGATGCGCTGTCTTCTAGAAGATGCCAATCTCAGTAACACATACTGGGGTGAAGCAATCAAGTATGCAAATTACATTGTCAACCGTACTTGGAGCAGTGTAATCAATCAAACTCCTTTCTACATGCTGTATGGCTACAAGCCTGATCTCAAGAACCTCCATATTTTTGGTTCATATGCTATGGTGAACACTCCCTTAAGTCAAAGAAGAAAGGGAGGTACAGTAGCAAAGAGACTGAGATTTATGGGTATTGATGATAATTCAAAATGGTTCAAATTCATTGATACTAAACATGTGATTGTCATTTCACAATCTGCTAATTTCAAGGAAGACATTGACTGGTCCAGGATTCATTCCAATGATCCTGAAGTTTATTTTCCTAGAGATGGTGTTCCAGATGCCACGCAGCCTGATGACAATTCGCAGTCAGATATTCCTTCTACCAGTTCTTCACAACCTGATGTTCCGTCTTCGCAAGCCGCGGATGCTGATGCTAGCGACGAACGTGAGGACGAGGATGATGAAGACGAAGAAGAAGACTGGACTGATGTTCCTAGACGTTCCAAGAGGGCCACAAAAGGAATCCCTCCACAACGTTATTCATGGCAACTGACAAAGTCACCATTACCTTTGATTTGCAACGTTACTCTTCCTCCAGAGACATTCACACAAATCAAACAGCTTCCTGATTCAGAACAAGACAAGTGGTATGATGCAATGCAGGATGAAATGGACAGTTTAAAGAAACTTAATGTATTCACACCTGCAAAACCTCCAGCAAACAAGAAAGTCATTGGCACTCGATGGGTCTACAGAATCAAGAAGAAACCGAATGGTGAGTCTTTATACAAAGCCAGACTTGTAGCTCAGGGTTTCGCTCAACGTTATCCTGAGGACTACACAAACACTTACTCACCAACAGTCAGAACTGAAAGTGTAAAAATTGCTTTAACCACTGCAACTATTCTTGGTTTAGAAGTTTTTCAATTTGATGTGGACACAGTTTATCTACATGCAGACCTAGATGAAGAGATCTACGTGAGAAGCCCTCCAGGATTCCGAAAGCAAGAAGGGGATACCTGGTTCCTGAACAAAAGTCTTTATGGTCTGAAACAGTCAGGTTTAATGTGGTATTTATGTCTTACTGACAAACTAAATTCAATGGGCTTTATTAAGTCCGAAACTGATGAATGCGTGTTCACAAAAAGATCTAACAATGCATATGAGATAATTCTTGTTTATGTTGATGATATTGTTTATATTGGTCCAAATAAGAAAATGAGTGAGATTTTTGCCAAAAGTTTGCAGAGATACTTCACACTAAAATCTTTAGGACACATTAGCACTTATTTAGGTGTTCAAATTGAAAAGACACAGAAGGGGTTTAGTCTTTCACAAGAAGAGAAAATTGACCACATTCTACATCATTGCAACATGAAAGATGCTAGCACAACAAAGACACCCATGCAAACAGATTTTCACAACTTAACACATGAACCAAGTCCTGAGTTCGAGGATCAAACACTTTATCGTTCAGTCATTGGTTCACTATTATACATTAGTAGTTGGACCAGACCTGACATCGCACTTAGTGTTAATCTTTTATCACGACACGTAGGTAAGGCAACACAATTTCATTGGTCATGCATTAAGAAGTTGTTGAAATACCTAAAGCACACTAAACACATGAAGTTATTGCTAGAACCAACACACACTGATCAACCAAAGTTGATTTGTTTTGCTGACGCTGACTGGGCGAGTGACAAGAAGTCACGCAAAAGCACTTCTGGTTACATGATGTTCCTAAATGGTTGTCCTGTTTACTGGCAAGTGAGAAAACAGAGTTTTGTTTCATGTTCATCTACTGAAGCTGAATATGCTTGTGTTTCAGATGCTTGTAATTCTCTAACGTGGTTTGATGCTTTGATCACAGATATCTGGACACGTCCGATTCGACCAATCACCGTGATGGAAGATAATGTGTCTGTGGTTTATATTTCTGAGTCACATTTTACAGGTTCTAGGTCCAGACACATTGACATTCGTTATCAAAACACAAAGCAATTAGTTAAGCAAGGTTTTGTTAAATTGCAATATGTTTCTACACATGATCAGATCGCAGACATGCTTAACAAACCACTTGCCGCAAATCAACACGAGTATCTGCGAAAGAAGATGTGCCTTAATTGATGATTTGATGACGTCAGCCCAGACTAGCAAAAGAAGGGGTGTCACGATGTTAAAAAGTTTGCTAGGCCTGAACTGACATTCAAGAGTTAAACTAAGAAAGCTTTATTGCGCAGGTCATAAAACAAAATGTTATCTGAAAGTGATTTATTGCGCATGCGTCACACATTCCAGAATTCCTTTGTTTTTTGTCCGATTGCCAGGGAGCTGGCAACCGGAGCTTTTATTATCAAAATGTAACCAATTAGTTATTTTCTATTTTATTTTATTATTAAAGTTTGTTTATTAATTAGAATACTTCTTAAAGACTTTTATTTCTTTTCTTAATATCTCAAAAGATATGCGGAAGGGAATCAGCCCGGTCCATTGATCTCAGATTTCTCCAGGGCGTTTTTTTCCCTGACATGGTATACCTACCTAGAAATGAGAAGACTGTGAATTCAAGTCTCAATTCAGGGATAAAAGCAAGCTGGGTGAATTTTGGCCAGTTACATTTTCTCAGCCCATGACCTCAGGCTTGGGTGATAAGCCAGTAGGTCAATTCTTGTCATGTCATGACCAATGGATCAAAGCTTGGCAAACAGATCTTGCACTTGCAGGAAAATGTTTGGAAGAAGTATGGTATATCTGGGTAGGTCCCAAAAAAATGAAGCATAACTACAATCAAGGTCTATGCAAAACAGTCATTATTTTTAATTACTATGTTTGTTTATATTACTTACATCTTTTTTATAGCCACCAAGTCATAAAACTACCAAATTTCCCACTATTCAATTTCATTTAAAAAAAACTTTGTGATTACATATGATCAGATTGGATTTAGAGTTTTCATGCCTTCGCTATAGTTGCTAAAAAAAGACCAAGACAAGTATGTGAAATTGAGTAGTTTAAATATGCATTTAAACACATACAGTTAGCTTTTGTAAGATTGTCAGATTTAAAATGCAGTCTATCTTGAACATGAGACAAAGTGGTGGTAGTGATAGCTGCCATTATTACACCCCAACCTAGCAAACAATACAAGGGAACTGTGTACTGAAAGTTTACAATTAAAAAAATGGTATTCATTTCATATGTGGGAGAATAGGATGTATTTTAAAGGTCAGATGTTTTCAGTGACAGTAATAGTCCAGTTGCTGTTGTGGGTTTTTTTGTTCCGTTGTCTGATGCAAATGTTCAAGTACACTCAGCTTCCCTCACACTTCTGCACATATTGCAGGTATTATAATTTATTTCCTGAATATCAGTCTGTTGTACGAAAACATGCATTTATTCTTGACTCTCCCACTCCCACCCTTAATCAGTTGCCTAATCTCTTACCACCTTCATAAGGCAATTTGATTTGCAAAGTTAATTTTAACACCTTCTAAAGAGTTTTATAATGTAGTAGAAATGCCCTGGTTTGATTTTCCTTGCTTAATTTAGTAAAAATATGGGTTTTCCCTTGTAACACCCCATAAACAGGACAAACAAGTTCAACACATTTAAAAAAATTATGTGGTGGCACAGTGGTTAGAATGCAGTATTGCAGGCTAACTCTGTGCACTTCCAGGAATTCCATCCTGACCAACTCAAGATTGATTCAAACCTCCATCCTCTTAACCACTGTTGATAAAATGAGAACCCAGACTGTTGGGGGCAATATGAGGATGTTTTAAATCACTTAGGCAATGCTGTAAAGCACTATGGAGCAGAATCTAAGTCTGAGTGCTATAAGTACTTATTCAATTTGGCCACATGTTCTATGACCAATTATCAAAATAAAGTTGAAATGTATCTGAAAACCAAAGCATATGTTTAAGTACAGATAGAGCCAGATGTTGCTTCATAGGTAAAATGCTAAAGACAAAGTATAAGCTAAGATTTCCATGTTTTCTATCTTGAATATGGCAGCTGTTCCTCATTCAGAAGCTTTTTTCTTTGCACAAACATATCCCAGAAATACATCTCTCTACTTTTTCTTTGGTATGATTTGTTAACTCACAAAGACTGGTTTAGCTGTATGATCTGGTACAGACAGCAGAATATATGGTGGAAAAGGATTTCTCTAAGCCTTAAACTCACATGGTTTTTCCATGTTCCTTTTCTGAAGAAACTGAGGGAAACAAGTTTATTACTAGAAACCCTAATGATGGTTACTCTTAACCAACTGCAGCACGTCAGCTTCACCAATTCTTGTGGTTATGCTTAACCACTGCTAATAGGGTTTTGGCAATAAGGTAAGCAACATGAAAAGTATTTTTTAATCTCTTGCAGTTGTGCAAGAGGAGGAAGAAAAAGGAGAAAATCATGTAAGCCATGGTTTAATGTATGTCTAAATTAGATTTTCAGTTTTTTTGACATAATTCACTTTATATATACTTTTTATCCACATGCCCAGTTTCTTGAGAATACTAGATTCAAACACATCAGCACAACAGCAGCCTGAAAACATTGGAAACAGGAGCCTCTTGGATTTCTGGAAGAGCTTTATTGTACTAGTATGAAAAGTAGGTGAAATACATTCTGCCAATTGAGAAGTCAATGCAATTGGGATGACTTTTTGCAGAATGATAATATGAGACAATTAAAAATATTGTGTCTCAAATTTGTTCTGACTTTTCAGAAAGGAAAATAATGTAGCTAGGGATCAAAGATCCTTTCAACACCCAGAACTCTGTCAAACCTGTTATTAATATATTAAAGGCTAACAATACAACTCCTTGCAATAGCAGTATCTCTAGTTCCTATGGGAATCAAGGTCTGCCAGGAATATTTCCAGCTTCTCTGGAGATGGCAAGCATTGTACTTGGGAAACCTTCTGTTCATCAGCAACAAGCCCTATCCCTGGAGTAGGGCTTCTTTTCATTTCCTGCAATGGATGTCTAGATAACATCAGAAGGCTCCCCCAAGAGAAAGTCTGAGACTGTTTTCCAGCCTGCCAGCTTTCACGTATTTAAACTGATGAGCCTCTCAGGAGTAATATGGGATTCATTTATTTGGGGAATATTTAAAGCTTTGTATGAATAAATGAAAATATTACAGAAAAGCCGAGGTATAACTGCATGGAAAAAAGGTTGACACATTTTGCCAGCTATTTTGCATCAAAGTATATTATATTAAACAGAACCCCAAGGCAAACTCCCTAAGTAGTTTGTCACCCTGTGACTATACTCACACAGAAGAAATGTAGCTCAATCTATCCGAGTCACTGCAATGCCATTTTAAAATATAAAATCCATTATTCATTATTTAAAAAGGCAGCCTTAGATGCATAAGGAGATATAACAACCTGTCGCCTAGCTACATGGGAATAACGTGTATGCTTCATGGGCTACTTTTCTACTAGGGAAAATTTAATATTTAAATTTTACCCTGACAACTTGTAGAAAATCTTCACCTTGCTTAAAGCAAACAAACCAGAAAAAACATTTCCTATGAAGAAGATTACATTTTAAAATGCATGTGAAATGCTGACACAACTGGAGCACAGGACAGTTACAGGGCAGAGTTTGACTTATTATAATATATGTACACACACACACACACACACACACAGAGTGCATGCATCTACTGCAATTTAACATATCCCGTATTGTTTCCTGAATCACTGGCCCATGTAGACAATAAGAATTAAAAATGAAACAACCAAGAGCAGATATTTGTCAGCATAAATAAGTATTACTCTGTTACACCCAATCACCATGTACTGGACTTGGACAACTCAGTTTAGCTAAAGCAACCTGACAGCATAGGTAGGCTTATCATTCATCTTCAGCTTAAGAAAAGAGGGTATTGGTAGCAGATCTAAAATGACCAATCATTTATTTAGTCTGCAGGCAGAAAGTCTGCTCTTGACCTAGGTAGTTTGCCAAACCTGTTTTTCTATGATTTAATCCCCAATTAGAAGCATGGCTGTTATTCACACTTCTCACTGAGCCATAATGAAGTCTGTTTGATGTTATTTATCCAACCCATCTGCATATGTAAACCACCATTTATGACTTTGCATACAAGCATAAAGTGCACACACACACACACACACACACACACACACACACATATATATACATATACACACACACACATACACATATGCATATACATACGTATGTACGTACATACGTACGTACATACGTATATATATATATATATATATATATATATATATATATATATATATATATATATATATACATACACATACATACATACATACATACATACATACATACATATATATATATATATATATATATATATATATATATGTTGTATTTGTGCTGATAAATAAATAAAGGGAGACTAGTATGGATCCATTTCAAGCTGTTTAGCTCTCATCAGCTAGCCATACCCTTACTGGGATTTGAACCTGTGATGTGTTACATATTAGGCAGATTTGCTACCCACTACACCACCGGTTCTCCTCCTTTATCAGCTAAGCCAGGGAAATAAGTATGTGTTCGTGTTACAACCCCTGGTATGCCCAAATATGGGAGGGAGCTCACTCCTCCCTCTTTCTGTCCTTCGGCTCGTCACAGAAAACCATGCAGGCAGAAACCCATATTTTAATTTTATTTTTTTAATGTTGCCTTTTTATATTTGTGTTGTATTTGTGCTGATAAATAAATAAAGGGAGACTAGTATGGATCCATTTCAAGCTGTTTAGCTCTCATCAGCTAGCCATAACCTTACTGGGATTTGAACCTGGGATGTGTTACATATTAGGCAGATTTGCTAGCCACTACACCACCGGTTCTCCTCCTTTATCAGCTAAGCCAGGGAAATAAGTATGTGTTTGTGTTACAACCCCTGGTATGCCTGGTAAAAAGGCAACATTAAAAAAATAAAATAAAAATATGGGTTTCTGCCTGCATGGTTTTCTGTGACGAGCCGAAGGACAGAAAGAGGGAGGAGTGAGCTCCCTCCCATATTTGGGCATACCAGGGGTTGTAACACAAACACATACTTATTTCCCTGGCTTAGCAACGTTTCGGCAGGATCACACCTGTCATCTTCAAGCTGTGGGCTTAAAATGGGAATGGAGCTGCCGTCTTTCTGTAAGTCTTGGTGGGAGGGGATGGGGTGGTGGCTTTGTTTCAGTAAGTGGAATGATTGGTTGTGTGGTTGTATCATGATTGGTAGATTGGTGCTGATTGGTGCAGGTTGTGTGTGCATTGTTGTTTTGTATTTTAACGGCTTGGGTGGTGGGTGGTGTTCGTTTGTTGGCTAGGGCTGGTTTCCAGATGTTTGGTAGGCGGGAGGTATCATCACATTTGTTCATGCTGTGGGGGTGTTTCTCTATTTCGATGGCTTCCAAGATTATTCTCTTGTGGAGGTGTTCTGTTTTGGAGATTAACCTGGCTCCTTCAAAGTTGATTTCGTGTCCTGTAGCTTTAATCATTCCACTTACTGAAACAAAGCCACCACCCCATCCCCTCCCACCAAGACTTACAGAAAGACGGCCCTCCTCCCTTACATCAAAGGCACCACAGATAAAATCAGCAAAATTCTCCACAAGCACAATATCAGGACAGCCTTCACCACTGACCAAAAAATAGCCAACATCTTAAGAAACCCCAAAGACAAAATCCAGCTAGAAAACCAAGGAGTCTACGAAATACCATGCAAAATCTGCCCAGCAATATACATAGGACAAACAAACAGGAGAATAAATGCACGCATCACAGAACACAAAAATGCAGTAAGAAAAAAAGAAAAAACTTCTTCCCTTTTCCAGCACCTTAAAGCTACAGGACACGAAATCAACTTTGAAGGAGCCAGGTTAATCTCCAAAACAGAACACCTCCACAAGAGAATAATCATGGAAGCCATCGAAATAGAGAAACACCCCCACAGCATGAACAAACGTGATGATACCTCCCGCCTACCAAACATCTGGAAACCAGCCCTAGCCAACAAATGAACACCACCCACCACCCAAGCCGTTAAAATACAAAACAACAATGCACACACAACCTGCACCAATCAGCACCAATCTACCAATCATGATACAACCACACAACCAATCATTCCACTTACTGAAACAAAGCCACCACCCCATCCCCTCCCATCAACACTTACAGAAAGACGGCAGCTCCGTTCCCATTTTAAGCCCACAGCTTGAAGATGGCAGGTGTGATCCTGCCGAAACGTTGCAAAGACAATCTCAACCTTACACAGGAAAAGACCCGAACACAACAAAACCAGCATATATATATATGTGTGTGTTGTATTTGTACTGATAAATAAATAAAGGGAGACTAGGATAGATCTATTTCGAGCTAATTAGCTCTCATCAGCTAGCCATACCCTTACTGGGATTAGAACCCAGGCTGTATATATCTTAGGCAGGAGTCTTAACCACTAAGCCACGGGTTCTCTTCCGTATCAGTTGAGCCAGGGAAATAAGTATATATTTGTGTTACAACCCCTGGTATGCCTAAATATGGGAGGAAGGTCACACTCCCTCTTTCTGTCCTTCGGCTTCATCACAGAAGACCATGCAGGCAGAAAACCATATTTTTATTTTTAATGTTGCCTTTTATATTTGTGTTGTATTTGTACTGATAAATAAATAAAGGGAGACTAGGATAGATCTATTTCGAGCTAATTAGCTCTCATCAGCTAGCCATACCCTTACTGGGATTAGAACCCAGGCTGTATATATCTTAGGCAGGAGTCTTAACCACTAAGCCACGGGTTCTCTTCCTTATCAGTTGAGCCAGGGAAATAAGTATATATTTGTGTTACAACCCCTGGTATGCCTAAATATGGGAGGAAGGTCACACTCCCTCTTTCTGTCCTTTGGCTTCATCACAGAAGACCATGCAGGCAGAAAACCATATTTTTATTTTTAATGTTGCCTTTTATATTTGTGTTGTATTTGTACTGATAAATAAATAAAGGGAGACTAGGATAGATCTATTTCGAGCTAATTAGCTCTCATCAGCTAGCCATACCCTTACTGGGATTAGAACCCAGGCTGTATATATCTTAGGCAGGAGTCTTAACCACTAAGCCACGGGTTCTCTTCCTTATCAGTTGAGCCAGGGAAATAAGTATATATTTGAAACAAATATATACTTATTTCCCTGGCTCAACTGATAAGGAAGAGAACCCGTGGCTTAGTGGTTAAGACTCCTGCCTAAGATATATACAGCCTGGGTTCTAATCCCAGCAAGGGTATGGCTAGCTGATGAGAGCTAATTAGCTCGAAATAGATCTATCCTAGTCTCCCTTTATTTATTTATCAGTACAAATACAACATATATATATATATATATACCTTATATATAGACCTTACAAAGAAATAAAACAATTTGTAAAAGAAACATGTATTCCAGAAAGTTATAGGTTTAAAAAAGAAGTGTACGGGGTGTTCGGGTAGGGTAGCATCTCTGGTTTAGGGGCATGTTGTGAAACCTACTAGAATAGGACAACAAGTGATGTGGTATGCTTAGAGCACCGTAAGACATGAAAAATGCCCTGGTCAACCACTGCAACCAGCTCATCTCCAACTGTCTTGGCTCTTGTCCTGCTGTTGGAGAAAGATGGAAAGATGCAGTTTAAATGAAGTTAAATCGGTAAAGCAGAACTATTGCTTTCCATTGTTCGTCTTTCAGAATTAAGCATTGTAACATTTCCCAATCATTTGTAAATGTATATACCGTATTTGTCGAATGTAAGACACACCTTTTTCTCTCAAAAAAGAGGCTGAAAATTTGGGTGCGTCTTATACACTGAATACAGCATTTTTTACCTCACAAAACCCGTCCTCTTCACCAAAATGGCCATGCATAACTTGTAGGAGGCGTTCAGAGAGCTCCTGGAGACTGGGGAGTGCAGAAATGAGCAAAATTCTGGCCATTTTTTGCTCAATTTTCCCTCCCCCAACCCCCGGAGCACTCTATAAGCTTCCTAAAGGCTATCCATGCCCTTTTTTAAAAAAAAAAATATGGGCCCGTTTTCACAATAAAACAGGCCGTTTTTGGAAGGCTTGCAGAGTGCAAAAAAAATTTTTTAAAAAATTTTCTCTTCAAAACGTTATGCTCCGGTTCATCTTATACTTTGAATATACTGATACATGGTATATATCAGTGGTGGGTTTCAAAAATTTTCACTACAGGTTTTATGGGCGTGGCTAGGTGGGGGTCATGTGACTAAGTGATCATGGCCAATTTGACATCCCTCATGCATACGCCCACACAGTCACATGACCCCCTCCCCCACCAGCTATCGTTTGCTACTGGACTGTTTGTCTTAGTTGCTAGTTCTTTGATTAGGGCATTGTTTATTGCTTGATGATTTGTCTGATGTTAATTGCTGCTTATGTGGGTGTTGATTCCTGGTGAGGTGGTTGTCTGGTTAATATGGCAAGCAAGCCTCATAAAAAAATGAAACAAAACTTTAACCATAAGATTATAGCTACCCTCTTGATGTTTTGATCCCTCTCAACAGAGATATTTGCTTCATACTATATATATAAAATATCTGTCCCCTTTGAGCCAATGACCAATCGCCAGCCTTTGAGTCACATAACTAATGGAAAGGTAGCTGCTAAAAGATTTCACACTGCTGTCTTAAAGAAGCAACTTTATATTATAGATATGTTTCAGCTATAAACAATCATCCTGCTCTCACCAGAGATAATCCATAAGGGTAACCAATGTCTTATAGCCAGGCCCCAAACCTGACTGAAATTATTTCTCTCACCCCTGGAGAGAAGAATCCAAAGGTACAAAACAAAAGTTAGCTCAAATGAGAGTTGGGGACTTCTGGATTTGTGATTTATTAGCCTAAGGTATTTTAACATAAGCCTGGGATTTTAGTCAAAGCCTAATGAGATTTGTAGTAAAATGTAGAAAATCTAATACTTCGATTATGGCTCCATTGTACTATGTGACATCATCAAATAGTTAGGCTGTTGATGAGTTACATTCAACTATTGAATAGTTGTAGGTCCTCCACTCCAATCCATATTTCATAGATATGTGAAGATGCATGTTAATGTTACCTGTTTTTATATTTCCCTGAATAGGGGAACTAAATATGACACTTCTTCCTCTTCCACAACTGTGAGAAATTATTTTACTCCTGCTTAGCTTTGACAAAAAAATAAGATGTATTTTGAATTTGATGTTTTCTGATGTAGAATAACATGCAGATATTCAAAGTGTGAACCTGCCATGAAATGAAATCCTACTCAGAAGCTTTTCCAAAAGAAACCTTGGCCCATGTTATTAGAGGATTATGGAAATTGAGGTCCATCACAACTAGAAGGGATCAGGTTGGGAAAAAGTGACATACCACAGCAAAGGTGTTATCTCTTTTTCTGTGTTCCCATGTTATTCTGAGTTGGGATGGACAACCTTCAAGTAGCCATTAGTTCTTAACCTGCAGGTAATTACTACCGAAGTGGTAATATGGTCATATTCTGGGGTAATGAAACAATTTTTGGGACTGCTACAGCCAAGATGTTTGTGTAACATAACAGCCTGGTAGTTTGACATACCAAAATAAAAGGAGATAATTGAGTCAAACAGTTTAAGAACCACTGACCTAGAACAATGTGTGGTCCTCAGTTTGATTTCATCTTCAGAAGATCAGGTCAGTGTTAAAGCTTGTACTGAGGAGACGGAGACAGCTGGGTGCTAGGAACGCAAAGGGGTATTGTGTACTGGCGAGCCCTGCCAGCAGAGGGCGTTCAGAGAAGCGCCTCTGATTGGTCCAGGCGCGCCTGCCGGCCGGTGGGAAAAATACCCAATTCCTATTGGTCCACCGTCTGACAGCTGCGTGTATAAATAGCTGTCAGACGGCTTCTGTTGTGCTTGTTCCTGTCAGTTTTGTTTGGGTTAAATACACGTGTTCCTAGCACCCAGCTGTCTCCATCTCCTCAGTACAAGCTTTAACACTGGCGACGAGGACAGGCCACACGGATCCTCACGTTGTGCCTCCAATGGCCACAACTTCTGTTTTCTCGCCTTTTCGGCCAGAGGCTGAGGCATGGGACGCATTCTTAGAACGCTTCGAATGCTTCCTCATCGCCCATGACCTCACCAGCCTCTCCCTCGAACGCAAACGAGGTATCTTCCTCAACTACTGCGGCCCAGAAATGTTCGCCACAGCGAGGGCTCTTTCCTCCCCGATTCCTGTCCACATGATGCCTTGGGACCAACTCCTTCTCAAGCTCAAGCACCACTACGAGCCTGCTCCTTCGCGCTTTGCCCGGCGTCAATATTTCCGCCACTGCATCCAGAAAGAGGGGCAGCCACACAACAATCAGTTCTCTACTACAGTCTCTTGGTCCCTTTCTTCATTCTATCCCTTTATACATGTGTTAGATATCCACACAAGCTACAGTAGTTTCCACTCCAGTCCTCCATTTAGGCGGGAGCCTAGGTTTGATCTGATTGGTTGAGAGGCCTGACAGCTCCCTATAAAAGGGGAGCTGTCAGACCTCACAGTTGCTGGATTGTACATACTTGTCTGATAATAAAGAGCTGTTGTTACCTTCAGTTTGGAGTCTGTCCTCTCATTGCCCTGATCTAACAACATGCATGACTTGTAAATGCATAATATACATTATAAAAGGACAAGCTTTGAGGGAGGGGGGTGTTGCAGCCATCTTGACTTTTTTTTAAACATCCCCCTCTGTGGATGCCTTTGTAGTTCTAAAGAACCCCAGCAAACAAATGGTGCTTGGTAGGGAGGTGGAATTGCATTGCAAGAACTATGTGAAACAAAGCTGAATAACAAAACCACAGCATTAGCATTTTTTTCTTCTTTTTTGGATATCACATTTCCTGCCACTTGAAGATTGCTTGCCTGTTCTCTGTATCCCAAGCCAGGGATTTGGCTGACAGGAAGCAGAATTTATTGTACACTTCTGGCTACTGCACAGTAATTGGCCTCACCCAGTACTCAGCAACAGACCTTGTTGCATGACACTATATTAAGCTTCACAGCTTCATCTGGTATATATTTTTGACATTGATCTCTCCTTGTTCCCCAGAACTGCTGTAAATTCATTTCATTCTTGTTTACACACTTTCTGTAAATTATATAGACAATCATTCCCCACCCCCAGCAGACTGCCTGGTAAGTAGTGTTTTCAGTTTTGTATTTAAATAAAACATTTGAACTTTATGGTTAGAAACAGAAGAAATAAAAGGAAGACTCACAAAGTTGTAAAACTGACTGTTCGTAAATACGATGGCAGAATTCACAATAAAATATTTACTGCAAAAATCTGCCTTCCTTACGGTTTATCTCATCTCCCCAAACATGGTGATTAATAGAGTTGACCTTTAGGGAAAACATCAAGATGAAATTAAATAAAACATTCTGTAGGCTTCTCTGTACTAAAGGCTTCCAGATCAGAAAGTACAATCCATTGATTGTACCATTAAAATCCTGCAATCATTTTTGAGAGAGATTGTGGATCAACAAAACATGTTTCTGGTCCCATCTATCATGTATAAAAATGGCATTTTTGTCATAACAGAATTTCTCTTTAGCCATAACTTTAATTTATAGCTTTGTGAAGGGTAGGCTGGGTCTCCAGAAGTATAATTCCTGGCAGACCCTTCCCAACTAGGAAAAGTTGCTGGGAGCTATAATTCACTGAAATCTGAAACAACAAGGTCTTTCTCTTCACTTATTCATACAACTTGTATGCTTGCCAGTTTTTCATCTGTAAAATGAATGTCTCTTTCAAATGCTGTATTCTATATATTTTGACTTCTATGAATTTTGTGATACAATAAACTAAATCTTCAAATCAAGCACAGTTTCAGATGTTTACAAGGACATATCTATGTAGCTTTCTTGGCAATAGTAGAGAAGTAGTAGTTAAAATGAAATCATCACATATTTTCATTTTATATAGACAGGTGGTTCATTCTAGCACTGATGTTGCAATATTAGGACATTGAGTACTACAGAGATGTGGGGGCTGGGCCACAGAATGTACACCAGAAAGAAGAGAAGTTTGGTGTTAGGTTGCAGCCTCAGAATTCATTTTTGCCTTGACATGGAAGGTTTCCTTGTCTGACAGACAATTCTCAGAAGGTCATAAGTAAACAGCCTGATAGCAGTCAAACTGGTTACTTAAACAACATATAGATGAAAATACTCCCCAAAGAAAGTAATCTATAGACCTTGCACTGCACAGGCAGAAGAAATAGATACAAGAATTAGAACCTTGATTTTTACTATAAAGAGGGCTTGCATTTGAAACACAGCAGTGGCTGGAATTCTTTTATAAAAGCTACATTAGCGTTTGAATTTCCTGTTAGGTACTTGATTAACTACTGGAGATGTCTGATATCCAGGAACAGTAGGACCAAGTTGCCTAATTAGAGCTCCAGACCTTTTCTGCTCAGATTTGGAAGCTTTCACCAGTTCTTCTGCCTCCAGAACATGTGCTGCTGCTGCTGGGGTGATACCAGTCTCTCTCCAGGCAAGTAGAAACAGCAGCAGGGAGGTGATGCTGGCAAGTAAAGATGGGGCAGGAAATTGGGCAGTGAAAGTAGAGGCAATCAAGAGAAAAACCATATTTGGCTGTCCTATAATAGGAATAACAGAATAACAGTTGGAAGAGAACTTGGAAGACTTCTAATCCAACCTCCTACTCAAGCAGGGAACCCTGTATAATTTCAGACGAATAATTGACCAATCTCCTCTTAAAAAACTTCCAGTGTTGGAGTATCTACAATTTCTGGAGGTAAGTTGTCCCACTGATTAATTGTTCTAACTGTCAGAAAATTTCTTCTTAGTTCTAGGTTGCTTCTCTCCTTGATTTACATTTACATTCAGTTTTACATTTTGGAAAACTAGACATTTTTGTATTTAGTTATCAAAGGGTTTTAAAAATTGCTTTAGTAATGCTGCTATGTTCACACAAAAGGGCTATGTTCACACAAAAGGCTTAAATATGTCAATTAAAGATCTAGCATTTGTAGCACACAAAATGCAATTCTAACTTGTTCTGATTTGGGGTTTGAATTATCTTTGGTTGGTTTACAGATCAATATAATGTGCACATTAAATAATGTGTTATCATTATCCAAACAATAACTGAATGAAGGCTGGACATGTTTCAAATAAATGCCACAATAAATTAATAATGGTGCTGCATATGTGCAGGGCTTACTTTAATAACCAGAGTCTCATATTTCCAATCGTATAAATTAATATGAAGAAGAGCTCATTAATTTACCAATAGAAAGCTACAATCATATCATATACTTAACCTGGGTATTGTCTAGCTCCTAAGACAGATGTGTAGCAAATCTTAATTCCTCCATTTGATTTAACTAAATACACTTTGTCAGATATAAACCTTTATTGCAAACAAGAATGGAACTTCACATGCAATAATTGATTGCTTACTGCAAATGCAAAGCTGTAGGAAATATCTTCTAAAATTTAACTGGTTTTCTTAATACGCTTTAAATCAATGAAATCTTGGCTTGCCACTTGGTTGCCTTGAAACCAAATGTATGTTTATGTAGTAACCATCTCTGGTGTGAGAATCACAAGTTTTATAAGTACTGTAAAAAAAGCTTGTAATTCATTTTCCAATTTCACAAGGTGCACTGAAATATAAATTCAACCAACAGTATTACACAAGATACAGAGTCATAAAATATCATTTGGAGATGTTTCAGAATTTTGTCCCCCCAACGTCTCCAACTGAATCTGATACATTTTAAAACTCAGATTTTGTTTGCCAACTTTTCCCCTCACATAAAATTTCATCTGCTTTGTTTTTAGAGTTATCCTACTTGCTGACTGGCTGATAGACAGGAGACAGTATCCCAAACATCTCTGCATGTTTTCTTTCCAACATTCTAGGAAAAGAATGAAAACAATTTTAATTTAACCAATTCATTTCAAATGAATTGAAATGCAGTAGCTCTTAATTTAAGGATATCATTTTTATTTTGATAATTACTATGTAACATGTAAAGTATTATATTATTCTGTCAATTTTCATAGTTCAGCATTGAACAACTAAAAAGATATGTTTTACTAATTAAGTAAGTGATGTCACACACATAAATGATGTCACCTGTCTAGACATTATTGACAATGTACTCTAATGTACACTGAGTTTGTCAAAGTAGAGCAATTCTTCCTCTTTTTCAAAACTTCAAATCACATTTCAGCTTTTCTGTCAAAAGAACTCTCAGAGTTTTATATTACCTTTTCAGAGAGAAATATCTACTGGCCACTGAAGATCCACTTGCATGAAAAACAGCATTATTTTTTTATTTATATCTCCTCATTATGGTTATATTAAAATGTACTAAGCACAAGGTAAACTCTTTTAGTGGCTTCTAACACTGTTTTTGAGAAATGCTATTTTTTAAAATAAAACAAAATTCTTGTAACTGTGATCTGCTGATTAGTTAGATGCTTAGCACATACTGCAGACATAGAAAATATATGTGTATTAACAGAAAAAGCCAATGCCTTAAAATGTTATGAGTAATAATAAAAAACAAAAATTAATCTAGTTGTGGATAGATGGTTTTATGTAATATTTGTTGTTGTCAAGTTTAAAAAATTTTAATATTTAGTTGAAATCTGTATATCTTAATACAATTCTAAAAAGAGAACCTTAATCAAAGCCATAATATATTGAGGCCTGAATAGTGACATGGTTTTTTCAAGATATTTTCAGAGTTTCTGACCAAGGGAGAAATTAGACCATTAAAAGAAATACAACCCACAGATGTATTTCACAAGACTGTTGAAGCAATTTTTAATCATTATATGTAGTGTTTTAATTAGATAGGTTTTTAGATTCTGATTTTATAGTCTTAAAGAATCATGTTCTTTATATAGCAACATATGAATTAGTGCTTTTACTTTCAAAATGAAAGATGTCTGGATGAGAAAGCAGCACTGATAAAAATAGTCTCCTTCAAGTTGATCTCGACTCCTTATAGTAACTTCATAAACATAATCTTGTTATTATCTTGGCAATAATTATATAATATTATCTTGGAAGAATTTTTATTGCCTTTTAAATTGTCATAATTGTTTTTTGATTCCCCAGCCCATCCTTGGGATTTCTAGCTTGCCTATTAAGTCCACTCTTGATTAGCTTTCCAAGATCAGCCAATGCCAGTTAGATATTGCCACTTATGTAATAACATGTACAATATTGAAGAATAGAACTTTTCATCTGATTTGTCTTCAGCTAATGATATCACTATGGTTATTTTCTTCTTTCATTTCTATTTTTTATTTTTATTGTTCTTTTTTTCTCTCATTTTTATTTTTTAAAAAATGTTATTGTTATTTTCTTCTCTCGTTGCTATTTTTTTTAAATTGTCATTGTTATTTTTTTCTCTCATTATTATGTTCTTTGGATTTTGGTGGACACAGATTTTTATGATCTCAAACTTCTCTGAGCATGTATTTTTTGTGACCCTGTTGTAAGCTGCTCTATAAAATCTGTTTGAAAGGTATTTTTAAATTTAGAATACTTATCATTTTAAATAGTAAATTTTATTTCTTTATATTTTTTACTCAAAACTAATCTCTTCAGGTTTTTTAAAAGAGGGAAGAAAAACTGGGAACATAATCCCACTATAGATTTTTCACCCTCAAGCTCTTTTTATCAAAACTGCTACCATTGTTAGTTGAATGCATGTATATCTCCTTACAAAATTAGGATTCCCAGGTTGTGAAGAATTGTAATTACTGTACGTTCACTGGAACATGTTAGTGTCTCCTTGCAAATCCTCTTGAGAACTATCAAAGGTTGGGTGTGCTTCCTCATTCTTTCAGTGGCTTGCTATTCAGTCAAAATCACACAGTGAGCTCTAATGCTAAATGTAAATTTTTCTCCATCTTGACTCTATTTCCTTGTATTAATTTATTTGTTATAATTATCATATTTTTATCTGTTATGCATTCACTTATATTTACTGATAATAATTAAAATAATCTATATATTCTTTTGTCACAGGTTAGGCTGCAAAACATCTATCACAATAAGCAATTTTAATTTGTGCTTAATCTCATGGCATACATGATAACTAGATAATTTTTTTAAATATTTCTTTTTGGGCCTGGGAGTTTTACACTAACTGCTTTTTTTGTTTGTTTGTCTTCTTCTTTTATCTTCAGTGTTAATCTGTCCATTTCTGCATAGTCCAATATTTTTTAATTATATATTCTTCCATAGGTGTTTCCTCACTTTCCCAATGTGCAAATACAATTCTTACTGCTGTTAAAACATGCAATATAAAATATACATTCCTTTTATCATATTTTTCTGGTATTAGGCCTAACAAAAATAATTCTGATTTAACAGACAGCACACAACTGCTTTCTATGTGGCTTCTTTTTTTCTATACAACTTCTTTTTTAAGTTCATCTTCTGAATGCTAACACAGCACAATTTTATCTTGACTGAATCTGCAAGATTAAGCATCTGGGTACCCTCTAAATCAGCGATGGTGAACCTTTTTTGGCTCGCGTGCCACAAGTGGGGGGAACGCAGGGGGGTCGTGTGTGGGCGTGCCGCACCCATAATGCAACACGTGACCCCCCAGTGCGCATGCATGCACAACGTGCGACCCCCCCATTTTTACATGTTTTTTTCGCCCCTCCCCAGGCTCCAGAGGCTTTATAGGAGCCTGGGGAGGGCGAAAAGAGCCTCCTTCCCCCGGAGGCTTCAGGGACCACACGGATGCTTCCCTGAAGCCTTCGGAACGCTTAAAACAACCCTCCGAGCAAACCAGAAGTGACTTCCGGGTTGCTCGGAGGGTCGTTTTAAGCATTCCAAAGGCTTCAGAGACCGTCCGGAGGCTTCCCTGACGCCTTCGGAGCGCTCAAAACCACCCTCCGAGCAAACCGGAAGTGACTTCCGGGTTGCTCGGAGGGTCGTTTTAAGTGCTCGGAAGGCTTCAGGGAAGCCTCCGGATGGTCCCTGAAGCCCCCTATAAAGCCTCTGGAGCCTGGGGAAGGTGAAAAATAGCTTTTAAAAAGGTGAATTCAGCTGGGCAGTGCACACATGTGCGCTGGCCAGCTGATAGGGCAGCGCCTCGCGTGCCCTGACAAATGGCTCCGCATGCCACTTGTGGCACACGTGCCATAGGTTCGCCATCACTGCTCTAAATGTTTTAGACGATTTCAGTTTCTTTTTCTTTTCTTTTTTTTTTTTTGTAGGAAAAGGATGAATTGTATTTGTGGTTATGTCTACAGAGAATCATTTAAACTGCCCAGAATATCACCGGGCTCCAGCTACCAGCCCTAAATGACATCTTCACATCTCAATGTTTGAGGAAGTTGCATAACGTTCTCAGACTCTTCCCATCCTGCTTACAATCTTTTTTTTTATTGAAAAAGTTTTATACAAACACATTTCCCCCCTTTTTACCCCCCCACCATATAATGTAAATCACATACAAATACTATACCCCTCCCCTCTCCCCAACTTAAAAAAAAATTCTCATTCAAATATTGTGCCAAATACTGTACCCCCTCACCTCCCATGATATAGATTTCTCTTAAAATAACAATATCTCATTAATCCCATCTTCTAGGTTAATTATGCATATATATTACCCCACCCTCCGCCCTAACCCTCCCCCACCTCCCACTCAAACCCACCCCCCTGACTTCCGCTATACACCACTCTAACAATTGCAAGCATCCCATGTATTATTTACTCTGATCATCTATCAGTCTAAACATTCTTACCTAAAGGCTACATAGTACTTCCTAGTCTGGTATTTATTCTGTATGTAATAAATCCATTTTACCCATTCCTGTGTATAATTCTCCTGCTTCTGGGCTTTTAGGAAAGCTGAAATTTTTGCCATTTCGGCAAACCCTGCCACCTTCTGAATCCATTGATCAATTGTCGGTAAAAAAATCTTTTTTCCAATGTTGCGCAATCAACAACCTAGCTGCTGTGACCATATACAAAACCAGTTTTGTTTCCCCTATAGTAAAGTCCTTAGTTATACCCAATAAAAACATTAGACGATTTCAGTTTCCATCCAATATAGGGAGAAAGGAAGATGTTCTTGCAAAAGATATGAAAGATCACCGATGATTTGGACAGGTTGCGTGGGCGACTACGAGCCACCACATGTTTATTGGACCCGTGTCCCTCCTGGCTTGTACTGGCATCCTGGGAGGTCACACGAGACTGGCTCTTGGGACTAGTGAACGCTTCATTGGGCGAGGGGTCCTTACCGGCCACCTTGAAAGAGGCGGTTGTGAGGCCCTTACTCAAGAAGCCTTCCCTGGACCCAACTGAGCTAGCTAATTATCGTCCCGTCTCCAACCTTCCCTTTTTAGCGAAGGTTGTAGAGAGTGTGGTGGCCCAACAGTTCCCACGTCACCTGGAGGAAACTGATTATCTAGACCCACGCCAGTCCGGCTTCCGACCCGGGCACAGCACAGAGACGGCCTTGGTCGCGTTGGTAGATGATCTCTGGAGGGCCAGGGATAGGGGCTGTTCCTCTATCCTGGTCCTATTAGATCTCTCAGCGGCTTTTGATACCATCGACCATGGTATCCTATTGCACCGGCTGGAGGGGCTGGGGGTAAGGGGCACCGTTTTGCGGTGGTTCTGCTCCTACCTCTCCGACCGGACGCAATTTGTGTTGGCAGGGGAGCAGAGGTCGACCCTGAGGCCGCTCACCTGTGGGGTGCCACAGGGGTCGGTCCTCTCGCCTCTCCTGTTCAACACATATATGAAGCCGCTGGGTGAGATCATTCGTGGTTTTGGGGTGGGATATCATCTGTACGCTGACGATACGCAGTTGTACATCTCCACCCCGAGCCACCCCAATGAGGCCGTCGAAATGATGTCCCGGTGCTTGGAAGCCGTACGGGTCTGGATGGGTGACAACAGACTTAAGCTCAACCCCTCCAAGACGGAGTGGCTGTGGCTTCCGGCGCCCCGGTTCAACCAGTGGATCCCATCGCTGGCCATTGGGGGCGAGCAACTGGCCCCCATGGAGCGGGCGCGCAATTTGGGCATCCTCCTAGATGCCCGACTGTCTATGGATGACCATGTGGCAGCCGTGGCGAGGGGGGCGTTCCACCAGGTTCGCCTGGTGCGCCAATTGTACCCCCTATTGGACCGGGATGCCCTACGCACAGTCACTCATGCGCTGGTGACGTCCCGCCTGGACTACTGTAATGCTCTCTACATGGGGCTTCCCTTGAGATGCACCCGAAGACTACAGCTGGTCCAGAATGCGGCCGCGCGGGTGATAATGGGGAGTACGAGATACTCCCATATAACACCTCTCCTGCGCGAGCTGCACTGGCTCCCTGTGGTCTATCGGGTGCGTTTCAAGGTGTTGATCACCATCTTTAAAGCGCTCCATGGCACAGGACCTAGTTACTTGCGGGATTGCATCCTGCCCCATACATCCCTACGACCAATCCGCTCTCACAGAGAGGGAGTCCTCCGGGTGCCGTCCACTAAGCAGTGCCAGAGGGCGGCGCCCAGGAGTAGGGCCTTCTCTGTGATGGGCCCAGCCCTCTGGAATGACCTCCCCCCCGACATTAGGATTACTACCGACCTCCGCTCCTTCCATACAAAACTCAAGACCCACCTTTTCCAACTAGCTGGCCTGGCGCAACTATAGTTTTATCTCTAATCCTCCTGGCAATTTTAAACTTTCTACACTTTAAAATTTTTAACTTGGGGTATTTTAATTTTTAACCTTATTATTATTGTTGTTTTTGTATTGTAACAATTGTTGTGACTCTATACCTCCTCCGTGTAGTGTAATGTCTTATCGTGTAACATGTGATTTATTTATTGTACGCCGCCCCGAGTCCCTTTGTGGAGAGGGAGCGGCTAACAAGTCCAATAAATACAATACAATACAATACAATTACTAAAGTAATGAGAGGTGAAACATTTTCAGGCCACAATAAGCAGAAAACACATGGAAGAGGCTTAGACAGGCACCTCCCTAATTTGCAGGAACATTAAAAAGAAGTGGGGGTATAAAATAATTATACTCGCAAGGTAGCTATTATAATTGTTCCCAATGATTTCCTGGTGTGGTCTATCTGATGGGGGGGTGACATCCTACCTAGCTAATGGAAGGGAATTTGGGATGACACAGCCCAAAATATCTAAGGGAAATCAGATAGCCTTAGAGAGACACTTTTTATATCTATTCAATTACGTGAATTTTCTCAATGTATTGCAATTAGGCCTCAACTGTCTTTCTTTAAGATTCATTTTTTAACTCAGTATCATCTATTTTAGTTATTTCGGTCACACTGCATTATTTTACATTTATGTTATCTTACCTACTAGCAACTATTGGCAATTTTCTTTTATTCCTTTAGCCAATTTGATTGCAAAAAAGTCTCCACTTTCATGTAGTTCAGAGTTACTGTCTATCTGTAGTATGAAACATAACTCCATTCAGCAATTCTATTTCCTAGGAGGCTATCATGCTAGTAAAACAAGCTTAATAAAAATTAGACGGAGATGTCATTTCATTCCATGTCCAAACCCATCAGTTTCTCCACGTGCAGCAATCCAGCCTGCTCATATTTCTGCTATCTTTCTATTAAGAGAAAACCCAGTGTTAAAAATCCAGCTGCTAGCCAATGTGACTGGTCTTTTTAAAAAAAATCAGAGACTACATACTAGGACTGTTGCAGAAGAAAGAGAGGTGAGTTAGATGTGAGAACACATTTTCTTTCATTCCATCCAAAACATACTAAATGCCGATTTCATCAACTATTTTTACTGACAGTTATATTGCTGTTTTCTTCACATCCTTTACTTTGGGTTATATCTTTACATCCCTGACGAAATCCATAAGCAGTTTGCAAAACTTTCAACTATTGTTGATGGATCACAGCAGAGCTTTTCACAAAAAACTGAAGTATATCCCATAGGAAACATGAAAGAGAAAGAAATACAGTACTTTAATCACTCATGAATGAGAAAAAAATAAAACGAAACAGAAATGTAATTTTCATGTTACACTACTAGCTTTCAGTAAGTTCAAGTGTAAAAGCAGTTTCATATTCAAGGGCAAATTTGATTTAAGATTGCATGCTATAAAATAAAACAAATAGGACACTACAAATCAGGTGACACACTTTTGTTAATAATCTGCTTTGAAAATCTTTTAATGATGAAAATTCATGCATACAACTATTGCTGTTAAGGGCTAGTTTGGTCTGGGCAATGAAAATCCTGTAACTGTTCATTTGACAAGTTCTGATTATTGTCTGTGATAATAAAAAATATTGTGAAATAGAACGATTGTCATTATTACCTACATCATTACTAAATAAATGGCATAAACAGTAATTTTTGCATATTTGAATTTCCCTGCTCCCTTCAGAAAAAGCAGGAGGGACGAATAAAACAGAAATTTCATCCCTGGTTACATGAATTTCTTCTACAAACCATCATTGCAAAATTGAATTAACATGACTAAAGAAGAATAGAATAGAATAGAATAGAATAGAATAGAATAGAATAGAATAGAATAGAATAGAATAACAGGAATGAGGTGGAAGAGACCTTGGAGGTGTTCTAGTTCAGCTCCCTACTCAAGCAGGAGAACCTATACCATAGACTCTTCTTAAAAACATCCAGTGATGGAGTGCCCATTTCTGGAGGCAAGCTGTTCCACTGGTTAATTGTCATCACTGTTTCTCCTTATTTCCATGTTGCTTCTCTCTTTGATTAGTTTCTAACCATTATTTCTTGTTCTGCCATCTGATGCTTTAGAGAATAATTTGGTCCCCTCTTCTTTGTGGCAGCGCCTCAAATACTGAAATACTATTATCATGTCACCCCTAATTCTTCTTTTCTGTAGACCAGTCAAACCCAAATCCTGCAGCAGTTCTCCAGGCCTTTGATTATCTTAGTTGTTCTTCTCTGAACTTTTTCCAAAGTCTGAATATCTTTTTTGTAGTATGGTGACCAAAATTGGTTGCAGTATTCCAGGTGTGGTCTTACTAGGGTTTTATAAAGCAGTACTAATGGTCACTTTCAACTAAGGTTCCAGCAACTTCAACTCTATCACTTCTACTCTATTAGTAAGAATTAGGTCTAGTATAGCTTTACTTCTAGTTCCCGCCTCTACCTTTTGGATGACAAAGTTGTCGGCTAGGTTGGTTAGGATCTATTTGATCTCTTACTCGCTGCAGAGTTACTCTTCCAGTTGGTATCTGGGGGGTTAAAGTCTCCCATTACTACTGTGGTATGATTCCTGCATACATCCGTTAACTGGTTGGCAAAGAGTTCATCTATTTCTTCTGATTGGTTGTGTGGCCAGTAATATACACCTATGACAATGTCAGTTTTTTCCCCTTTTATATTGACTCATATACATTCTGGAAGGGTTTTATCTTTGATCATGTGCATTTCTGTAAATATGTAGTGATCTCTTACATATAGTTCTAATCCATCACCTCTTTTTGTTGATCTGTCCTTTTGAACAATTTGTATCAATCTATCAGTACATTCCAGTCATGAGTTCTTCCCTCCAGGTTTCTGTAATGGAAATATACCACACCGGAAATATACCACACACACATGTACTATTGCTTCTAGTTCACCCCGTTTGTTCCCCAAGCTTTGAGCATTTGTATATAAGCATTTAACACGTTTATGCCTTCCCATTGGTAGGTTTCCTGCATCTCCTAGTTATTTAAGTTTTTCTTTTTTCTCATCACTTCCTCCCTTATTGCTTGATTTGTTTTCTTGGGATTTATGATTGGTTTTGTGATTGATTTTGAGATTCTAAAGATTGATCACTCTCCTCCTTCAATTTTAGTTTAAAGTCCTTCTGATGATTGGGCCAATCTTTTTCTGAGTATATTTTTTCCTGTTTTCATGAGGTGCAGCCCATCTCTTGCCAAGAATCCTTTGTGAAGGTAATGCTATCCAGGAAACTAAAGTTTGCTTGGTGACACCAAACCTTTAGCCAGTGATTTATTTGTAGAATTCTTTTTTCCTTCAATGGATGTTGACTTTTCATTGGGAGTACTAATGAGAATACTGATTCTGTTCCTTTGAAAATAGGATCTCCTATCACCAACACTCTCCTTCCTTTTTTAGGGGTGCATTCTGGGGTGCTTTTCTGTTTATCTCAGGTGTGTTTGTTGATGTGACTTTTTCAGGGATAAGACTTTTCTAGATGTCTGCATGTTTTCTTGGAGAGTTCCTATCTGGCTCCTATTTTCATTCACAATTGTTTGCACATTATAGATCCTCTCATCTGAACTCCAGAGAAAGGGAAGCAGGAAAGGGTTTATTCCATGTAGTATTAGTAAGCAAGCCACTGAGGTACATAATTATATCTTAAATAGATTTGAAAAACATTAAAACCTCATTTTATCAGCAGCATCTTGCTACTAGCATAATTAGAGCCCAAACTATAAAATCATGTACAGGAGCTTAATATGTCAAAATATCACAATATGCCATATACATGATTCAAATAAATGAATTGTCTCATTTTGCTGGGAGGTTAAGTTTGGGTATTGTTTTTGTCAAAAAACAAACCTTCCAAAAAATAACTGTAATTTCTTTTCATCTTGATAACTATTAGAGGTGGTACTATAACTATTGATCCATACTTTAATCATTGTATATATACAACTAATGTGTGTGATGCAGTCAGTCACAAATAAGCTTCAAAGAGACACTCCAAAAAGTAGATGCCATGAAGATGATGAAACAAGCAGACACAAGACAAAATCTAATTTTGATTTAGTTAATTTTAGTTAAAATTAAATAAAATTAATTATAAGGTAAAGGTTCCCCTCACACATATGTGCTAGTCATTCCTGACTCTAGGGGGCGGTGCTCAACTCCGTTTCAAAGCCGAAGAGCCAGCACTGTCTGAAGATGTCTCTGTGGTCATGTGGCCGGCAATGACTAAACACTGAAGGTGCACGGAACGCTGTTACCTTCCCACCAAAGGTGGTTCATATTTTTCTACTTGCATTTTTACATGTTTTCTAACTGCTAGGTTGGCAGAAGCTGGGACAAGTCACGGGAGCTCACTCCATTACGTGGCACTACGGATCCGAACTGCTAACCTTTCTGATCGACAAGCTAAGCATCTTAGCCACGGAGCCACCGCGTCCCTTAAAATTAATTATACATGACATATAAATATCCCATGTATTTGACAATTATATCTTCTGTCATATTAAAGAAATACAGGCATTTTTTTGAGAATCTCTGTGAATCAAATTGAACACCTCTATTTTAGAAGAAGCACTGGAGACTTGATTAGGATTGTGATCGTTATCTTTTTCCCACATGATCCTCCTCCAGGTTAAATACCTAGAAATAAGAAATATAGTGAAAATGTTTAGACATGAATTGCCTTTTTCAAATAGCATATGGCCTGTTTCCAATAAACTGAAATTAAAATTTGAAATTGTTGATATTTGTAGTCAATGTGTATCATTTGTCTCATTCATATTAGAAATTACCATAGGACTAGTTTACTTTTGGGGAGCAGTATTTTGATTTGGAAAGGCAACAAAATATATAAATGGAATGGATCCATGTCCATGGATTAACTATGCAAGTTGATGTTTCAGGAATACAGATTCTCTGTTTGAATGAATTAGGCTCAAGATTCAACACAATAACAAGCAGGAAATTTGACATTAAGAATAAAGCATTATTATTAACCAGTCCCCTTATGCTACGCAGATCAAATCTTTCATTGTTTCCATACAACTAAGTGACCTTTCCACCATATGTATTCCAATACCTAAGCAAACTAGGATAAATTAAAGGCAAAATATTAACCTTCTGAATTTTCATTCTTTTAACTGCTTCTGTCATAGGGCAGCTGTTCATGGCTTTTTGTAAAGTCCATTTGAGCTTTCTGGGACCAGTTTTCTTAACTAAAAGGAGTTAGCATTTAAAGCAAATCCTGTTATGTAACAGAACCTAAGACAGTGTTTTCAACCTCAGCAATTTAAAGATGTGTGGATTTCAACTCCCAGAAATCACTACGATTGGGGACCCAACAGCCAACACTTAAACAGCCCCATATTTCTTCATGCTAGAACTTGTAATGCTAAAGTTTAGGGAGAAACTTCCCATTTTCCAAAAGCATTTGGCTAGTTTTTGCTTTTATAATGCCCAAATATTTTGAATTAAATAAAAATCTATCCTAAATGGGAGATGAGTTGACTTTACCAAATTCATGGGACAGAAGTATTGGTAATAAAGGATATTCTTCATCACCAATACTAAACATTCTGGAGGAGAGAAGTTCCAGCACAAGTCCAAAAGCTTGGAAGACTAAACCTTGGGTTCCAGTGACCGATCCAGATTGGATCCTGCAATTTGACTGAAAACCTGTGAAGCTGAAGGTGGCATAAATAACAAGCTTCTCTTAATTTCTTCACACAGCAACAATCCTGGGAGATGTTTTTTTTCCCCCTGGGAAAGAGTTACTGTTTGAAAAGTATTCAGTGAGTTCTATGGTCAAGTAAGGACTTGAACTCAAACCTTTCCCTTACAGGTCGTTTTAATCATTATAGGATGTACATTAAGATTCTATTATATACGACTTCCGGTTCCGGCGGCTGACGGCGACGGGCAACTCGTTTGCTCGCTCCAGCTCCCCGGTGGGCTTCCCCACTCCTTGGGGGGCACAGGACGCCCCGAAGAGGCGCCCTGCCGGAGGGGCGGCATCGTGGGGGATCCCTGCATCGGCAGCGGCTGGTGGGGGGGCCCCCGCCTCGCTCCAGGCACCGGGAGCAGTATCGGAGGGTGCGTAAAGCGTCTTCGCAACAGGCTGATCGGAGAATGAAAAAGCAGAAGGAAGCAGCGGTGGTGTGGTGAGGCGCATACCCCCCTTCACTCCCTTTGTTGATTTGAAGAACTTTTCAGCATTTTAAAACTTTTACTTTCGGCTAACTTTGGAGGCGCGGCTGGAGGGAGGGGGATTTCCCCCCCCCTCGGACAGGCGGCTTGGAACAATTCTGCTCTCAGCCCCAGGGGAAGGAGGAGGGGGGAGAGCCAACCAATGATGCCACACCCTTACTTAAAGTGACTTTCATTGAATTTAACTCCATAATTTACTGATGATCTGAGGACTTTGGGAATTTTGAAAACTTTGTTATGCCTCTGAGCCCGAAGCTGGCAGGGCAAGATGGCACACTTCCGTTGTCTTCATGAACTGTGAAACCTGACTCCACCTTGAAAAATTCAGGCTTCCGGTCTTTGTCTCCATGCTAACCAGAAGAATCTCTTGTGGATTGTTATTCTTTGAACTCTCTGGGGTGAAAAATTCTACTCTATTGCCAGGCTGACTAGAGAAATTCTCTCCTGCTTGGACCTTCTGCCTCCTGGACTCATCTAGCTGCTCTGCTGCTCCAGCTGTCCATTCTCTACACTGACTGAACTCTTTATTCTATAAACTATGTCTCCTAAAAGACCACCCCCTGGAAAGCCTGGCTTTGCTACCTCTGCCCCAACATCAGCAACATCCAGTCCTGCTACACAATCAAAGATTACAGACCTGATGCAACCTAAAAGTACAGAGATGGATTGGCAACAAATGCTTCAGCAACTCTTACAGGGACAAGAGGAAATTAAGAAACAATTAAAGGAAATGAAAGAAGAAATTAAAGAGAACCAAGCCCAAATGTATAAGAACTCACAGAGACTGGACCTTGTGGAGGGTGGGGTGGCGGAGGTGGTGGGGGGTAGAGGCGGTGCAGAAGGGAAACAAAGAACTTGATACCCAACAAATGAAAACAGAATTTGAGAGAATGTCCTTTTATCTTAGATTTCAAAACGTGATGGAAGCAGATGATGAAAACATAAGGGACATCATGATAAACATTTTGGCTGAATATACACACAAAGAAAAACAACAGATGGAATGGGAGATAGATCTGGTCTATAGAGTGAATTCAGCCTATGCCAGAACACACAATGTACCCAGGGAGGTTCATATTAAATTTCTTAGAAAAAGCACAAGAGACGAAATTCTGGGTGTACAAAGGGGGCAGGCCCTGACATACCATGATAGGGAAATAACTATCTTGAAGCAGATCCCCAAGAAAATTAGGGGGAAAAGGAAAAATTATTCGCAACTAGCGAATAAATTATACCAGAAGGGGGTGTGGTTTAGATGGTTGATGCCTGAAGGTATGTTGATATTCTGGGAGGAGACAAGAATTAGAATTAACACACCCATAGAGGCACAGGCCTTTATGGAAAAAAACAAAATACACCTAGAAAAAACAGAAGATCCTACAACGGATATGCAGGACACGGGAGGGGCCGGAGCTCTGCCAGCGGGGGGAGAAGGGGCAATACCAAGAAAACTCAGATCACAAAAATGAATAAGAAAATCTCGTTGATATAAACTGACCGAAAGTAGTAATGGAATTAACATGTGGATCATATATTACTATGTATTAAATTGATTGAAAGTACCAATAGAACTAATATGCTGATTATATATGACTATGTATTAATGATTTATACTCAGATGTATACTATGAGTTTGGAGGGAGGGGGCGTCTACCACACTTTGCAACTGCCAAAATTTGTACACCTTTCCACTACCTTTTTCCTTGTAAATTTTAAAAAAACCAATAAAACTTTGTTTTTTTTAAAAAAAAAGATTCTATTATATACAAAATTTTGTATGCTACTCTCCCAAAAAATCATGGTTTTCAGTATAAAGCAAAAAATTCAATACAAAATGGTCTGGGCCTCAAAGGCTCCTAGGGTGAAGCTGAAAGGCAAAAGGGAAGCAGTATGCTCCCTCCCATATTTGGAGCATACTAGATGCCTTGACAAAAAAAAAAAAAACCACACACACAAACACCAATTTCTTTTCTTGCCTTTTTGACATTCCTGCAGCACCCAACTTCATATGTATGTGTGTGTGTGTGTGTTTTTTTTCATGTACAATCTGTTAAAATAGAAATATCTAGTGTTAGATTTTTAAAAATGCACAATTACATAAAGCAAACATTACACTTCTATACAGACCATTATACACTTCTAAAATATAAAAACTGTGCATTTTTCTAGAATAACTAGGTTTTTTAACCAAATGATAAAGATAATTTGCCAGTGCAGAACTGCTGTTTATGTTTTAGCAAAATTCATATTGCAAATTCACTGCTATAAAAATCAATGAATTCCATTTATATTTCTACTTACTATTATCTTAAGAATCTTGAAGTGAAGATATAGCATATAGGTGTGTGTGTGTGTGTGTGTGTGTGTGTGTGTGTGTGTGTGAAGGTTTATGTGTTGGAAAAACCAGGAATCTTTGTAGAGATATTAGGACATTGTGCTATTGATGTGGAGCACACCAAGATAATTTGGGAAAGTGGGGATAGAGAGAAATGCACATGATTCTTTAATATTCTTTAATATTCCAGGAATATGTTGCATCTTAGATTAGAGAAAGACACAAGTTCCTTCTTCTCACCATCACTATTCTATTTAGCTTACTCATAGTTTACAAAGAAATGATGTGTTAAATATTTGCCCAACCATTCATATTTTCCAAGTAATCTGATTGCTTGAAAGGATCAATGTAACCAATTATAAGTTGCTTTAAACTCCCCACTTGATCAGATATGAAATATAACTTGACTGGTTGGAAACATCTTTACGTACTCCTGTATTTTGATCTGTTAAGCAGCCCTTTGGAGTAAGAATGAGCAGAGCCGTTTTATCATTCTGAATATCTACCCTTTCTGTATAGCAAGTAATCTATTTCATTCATTTTCTTTGCAGACTTCAATGAGCATGTGTAATTCAGTTTAGATAATGCATCACAGCTGCAGTAGACAGAAAAGAAAGGAGAAAGTAATTGTACTTGAAAGGAGGGCAAAAATGAATCAAATGCATCCTATTTGTGCAGCTCAGATTGGAATTTCTCTCTGTCAATTTGGAAGGAACATACATAGCAACCAATCCCTTCCCTTTTATATCTGGAGTCAGTAAAGTAAAATATAAGAGGAGCCAATTGAAAGAGTAGATGAAAAAACAGAACAGACAAACCAAAAATAAAGTGAGATGATAAGAAGGAGATAAAAATAAAAATAATAATGGCTAATGAGTTGAGGGAAGCAGAGGGAAGAGTATTATAAGGGAATAAAAAAAAGTAACTTGAGTTTCAGGAAGACTTTTGTGGAAGAGAGATAGGGGCAAGAGTAGATATTTTGAAAATTAGACAATGGAATAGGGCAGAGATGAGGAATGGAGAAATGTTTAAATGATTGATCAAGATATGGAATCAGATTGATTAAGATGTGGAAGCAGATAAAGATCCAAGAGAGGAATATGGGAGGCAAGCTATGAAGCAAACAATTAAAACTTTAAAGCAGGCAAGAGACAATGGGTAGAAAGGAAATATAATAGTGGCATAATTAAAAGTTAGAACAGGGATGGAAATTAGGGAGAGGGGGATTAATGGAATACACATTTTTATATAATGTTGAAGTAATAACAAGAGGGAAAATCAGAACTTGAACGATTGTAGTATTAAGCATGTTTGATTAATATGGTGATTGGCATAAAAATAACAGATTGAAATATTGAATAATTAAATAAAGATTATAACACATAAATTTGTGTATTATTAGAACTATATAAGTCTATTAAATGTAACAAATATGGTAATTAATATTTTATTTGTAGTAAAAGGAATGACACTTAGAATATGGTGACTGGCATAAAAATATATTGGAATATTGAATAACTAAATAATGAAAGGTTATAATTCAACAAAAATATATGTACTATTACCAGAACTATATAAGCTCATCAACTATAATGAATATGATGAATATTATTTCATTTGTCTTAAAATGTAAGACACTCAGGTGCCACACTGTTAACACATTGATATGTTTGTAAAAAAAAAATTTTAAAGGAAAGATGTAATGATGTAATGCAGTGTATTTCAATGAATTGCTTTGAGTAGAATTTGGATTCTATGATAGCCTGCATTGCTATTCTGCTCCATCAGGACTACAGTGGAACAGTAGAGAAAAGAAGGAAAACAAGGCAAGAAGAAAGGAGACTTCATACTGAAAATAAAATAACTAGACCAAGTTAATTCCTTATGCCTGCACTTCTTGTGTCACTCAAGGAATAATTAAACTATCCTGTAAAGATAGCGTTCCCCAACTTGTAGCCTTGAAGTGAGTTACATTAAGTCCTCCCAAACTTACAATTTATATCTTTGGAACAGTGGTACTATTATGGAGAAAGTGAGGACAGGATAAAGCATAGCTGAATCAAAGCATGGAGAGCTGTCTCTTGCAAAGGAGGGTTATGTTTGAATTCCACATTCTAACCTTTTCCACTATTACATTTGTTTTCCTTCATTTTAAAAATATGTCCAATTTATATTGGAGTTTTTTCTTTAGATGTTTTCTGACCTATGTCTGGGAGAGGAACATTGAGATTTCTGTCAAACTAGAAATCTAAATCAATGGAGTATTCTAATGAATCAAAATGGTAAAGAATGGAAGTTGGGAATGGCAAAAAGATCATGCAGACCGAGGTTATTCCAGAATAGCTATTCATAGCCACAGAGATGTAGAGGACAATGGTCTATAAGCAAATGTAGAAATCAGAACCTAAAACCTTTGGTGTTATGAAAGTTTCTAGAGAAGAAGATATCAAAGCAAAGGTTAGGATTTGAAGGAGCAGAATCAGTATACTAAGATAAGGAAGTCAAAATTCAAGGAGCACAGCTAATTGCAACAGGTTGCAATACCATAGGTTGCATGGGCTCAAGTAGAAGTAGTACTGGATCAAGCAGATTATTTGGCTGTTTTTCTCCAGGTGTGGGAATGTGATGCTAATGAATTACTCTTGTTCATTGACTTAGCTGTAGCTTGATGATCTTTTCAGGAGACTTCAACACTGTTCAAATTGTAAAACTGTATTGCAGTTGTTCTCTTCCTATTTGCGCAGAGGTTGATGTTGGCTGTAGGGAGAAAAGTTGAATGTGTCAACTTCTCTGCAGGGTTGATACAATGGATCACAATTTGTTTAGTTAGTACTAACCATTTTGCACAGAACAATCGAGATCCCAGTAATAATGATGTCTACAGTGAAAAAAACCATGAACTAATCCTTCTATATCTTTGTGAATAAGACAAAAAGTTACAAAGATAGAATTTTCACATCAGATTCACATCAGATATTTGATTCCACAGGAATGTTCTCTCTTTATTGCCAGCTCAATATGTGTGAGGCAGAGAAAAATCAGCTCTTCTTGATTTTATCAGAATAACTTTTACCTTTTTGGTATATGTTCTGTGTCCACTGAGTCTAGATCATAGAGGCTTACTGGGCATCCAAAGAGATTTATTTCTGAGTTTAACTGAATTCTTCTGGCTGTGCAACATAAAAACCAAGAACAGTGAGAAATATTTGGTTTTATTCAGTTACTGAATAACTACTACTGTAAATTATGGTTTGTACACCATAAGTTCTTGAATATATCATTATTTTCTGGGTTCAGCCAAGCAAAGCAATACTTTAGGAGAGCAAAAAGAATAGCCAGACCTCCATACATTGATAACACTGCACCACAACTCAATCGAACCACTGGAAATAATAAAAACCAGTCTCTTTAGGTCATCAGATAATCTCATATCAATTGTTCTGAAGAACATTGAATATGAAAGCTATAAAAGAAAGTTAGTAGAGAACAAAATGAAGCTAATTAATATAATTTAACATTTTTTGAGTTTATCAAAGTCATGCTTGTATAGTTCCATTTAATTTTCCTATAAGAGATGAATCAAAAGAACATCACTGAACTCCCAGTAGGAGACAAAGATATGCATGAGATATGAATCAGAGTCCTAATCTTTTTATATTCTTGGAAAACTGTTTTTATATGTGTAAATAAGTGACAAAAGATTCTTATAGGGCACCATGTAGAGTACATAATCTGTGATCTCATATGATTCACCAGCAGGTCTGTATATTTATTACAATCAAAATAGTTGAAGATAATAATTTATAATAAAATGATAAAAAGGATATATAACAAATAAAAAAGAGAAAGAGAGATTATGAACATAAAGTATAATATTATAGGTAAAGAAGCGATACCACAGGAATGCTTTGATGTCATTGGGCAAAGTTTTTCCAAAAATTGAAGCATAACTTCAAATTTATTTTTCAAGGAACATTACTGCTAGTTAATCTTTCAGCATACTCAATAGCTAACAGGATTCAAGTGTTCCAAAACAATAACGATGGTGACTTGCTTATCTTTTTGTTCCAGGCAAAGAAATCAAGTGTTAATAACACACTGTAAAGTGGATTCCGTGGAGTGTATTAAAGATGCATTCTGTTAATTTTGGAGTGTATCTACTATTTAACAGAAGACAATGTGCAGCATGCATGCACTGAAGGAACAATACTCAATTACATTTTTGCCTTAAGCATATCAGTAGGAATCTACTGACAAATTAAGCATACTATCTAATTCCAATTAGAAACTCAGTGAAGTTCTATTATAGAATTTTGCAGTCATGGCTGGTAGACACAGCATTTAATACACCTTCTTTTGAAAGTTGTCTCAACCTACACCGTAAGCTACACCAGGTATAGACTGATACTGCATGAGGAAACTGCTGTGAGCAAACATTTTATATATTCTGTTCCAGCAATCTTTGGGACAAGACTTGAAATCCTCTTGATCACAATCGCAATGATCTTATTCCAACTAATAGTTGTGGTTGAAATCAATTCGTACCAATTGCTCTTGCACTGAAATGAAGATACAAAGAGGAGCATTAGATAATCAGATTTGAACAGTGGTGAGATTTAGTCAGTTCACATCACTTTGGGAGAACCGGTTGTTAAGTTTCTGAGCAATTTGGTGAACTGGTTGTTGGTAGAAATCATTAGGGCAGAGAAGCAGTTGTTAAATTATTTGAATCCCACCACTGGATCTGAACTGGCATAATAAAATGTATAATTACAAGCATACTTGTGACTTCAAGTTATCATAAGCTATGCAAACAAACCAGATATTAAGCTTCAGACCAACCAAACTGCTATTGTGACATTTAACTGCTTGTCTGCTTTGAACACAAAATAAGGAACTGTTCTTGATCATCTATGCTGTTTATTAGTTTGCTAGACCAAAGTTCTACCTCACATAAGCATTGCTCCATTCTCCAACTTCAAATCAATACATTTTGAGATCTAGAATGGCCCAGAGACCCTGCATTTCCCAGTTCCTCAAGATAATTGCCTGGAAGTACCATCACTTCTCTTGGTATCACTCCAGCTGATAAAATTTGATAAAAATCCATTTGTTTAATATGTACTGTTTCTCTTATAACCTGTTGCACATCCTCCATGTGTGTGAATGAGTGTACTCTGCCTTTTGGTTCTGCTCCTACCACTAAATTTATTTTTTATTTAGAAATTCTTTAAATCTCTAGTATAATGTAACTGAGTGTAATGTGAAAAGTCATAGGAGAGCAGCAATAGCAATAACAGTTAAGACTTATATTCTGCTCCACAGTGTTTTACAGTACTCTCTGAGAGGTTTACAGTGTTAGCATATTGCTCTCAACAATCTGGGTCCTCATTTTACAACCTTGGAAAGAGAAAGGCTAAATCAATGTCCATCGGGATCGAACTCCAGGCTGTAAGCAACCTGCAATACTCCCTCAGTTCCTTCCTTCATTCTGCTGGAATACAATGTGGGAAGAGGTGCCTTGTACTGAAATCCTTTGATTGGCAGTTTCATTCCCCAATCATTAGAATAATGATCTAATGAAAAATATATTATGCTAGTTAATTTTTGCAGGGGTATGAAACTTGATTTAACTGAGTGCCACATCAGGGTTGTATTTGACCCCGGGGGTCAGTGTGGGCGTGGCTCCTGAGCTCTATTTTCGACTACTATGGTTTCCCACAACACTCTGCCAGCGAAAGCAGAGCTCGGGAGGGCTGTGGGCTGGTCCTTTGCTGTTTCCAGGGCAGCACTGTGGATAGTTTGACACCCCTGCTTTAATGGCTTGGGGAAGAATTCAAAGATCTTTTTTTTAAAGGAAAATGCATTGATTGGGGTCATGATAGGGACATGAATTTTCTTTTTCTTTTCTCCTACTTCATGATGTTAAGCCTATATTGGGGCTTACAATGTAGTATTTATATTTTTCCTGCCTCAAAATATTGAGAAACCTACTAACATTTTTCAGCAATTATGCCACTAACATTTTGGCAGTGTGATAAGAGGATATTCCAAGGACAGTCAAAAAAGAATCACAGGCTGTCTTTGGTCTATGGATTGCCCACCTAGTAAACCTGAACATAGGGAATAAATCCATGATCACTCACACTGTAACCAAGAGAGATTAAGAAAGGATGGGTTATGGTGCTGCATGGCAAAGGAAGGGACCCCTTGTGGTCTGGGCATGCTATGCCTTTGTCATGCCCTTGACAAAGAACTTTGAGATCTTTTCCACTATGTTCCTTTTTTTGTTTCTTGCAATGAAGACTAAATGAAGACTAAACTTAGCTATGTTGGTCAATGTCTATCTTTAGATTCAGCATAAAATAATTCATAATAATGGCCAAAAGTAGTTATGGAAACAGATCCACATGAGAAAAATAAAATAAAAATGAATAAGGGGAAAACAACAGTAGCTGTTGTAATTTTCCTTAGGAGTCATGCTGCCTTTAAATAAGCATACTTATTTTAAAGTACATGTTCATGCTCAGTCAGCTATCATATCATTGGCTCACAAAAATAAATTTACTTATCTGATGTGCTACTGTAGCTCTGGGCACTACTCAATCAGACCTTGGCGATAAGGTGCTGTCATCTTTTCAATTCAAGTGAGTTAAATGGTGATGTGGCAGGGAAAAAGTGTTTCTCAATATCTGATCTACAAACAATATCTGTTTGTAAATCACTGAATATGAACTACTTGCTAGTTGAAAAGAGCTTCCATAATCAGCCACATCCCGCAGCTACCCTCTCCTCTCCTCCCTCTCGATCTCGGATGGAGCCAACCTCGCTGGCCCTTCCAGAGCCGGAGCGGGATGGAGCGAAGAAAAAGGGGGGGAAGTGCAAACAAGAGCTCGGGGCGACAAGGGCTTCGCCACGAACTTTTGCTTCTTGCGCGCACAACGTGCGCGATCGGTGGAAAAGAGCGCTAGGTAGCTGGAAAAGACAGCTGGGTAGATGCGTGTTTGCATGCCTTTGTCCTCCAGCAGCGCCTTCTTGCACGCACAACACCGCTTTGGTGGGAAACCGCTCGCCGTTCTTGCGCTCCTCTCCAGCCACCGCCATGAAAGTGAGTCGCGCGGACGGAGCTTTGGGGCTGAGGAGAGAGGGACGCAAAGACGCATCTACCTAGTGCTCTTTTCCACCGATCGCGGACGCTTTTCGTGCGCATTTGGCCGGAAGGTAGCCCGCAGCTACCCCCTCCTCTCCTCCCTCTCGATCTGGGATGGAGCCAACCTCGCCGGCCCTTCCAGACCCGGAGCGGGATGGAGCGAAGAAAAAGGGGGGGAAGTGCAAACAAGAGCTCGGGGCGACAAGGGCTTCGCCACGAACTTTTCCTTCTTGCGCGCACAACGTGCGCGATCGGTGGAAAAGAGCGCTAGGTAGCTGGAAAAGACAGCTGGGTAGATGCGTGTTTGCATGCCTTTGTCCTCCGGCAGCGCCTTCTTGCGCGCACAACACCGCTTTGGTGGGAAACCGCTCGCCGTTCTTGTGCTCCTCTCCAGCCACCGCCATGGAAATGAGTCGCGCGGACGGAGCTTTGGGGCTGAGGAGAGAGGGACACAAACACGCATCTACCTAGCGCTCTTTTCCACCGATCGCGCACGCTTTTCGTGCGCATTTGGCCGGAAGGTAGCCCGCAGCTACCCCCTCCTCTCCTCCCTCTCGATCTCGGATGGAGCCAACCTCGCTGGCCCTTCCAGGGATGGAGCGAAGAAAAAGGGGGGGAAGTGCAAACAAGAGCTCGGGGCGACAAGGGCTTCGCCGCAGACTTTTCCTTCTTGCGCGCACAACATGCGCGATCGGTGGAAAAGAGCGCTAGGTAGCTGGAAAAGATAGATGGATAGATGTGTGTTTGCGTCCCTTTGTCCTCCGGAAGCACCTTCTTGCGCGCAGAACGCCGCTTTGGTGGGAAACCGCTCGCCGTTCTTGCGCGCCTCTCTAGCCACCGCTTTGGAAGTGAGTCACGCGGATGGAGCTTTGGGGCTGAGGAGAGAGGCAGGGACGGAGGGAGTGGGGGGAGAGGAGCCGCCCCCCTCACCCCGCAGGCAATGGGGAAAGCTTTCCTGAAATGGGGGGGTGGGTGTCACGGGAAATAAAAAGGGCGCGCGCTGGGGGGAACGAAGGAGGCTTTGGCGCTCCTTAGAGGTGGGTGGGAAAGCAACGAAAGGGGCAGCGAGGGCGGGTGGTGCCTGCAGGCAGCAAGGCTTGAGCGGGGTGAAAGCGCAGCCCCTTTCGTTGCTTTCCCATTCACCCCACTCAAGCCTTGCCCGAGGGAGCTAGGGATCGGGCTTTGGGTTGGTGGGAGACCTTGAAGGAGTGGGGGGGGAAGGGACTGGCGCAGGTGGAGGAAGCAATGCTACGCGGATCAGTGCACTCCGCGGTCCCCTTAATGTTCACTCAGGAAGGCGGAGAATGGGACCACGTGTGCTGCACACGTGGTCCCATTCCCCGCCTTCCTGATGACGTCACCAGCCTCCCCAGCCATAACCCTCACCGCACGTCACTGTATATATCATATATGTACAGCATGTTATTAAGCAAATATCACACTGCAAATATTATTATAAAATTAAATAAAGTTACATTTAAAAATTAAATACTGTATTTTTCAGAATATAAGATGCACCTTTTTCCCACAAAAAAAGAGGGTGAAAATATGGGTGCATCTTATGTACTGAATACAGCATTTTTGGCCTCCCAAAACCCCGCCCCTTTGCAAAAATGGCCGTGCATAGCTTTTAGGAGGCTTTCAGAGTGCTCCTGGGGGCTGGGGAGGACAAAAATGGGCCATTTTTACCCCCCCCAGCCGCCAGGAGCGCTCTTTAAATCTCATAAAGGCTATGCATGCCCTTTTTTTGACAAAAAAACAGACCTGTTTTTGCAAAAAACGGGCCGTTTGAGGGAGGATTTTTTAAATTTGCCTCTTCAAAATCTTAGTGCGTCTTATACTCTGGTACAAAATATGGTAAATTAATTAATACTTGATGTGGTTGTGTACCCGACCATCTGCTATATGAAGGAATCTTTGAGGACTTGCTGGCTGAGGATGTTAATTGAAAATAAGCCAGGAAAAACTTTGAATTAGTATCATCTGGTTTACAAGATAAATAATGTTATAGAAATCTCATTTATATCATTATTGAAGAAAATCACTGTTCTAGGCCAATAAATTTTCACTTACTAAATCAATGCCCATTAGTGACTCATGGGATCTTTATAATACATTTACACATCCTTCACGTAATAAAGAAGCTATTTTTCAAGCTTTATATCGTCACTTTGTATATACTAAATTTGGAAGAAAAATAACATTGGTACCCCTAGTAATATTTAAACTAGAGTGAATTTAGGGATTTCTTTCTGACAGGTAGTTTCTTTTTCTTTTTTTAGAGAGGTGCGAGAGGATAGCAAATCTTACCAAGAGATTTGGAAGGATATAGAATATGCTTACTTATCTACATAGCTACAAAACATATTGGCTATTCAATAGTCATTTTATGATTGGAAACATGGGCATCTGTAGAACATCAATGGACAAAATGAGGGTTACAGCATCATGACACAATGTTTATGTGCATCATGTTGCCATCCGCATGCACCTAATAGCTGGAGTTTGTTTCACAAACACTTATTTCATTCTTCTGATGAAATTGTCAGAATCTGGAAATAGCTTTTCTTAGAATCAATATATAGTCCAGATATAGGTATCCAGTAATAACGACATTGATATCACACCTATCATGTTATGCTGTAAATGGCGTACATGTGATATTACAACTATCATGTTATGCTGTAATCATACAAATTTACATAATTTGTATGATTACATTAAAATGCATATGATGTCACTTTCCTCTGCTCCTGTGATAGAAACACACTGAGGTCATAACGTAGGTCTTGAAATGAATGCCAAATGGTAATCATTCTTGTTTCGTATATTAATCAAACCTCTGGTTATAGATTATATTTTGACAATGTTCACAGATCATCTAAACCCATTGTTTCTTTAATTATAATAATAATAATAATAATAAGCTTTTATTTCTAGACCGCGCCCTTTCCTAAACAGGACTCGGGGCGGTGTGTATATTATATTTATATTTTAATAAATTATAACATATTACATTTATATTTTAATAAATTATAATATATTGTTATAAATCATAAATCAAATTGCAATGGCTGGGTCTACATTAATCTGTTTTCTTGATGCTCACGTACATAAGTTCCTTTTCTCTCACAACTCCATGCACTTCATTCTATTTGCCATGAAACGTATATGTATATGTATAATGGAGCTGATAGATAGATAGATTGATAGATAGATGATAGATCAATGATAGATAGATTGATGATATAGATGATAGAGATAGACAGATAGATAGATGAAAGCTCCATTATGTACATACTTACTTACTTACTTACTTACTTACTTACTTACTTACTTACTTACTTACAGACAGAAAGACAGACAGACAGACAGATATACGTACATATATATATATGTGTGTGTGTGTGTGTGTGTGTGTGTGTATTTGTGTTACAACCCCTGGTATGCCTAAATATGGGAGGAAGATCACTACTCCCTCTTTCTGTCCTTCGGCTTATCACAGAAGACCATGCAGGCAGAAAACCATATTTTTATTTTTAATGTTGCCTTTTTAATATTTGTGTTGTATTTGTACTGATAAATAAATAAAGGGAGACTAGTATAGATCTATTTCGAGCTAATTAGCTCTCATAAGCTAGCCATACCCTTACTGCTAAATACAACACACACAAACATTTTATATATATAATACAATAATACAATAGCAGAGTTGGAAGGGACCTTGAAGGTCTTCTAGTCCAACCACCTGCCTAGGCAGGAAATCCTATACCATTTCAGACAAATGGCTATCCAACATCTTCTTAAAGACTTCCAGTGTTGGGGCATTCACAACTTCT
The DNA here is from genome assembly GCF_964273705.1 of Natrix helvetica. Taxonomy (NCBI): domain Eukaryota; kingdom Metazoa; phylum Chordata; class Lepidosauria; order Squamata; family Natricidae; genus Natrix; species Natrix helvetica. The sequence goes on from NC_138554.1 coordinate 91,015,685, forward strand.
GAAGACAAGCTGTTCCACTGATTAATCGTTCTAACTGTCAGGAAATTTCTCCTCAGTTCTAAGTTGCTTCTCTCCTTGATTAGTTTCCACCCATTGCTTCTTGTCAGGTGCTTTGGAGAATAGTTTGACTCCCTCTTCTTTGTGGCAACCCCTGAGATATTGGAACACTGCTATCATGTCTCCCCTTGTCCTTCTTTTAATTAAACTAGACATACCCAGTTCCTGCAACCGTTCTTCATATGTTTTAGTCTCCAGTCCCTTAATCATCTTTGTTGCTCTTTTCTGCACTCTTTCTAGAGTCTCCACATCTTTTTTACATTGTGGCGACTAAAACTGAAATGCAGTATTCCAAGTGTGGCCTTACCAAGGCATTATAAAGTGGTATTAACACTTCACGTGATGTTGATTCTATCCGTCTGTTTATGTAGTCTAGAACTGTGTTGGCTTTTTTGACAACTGCTGCACACTGCTTGCTCATATTTAAATGGTTGTCCACTAGGATTCCAAGATCCCTCTCACTGTTACTATTATTGAGCAAGGCACAACCTATACTGTACCTGTGCATTTCGTTTTTCTTGCCAAAATGTAGAACCTTACTCTTTTCACCATTGAATTTCATTTTATTAGATAGCACCCAATGTTCAAGTTTGTCAAGATCCTTCTGTATTTTAAGTTCCATTGAGGACTACACGTTGAGTGTGGTTGGTTAGCCAGTTACGAATCCATCTGTTGTGATGCTGTCTAACCCATATTATTCTACTTTATCTAGTAGTAGGTTATGGTCTACTTTATCAAATGCCTTACTGAAGTCCAAGTAAATTATATCGACGGCATTCCTCTGGTCCACTAATTTTGTCACTTTGTCAAAGAATGCAATAAGATTAGTCTGGCATGATCTGTTTTACAATATATACATACATACATACATACATACATACATACATACATACATACATACATACATACATACATACACATTCATACATATACACATACATACATACATAGACATACATACATATAAAGCACAATAGTCCTTTAAGCCACTGTTAGTATTAAATATTAGTATATTGTGGAATTATTAACATGGCAAGGTTTAGCAAATGGATTCCTTAGAGCAGTGGCCTTCTTTTCAGCTCACACACAGAAGGAAGAGGTTCAATGGGTAGAGAACCGCTGTTAATGGTGATTGCAATTTTTTAATCTTTTGTTGTATTTAATCAAAGTTCTAGATTGGCACTTGGATTGGATTGTGTTTAGTGGTAACTTGGCACTCAACTGTTTAGAAACTCATCAAATTTGGTACTCAACTCATTTTGATGCAAACGTTTTGTACTGATACTCATCTTTTATTTGGTACCATTGTTTTTGGTACTCATCACACTTCACGGAACTAATTAATAAAGAATACTGAGATACTACTGTGTATATCTGTCCTCACCCCTCCTTCCAATTTAATCTGTTTGTTTTTAAACTAAGGTCCATAATGAATATAGTATGCTGAATTTTTCAACCTGTAGGGAGACTGAAGCAATGAATTTTTTAAATTCAAGAGATAAACAAGTAGGGCACAGTTGTTTGATAAAAAGGCAAATGGATGAGGCACAGCAAAAAAAAATCAGATGTGAAGATAAAGTTAGAAAAAGTTAGATCAAACAAATCTGACAGTGATAATTAAAATATTGAGGCACAGATTTTAAAAAAGAGTGTTCTTATAAACTAATGTCAGAAATTTCATTACAGGAATCAATATAAAAAGGAGAAAAGGAAAAAATGGAGAAATTGCTGATTGAAAGTGCCAGGTAGAATAAAAGATTCATTATAGTTATTTCATCAAAATTGATTCTTTCAAATACTCTAGAATCTAGGACAGGGCACAAGTTTTGAAATAGCAAGCATAACGACTGTATTCAGTTTGAGTTTGGATCTCATAAGCAACGAATAACTATGGAGATAAATTACATATAGATACAGTATAACCTACAGATATAATTGCAAGGATGTTCTTCGTTGCTGTAAGTAGAATAGCAGAATCTTGAAAGTCTGTCTAAATTTCTTTGTCCCATCTTATACTAAACAAAATCAAAGTTGAGTTATTCTGAGTTTCTTTTCACACTTTCTGGTTTTCAGAACTGAGTCATCTTTTCTGGTGGTTTGCTTATTTCTTCCCCTTTTCCAAAAGGGATTCCTTCATAACTAGTAAAAGTATTGGTTTAGCCATGGAAGCTCATTAGATAACACTTGGTCAAGCATCCACTCAGCCCAAGTTACCCTCCAGATTCTTGTGGAAAAATTAGAAGAGTGCTGAGCAAAATCAAACAAGTATATCTAATTACATTAAATTAATGCAATAGAGTTATTATTGCATGAAAGGCATTTAATGATTTTCATCATCCCATTAAAATAAGAGTTTGGGGAGAATAAAACATGCTTTTGGAGACTCTTATAAACCCCAACTGATATATCCCAGACTAAATAATTTAAGGAAAACCAAGCATTCCATTTCCCAGTAGTCAATCAGATATCCAGGGGAACCTCATCAAAACGCCTTCAAAGAAAAACCAGAAAGTCCAGTTGCCTCTTGAAAAAGAAAGCATCTTTAGGTTATATGTATAGTAATCATTATAGTCTTCCATATATTGAGTGAAAATGGGAGACAAGTTTCCTATTTTCTTATGAATTTTTAATTCATTGTAGAGTCTTCAGATTTCCATCAGACAAAATAGTGACCATCAGCCAGGTGCCCTCCATGACCCTTCTATTACCACCACAGTTTAGCAATCAAATGATGATTATGCCAAACAAAGGAGCTTTAAAAAAATAAGTTTTCAGGCAAGAACTTTTATTCCACCTGGATATGTAAATAAATCTTTTGTAGTACTTGGATGCTGTGGAAGCCCTGAATGGCGGACAAAGACTTCAGCTGAACGCTAGTAGAGTTCAGAGTGGCTGTGGGTCTAGGAAGTGGGTCTAGGAAGGCCTCTGCCCAGCCAAGTCCACTAATCACTCATAATCTGGTCCCCTCACACATGGATTATTGTAACACACTCTACAAGGAGCTGCCCTTATTGCACTATGGGCAGTCATATATGCTCCTAGATCAGTGCATATTACATCTGTATTCATGAACTATATTGGTTATCAGTTTGGCTCCGGGTTCAGTTTCAAACCTATGCATCCCTACATGGCATGGGGCTACATTGTTTTCCCAATCCCATCTATTCATGCCATCAGGTTAGGCAGAATGGGCATACGGTGGGTCCCTTCCACAAATAAATGTCATCTGATAGGGGACTTAAGAAGACAAGCCTTTCTGCTGTGGTACTTTATTCTCTCTGGATTCAAACTTGCTGGCCTTCTGGGATTTTCTAATCTGTGCATGGAGTCTGCAAAGTAGCTCTATTGCTAGTGAAATTGAATGCATTTTCCTGCCAACAGGGGAGATAGTGCAGGTTTATAGTTGTTTTTAATTACTTTTGTTGCATTGCTTTTTGTGTTTCTACACCATTCACAACTGTGAATGTGAAATGGGAGGGGAAGGGAAGGGAGATGAACAGGCATAAAGTGTCTGCATAGTTTTTATTTACTGACTGGGTATATCACCTACCTATGTAAAGCAAATTGACCATGTTTAACAGGCCAAATTTTTCTTATCTGGGTAACAGATTCTGTAGTAGTATGTTGACACTATTGATTGGAAATCTTAATTGTCTATCCTTCCCAGTTCAAATGTGAACTGAGAAATATTCCTCAAAGAAGGCATATTTGAGGCAGTTTCATATAAAAGGAGTAATTGATTTTTTAAAAAAGAAAATATCAGGAACATCTACATTTTTCAAAAGAATGTGTATATTAGGCTATTTACATTCTTGGAATTTATACTTATTAGTAATCCAATGTATTTGTGGAAATTACAAATTATTCCAAATATAAATTGTGTACCAATTTACAAAGAAAAGATAGTGGGCAGAAAAATATATAAAATTTTATAATCCTGTTGATGCCAACCTTAATGGAAGAATGTACCATCCATAATTGCCCTACTATACTCAGTTATTTTTTCCTGTTATATTTCATTTTCATTTATACATTGTTTTTTTTTATAAAAAGGCAGAAACCATATGTTGTACCTAATGAATGGAGCATTTTCACTTCAAATAAGCACAGTAAACACTGAAGTTTTATTGTATTTTATTTTAATTGGACAAGAATATGAAGCAGAGATTATTCTCTTATTCAGCCTCTATTCCAAGGAACAAAAAGTACAGAATGTGCTGGACGTATAAAGCCATAAAAAAACGAGGAAAGGTTAGATCGACATTCAAATGTGTCTATCACACACAGCAGGAGAAAAAATGCCAGGTAGGTACAATGGAAGCAATAAATGTGAAAATCTATCATTTCTGGTACTTTAAGAGGCATCTTTAAAATACAACATTAAAATATATCTGTAAAAGTTATTCTAAAGGCCCTTTAAATCTGTCATTTTAATTGCAAAAAATGGAGTAACAATTGGTCTTGTCCTGGAAATAGCACAGGTTTTTTTTAATCCATTAAAAAGTATTTTTTTAAAAAAGAAGATTCTCTAGGAAGCTTCTAGCAAACAAAAAAAAACAATGAAACCCTAAATGGCAGCAGCTTTTTTACAAAACAGACACTTCTAAAAGGAAACTGCACAGGTTTAGGAGTTTCAAAAAAGAAAAAAGGTTGGAAAAAGAAAGATTTTCAGACAGAGAGAAAAGTTACTGTCCTAATTATGTACACTTAAATGCAGTGCATCCTATTATCTCATAATTCAACATTTATAAAATATCAGGACAAAAAATGGAAACAATATTTTGACCGGCAATCAAAAATCAAGTCTTCACCCAAGCTGCATAGCACGCTGAATATTCAGAATGACTGGTATTCACTTTGAGGAACAGCTGTTGCAAGACTATAAAGGAAAGACTGCCCTCTTCAGCTAACCGGGAACAAAAAACCTGCCAAGATATCATTTCTAACAAGAAACTGAAAAGGCACTGCTAGTTACTCACTGCTCTGTAACTAGCATGTTTCTTGCACAGGATTGGTCCTGCTTTTAGGCAAACACACATACAAGATCTACGTTTGTGGAAAGGTAATTGCATCAGTTATAGGAGGAAGAACATGTTGCTCATCTAAAATACACCATAATAATACTTTCTACTGCATTGAATAATACTGATTGAACTAATTCTTGATAAACCATTATATTCCAGCTTCTGTTCTTCCCAGATCCACAGTTTGAGAAAACATATATTGGGTTCCCTTAGAATAAAGATGAGTGATAGGCGACATACAGTTCCTTTTGGTAGCCTCCAATTCCCTCAACATTCTAGTCTAAAAAATCAGAGCAACCCAATTTTCTGTTTTTTAGAGGAGAGACTAAACATAAAAAAAATATGTATATTACACTTCAAAAATCGTAACATGCATTTATTTATATAAAGAAAAGATACTCTGTTTCCATGAATAAAGCCTGTGCCATCTAATAAGAAGTCATAGTCCCTGCAGCATTAAGCTGTCAAAAAATTGGGGGTGAGGGTGGTGTTCCTTTAAAAATGCAACAGCTAGCAATAATCCTTACAGAATTGATGCACAGAAGGCATCAATGCATATAAAACATTTTGAGCATTTTGAAGCACAATGTAAATGCTATCTTCCATTCATATACATGGAGGCGGGTGGTGGTGGTAGGAAAGCTGGATCAAATCAGGAAATGTGCATGATATTAGACATCAGGATAGCATGGATATATCAAGGGGATGTTTTTGTGAGCTTGTTGTCATTTAGATGTGATCATGGTTTGCTGGTGATGGCACTATGTTAGAAATCCATTTAAATATACATTTTTATAAGGCCTAGATAAGATGATTGAATTTTATCTTGACTTTGTGATGGCAATGCTAAGCTTCTCTTAAGGACAAGGAGACAACATGGGTTCCCTTAGGACTACATGCTCCAAATATCTTGAAGCCTCTCTTTTAATAATAATAATAATAATAATAATAATAATAATAATAATAATAATAATAATAATAATAATAATAATAATAATAATAATAATAATAATAATTTATTTGTTAGCCGCACCCTCTCCCGAAGGACTCGGGGCGGCGTACAATAAAAACATATAAAATACAAATATGGACAATACAAACACAAAATAGACATATACGTGGAGGAGGTAGACAGATGGATGGAAACAATTAAAATCACAGTTTAAAATCCCCTAAATACAATCACAAAATTAAAAAACCCGTCAGGAGCGATATCATCAAACTATGGTTGAGCCAGGCCAGCTACTTGGAATAGGTGGGTCTTGAGCTTTACACGGAAGGCGTGGAGGTCAGAGGTAATCCTAATATCCGGGGGGAGGTCATTCCACAGGGCTGGGCCCGCCACAGAGAAGGCTCTGCTCCTAGGCGCCGCCCCCCGGCACTGTCTGGTGGACGGCACCTGGAGAAGTCCCTCTCTGTGTGAGCGAATTGGTCGCAGGGATGTATGGGGCAGAATACGATCCCGCAGGTATCTAGGTCCTGAGCCATGGAGCGCTTTAAAGATCATTATCAAGACCTTGAAACGCACCCGATAGACCACAGGAAGCCAGTGCAGCTCGCACAGGAAAGGTGTCACATGGGAGTACCTTGTACTCCCCATAATTACCCGCGCGGCCGCATTCTGGACCAACTGCAGTCTCCGAGTGCATTTCAAGGGAAGCCCCATGTAGAGACCGTTACAGTAGTCCAGGCGAGACGTCACCAGTGCATGAGTGACTGTGCGCAAGGCATCCCGGTCCAGTAGGGGGCGCAATTGGCGCACCAGGCGAACCTGGTGGAACGCCCCCCCTTGCCACGGCTGTCACATGGTCATCCATGGACAGCCGAGCATCAAGGAGGACGCCCAAATTGCGCGCCCGCTCCACGGGGGCAAGTTGTACACCCCCGATGGCCAGGGATGGGATTAGCTGGTTGAACCGGGAGGCCGGAACCCACAGCCACTCTGTCTTGGAGGGGTTGAGCTTGAGTCGGTTGTCATCCATCCAGACCCGTACGGCTTCCACACACCGGGACATCACTTCGACGCCCTCGTTGGGGTGGTTCGGGGTGGAAATGTACAGCTGAGTATCATCAGCGTACAGATGGTATCCCCCCCCAAACCACGGATGATCTCACCCAGCAGCTTCATGTATGTGTTGAACAGGAGTGGTGAGAGGACCGACCCCTGTGGCACCCCACAAGTAAGGGGGGTTAGGGTCGACCTCTGCTCCCCTGCCAACACACGTTGCGTCCGGCCAGAAAGGTAGGAGCCGAACCACCGCAAAACGGTGCCCCGGACCCCCAACCCCTCCAGCCGGTGCAACAGGATACCATGGTCGATGGTATCAAAAGCGGCCGAGAGGTCTAATAGGACCAGGATAGAGGAACAACCCCTATCTCTGGCCCTCCAGAGATCATCCACCAACGCGACCAAGGCCGTCTCCGTGCTGTGCCCGGGGCGAAAGCCGGACTGGCGCGGGTCTAGATAATCATTTTCCTCCAGATGTCGTGGAAACTGATAAGCCACCACACTCTCTACAACCTTCGCCAGAAAGGGAAGGTTGGAGACAGGACGATAATTGGCCAGCTCCGTAGGGTCCAGGGAAGGCTTCTTGAGCAAGGGCCTCACCACCGCCTCTTTCAAGGCGGCCGGAAGAGACCCCTCACTCAATGAAGCGTTCACTAGGCCCAGGAGCCAGTCACGTGTAACCTCCCAGGATGCCAGTACAAGCCAGGAGGGGCACGGGTCCAGTAAACATGTGGTAGGTCGCAGTCGTCCACGCATTCTGTCCAAATCCTCGATGGCAACCAAGTCAAACTCCTCCCAGATAGATTTCTCCAGACTCGCCACGGACGTCTCCACTGGGCCACTGAAAGGGACCCAATCCTTCCGGATTTGAGTGATTTTATGCTGCAGGTATTTCCCAAATTCCTCTGCCCTACCCTGTAAAGGGGCCTCCCGCGGCCTCTGAAACAGGAGGGAGCAGGACACCCGAAACAGGGCGGCAGGGCGGTTTTCTGCGGATGCAATGAGAGCGGCACAATATTGACGTTTGGCCGCTCTCAGTGCCACAAGGTACGCCCTTAAATGGGCTCGTACCTGTGTTCGGTCAAATTCGGAACGGGAGGATCTCCAACGACTCTCTAGGCATCTCTTGCGGCGCTTCATCACCCTTAGCTCCTCGGTAAACCAAGGGGCCAGGGTGGATCATTGCCGCCGGAGAGGCCGCAAAGGCGTCACCCGGTTCAAGGCCCCGGTAGTCGCATTGTTCCACGCGACCACCAGGTCCTCTACCCGAGGGCGGGTCAGGGCTACAGAAGGTGGCCCAAGCTCCATCTGGAACCTCTCTGGTTCCATTAGGCGCCTGGGGCGGAACCATCTAGTGTTTTCCGGTTCTGCCTCCCCACAGCGGGGGGTAGCACCAGGGAAGTCAAGTCGGAGGAGTGAGTGATCTGACCATGACAGGGGAGTGATGGTTAAGTCCCCTCCTCCCAGATCACTCAACCACTGGCCAGAGACAAAAACAAGGTCCAAGGTGTGACCTCCCTCGTGTGTCGGGCCCTGAATCAATTGAGTCAGGTCCATGGCTGTCATGGAAGCCATGAACTCCCGAACCCCCTCAGATGCTTCTCCCACCGATGGCAGGTTAAAATCCCCCATCACTAAGAGTTTGGGGGAGTTTTTGTTATTTCACATGCAAGAAAAGGTTTCTATAGATGTGAAAACTGCCAGGCAAGAGATCCAATATTGAAGCAAAAAGAAGAAATATGGAAGTTTTCATTAACTTTTAGAAGAATGGAAACCTTTATCTCACCTCCATTCTCAATAACATGAGTATCAATGAGTCATTTTCAGAATGAGTAGCTTGTAGAGCTACAGTTAAGAGAGTCATATTAGTCTTAAGTGTTTACTTAAGCTGTTATATACAGTATCTAAGTATTTCCAATGATCACACATATTTTTAGTCATTGATTACTTCTTAGTTTATAGCAGCTCAGATAGCCTCATTTATCCAAAACAAATCTGTCATTATGATAATTTTATAGTTGCTGCTAAAAGAAGAAGAAAATCCTGAAATGACAGTTGTGTTATTATTCACATTTTCTCTAACATGCATAGCCAACATTTACTTATCAATCATATCCAGTTGGTTACAAAAGTAAATATATACTTCTCTACAAATTCTCCCTAAAACAGACCATATTGACTGTTCTATGATTCACGTAGTGTTTTTTAACAGGCAAAGGACACTTATTGAAACCTTTCATTGCACATCAATTGAAAGAGAAGCTAATTATATCACAGTAGACTGGACACTACTATATGAGCCATCTCTTTTTATTTCCAACAGGTTTCTAAGTGTAATAAGAATACAGGAGAACAATTAAGTTAAAAAATATATATTTGTGCAAAGCTAGAAATTAAGTTGATAATGTAGAAGTCAGCACTTTTCAGGTTGACATTATGTCAAAAGATCCCAGATCCCTCCCATAGCCTTGAAGAGAACAGCCAAATATTGTTGACTTGGATGGTGGAAGGAAAAAGCCTAAAAATAGCAATTTTAACAAAAACCTTTTCTTGCTGTATCGTGCAACTAGCACATCTTTTATGTAAAAGATCCAAATTCTTCATTCTTACTACAGTACCTACTCTAACCAAATAGTGTCCACAACCCTATTTCTGAGTAAGTCTATCATGAAACGAGTGCTTGAAAATCTGAAGAGTCTCCCTTCAGAATCACGGTGAGGTGAAGAGCATGATTTTATAAAGCAAGGTTGCAAAATATTTGAACAATTTCTGGAGCAAAAGTCTAGGGTGTCATTTAGCCAGACAAGTAGCAGATAGGCTTGTCTTGCCACATTTCAAAGTAAAATAATTCATTTTACATTTTTAAGTGATCCCCAGGTAATTACTAAAACCTTAGCGTATTATCAGAGCATGCTGCTGACAGCAGCCATCTGCGTTCTAACTTACTAAGAGCAACCTACTTCCTAGTAAGTTAGAAAAATGTGGGACATATAGCATCACCACCAGATGGATTTGTAACTGGCTGACAAAGCACACTCAACATATAGTCCTTAATGGAACTACATCTACATGGAGAGAGGTAAGCAGTGGGGTATCCCAAGATTCTGACTGAAAGGGAACTCATCAAACAAAAGGGACAACATCAAACTGGTACCAATCATCAACAACCAGGAAGATAACCTCAAGATCCAGGAGGATCTTGACAGATTTGAACACTGGGCCCATCTAACAAAATGAAATTCAATAGTGAGAAAAAATAGGCTTTTACACCTAGGCAACAAAAATAAAATGTACAGATGTAGAATAAGTAGAACTTGACTCAATAACAGTAACTGTGAGAGGGATCTTAGAGTCCTACTAGACAACCACTTAAACATGAGCCAGCAATGTGCTGCAGCTGCCAAAAAAGCCAGTGCAATCCCCAGAGGGATACAATCAAGATCATGTGAATTATTAATACTGCTTTATAATGTCTTGGTAAGTTAACATTTGGAATATTGCATACAATTCTGGTCACCACAAAATAAGATGTAGAGATTTTAGAAAGAGCGCAGAGAAAAGCAACAAAGATAATTGAGAGGCTGGAGGCTAAAACATATGAAGAATGGTTGCAGGCATTGGTTATGCCTAGTCTAGTGAAAAGATTAGGGGTGATATGATAGCAGTGTTCAAATATTTGAGCAGCTCCTACAAAGAAGAAGTGGCCAATCTATTTTTCAAAACACCAGATGTCAGGCCAAGAAGCAAGGATGAAACTAATTAAGGAGAGAACCAAGGAGAAAAGCTAGAACTAAGAGTAGGCCTTATATCATTTTCTAAGAGCCTTCAGAACCTCCAAGTGCTCCATCATAGGAAGTTTTTAAGAAGAGTTATTTATCCAGAATGGTATAAGGCCTGCTGCTTGTGCAGGGGATTGGACTAGAAGAGTCATGGTGGCGCAGTGATTAGAGTGCAGTAAAGGTAAAGGTTCCCCTTGCACACATGTGCTAGTCATTCCCAACTCTAGGGGGCAGTGCTCATCTCCGTTTCAAAGCCCAAGAGCCAGCGCTGTCTGAAGACGTCTCCGGGGTCATGTGGCCTGCATGACTAAATGCCGAAGGCACACAGAATGTTGTTCCCTTCCCACCAAAGATGGTCCCTATATTTCTAGTTGCATTTTTATGTGCTTTCGAACAGCTAGGTTGGCAGAAGCTGGGACAAGTAACGGGAGCTCATTCCATTACACAGCGCTAGGGATTCGAACCACCAAACTGCCAAGCTTTCTGATCGACAAGATTAAGAACTTACAGTCGATTGGGAGACCGTGGTTGCTGGTTACACCCGGTCGCTTGTACCAACCCCCGCGGTCTAGGTGGTCAAGAGTTACAGACCCAGGGCCTGAGGCTGTTGTTATGCAATGTGAGGTCCGTTGTTAACAAGGCCCCCCTCATTCACGATCTAATTTTAGAGGGGGAGCCGGACCTCGCGGGAATAATGGAGACCTGGTTGGGCCACGAGGGAGGTCTCCCCCTCGTGGAAATGTGCCCACCAGGCTACCGAGCATTTCAACAGCCCCGGGCCCAGGGAAGGGGCGGTGGGGTGGCAGCAATTATTCGGGAGGACTTAGAGCCGAGGGAGTCTACTGTGCCACAGACGTCCGGATGTGAATCCCTTGTTGTGAAATGGGGCCCTGGGAGACAGTTGGGCCTGCTGATAGTATACCTGGCTCCTCGCTATACATCAGCGGCCCTGCCTGAACTCCTCGAGCTGATCGCATCGGTGGCGGTCGAGACCCCCAAACTTTTAGTGATGGGGGATTTTAACCTGCCATCAATGGGAGAAGCATCAGAGGGGGTTCGGGAGTTCATGGCTTCCATGACAGCCATGGACCTGACTCAAATGATTCAGGGCCCGACACACGAGGGAGGACACACTCTGGACCTGTTTTTTGTCTCTGGCCAGTGGTTGAGTGATCTGGGAGGAGGGGACTTAACCATCACTCCCCTGTCATGGTCAGATCACTCACTCCTTCGTCTTGACTTCCCTGGTGCTACCTCCCGCTGCGGGGAGGCGGAACCGGAAAGCACTAATTGGTTCCGCCCCAGGCGCCTGATGGAACCAGATAGGTTCCAGACGGAGCTTGGGCCACCTCCTGTAACCTTGACCCACCCCCGGGTAGAGGACCTGGTGGTCGCGTGGAATAATGCGACTACCGGGGCCTTGAACCGGGTGGCACCTTTGCGGCCTCTCCGGAGGCAACGATCCACCCTGGCCCCTTGGTTTACCGAGGAGCTGAGGGTGATGAAATGCCGCAAGAGACGTCTAGAGAGTCGTTGGAGATCCTCTCGTTCCGAACTTGATCGAACACAGGCACGAGCCCATTTAAGGACGTACCTTGTGGCATTGAGAGTGGCCAAACGCCAATATTGTGCCACTCTCATTGCATCCGCAGAGAACCGCCCTGCCGCCCTGTTTCGGGTGTCCCGCTCCCTCTTGTTTCAGAGGCCGCGGGAGGCCCCTCTACAGGGCAGAGCAGAGGAATTTGGGAAATATCTGCAGGATAAAATCGCTCAAATCCGGAAGGATTGGGTCCCTGTTAGTGGTCCAATGGAGACGTCCGTGGCGAGTCTTGAGGAATCGACCTGGGAGGAGTTTGACTTGGTTGCCATCGAGGATTTGGACAGAATGCGTGGACGACTGCGACCCACCACATGTTTATTGGACCCGTGCCCCTCCTGGCTTGTACTGGCATCCTGGGAGGTTACACGAGACTGGCTCCTGGACCGCTCAAGAAGCCTTCCCTGGATCCTTTGGAGCTGGCCAATTATCGTCCTGTCTCCAACCTTCCCTTTTTGGCGAAGGTTGTAGAGAGTGTGGTGGCCTACCAGTTTCCACGGCATCTGGAGGAAAATGATTATCTAGACCCGTGCCAGTCTGGCTTCCGCCCCGGTCACAGCACGGAGACGGCCTTGGTCGCGTTGGTGGATGATCTCTGGAGGGCCAGAGATAGAGGTTGTTCTTCTATCCTGGTCCTATTAGACCTCTCGGCGGCTTTTGATACCATCGACCATGGTATCCTGCTGCGCCGGCTGGAGGGGTTGGGGGTCCGGGACACCGTTTTGCGGTGGTTCGGCTCCTACCTTTCTGGTTGGACGCAGCGTGTGTTGGCAGGGGAGGAGAGGTCGGCCCTACACCCCCTTACTTGTGGGGTACCACAGGGGTCGGTCCTCTCGCCACTTCTGTTCAACACATATATGAAGCCGCTGGGTGAGATCATCCGTGGTTTCGGGGTGGGATACCATCTGTACGCTGATGATACTCAGCTGTACTTTTCCACCCCAAACCACCCCAACGAGGCCATCGAAGTGATGTCCCGGTGTGTGGAAGCCGTACGGATCTGGATGGATGACAACCGACTCAAACTCAACCCCTCCAAGACGGAGTGGCTGTGGGTACCGGCTCCCCAGTTCAGCCAATTAATTCCATCATTGGCCATCGGGGGCATTCAACTTGCCCCCGTGGAGCGGGCGCGCAATTTGGGCGTCCTCCTGGATGCCCAGCTGTCCATGGATGACCATGTGACAGCCGTGGCAAGGGGGGGCGTTCCACCAGGTTCGCCTGGTGCGCCAATTGCGCCCCCTACTGGACCGGGACGCCTTACGCACAGTCACTCATGCGCTGTAACGCTCTCTACATGGGGCTTCCCTTGAAATGCACCCGGAGGCTACAGTTGGTCCAGAACGCAGCCGCGTGGGTAATTATGGGGAGTACTAGGTACTCCCATGTGACACCGTTCCTGCGCGAGCTGCACTGGCTTCCTGTGGTCTATTGGGTGCGTTTCAAGGTTTTGATAACAATCTTTAAAGCGCTCCATGGCTCAGGACCTAGTTACTTGCGGGATCGTATTCTGCCCCATACATCCCTGCGACCAATCCGCTCGCACAGAGAGGGCCTCCTCCAGGTGCCGTCCACCAGACAGTGTCGAGGGGCGGCGCCTAGGAGTAGAGCCTTCTCTGTGGCGGGCCCAGCCCTGTGGAATGACCTCCCTCCGGATATTAGGAATGCCTCTGACCTCCGCTCCTTTCGTATAAAGCTCAAGACCCACCTATTCCAAGTAGCTGGCCTGGCTCAACTTTGATCTAACTATATCGCTCCTGACGGGTTTTTATTTGGGTATTTTAATTGCATTCAATTACTTAGGGGTTTCTAAACATTGTATTTTATTGTTTTTATTCATTAGCCGACCTCCTCCTTGTACATGTCTTGGTATATGTTTTTGTAATATGTATGTCTTGTCTATATATTTATTTCATATCTTCTATTGTACGCCGCCCCGAGTCCTTCGGGAGAGGGTGCGGCTAAGAAATAAATATTTATTATTATTATTATTATTAAGCTCAGTGTCTTAGTCCTTTAGAGTGCAGTATTGCAAGCTAATTCTGATGACTGCCAGAAACTCAATCCTCACCAGCTAGTAAAATGAAGAGCCATCCAGATTGTCAGGACAATATGCTGACTCTCTAAACCACTTAGAGAGGGCTGTAAAGCACTATGCAGTGGTCTATGTCTAAGTGCTATTGCTATAATAGAGTCCGTTCCAACTCCTACTCAGTTATCTCGACATGTTGCACTCTCCCAAGTGTCAACTCATAGAGAAGCCAAGAGTCAGTATCACATGATGGCAGTAAGAGAGGAGAAAGGGGATGAGAATGTCCAGCATATGGAACAGAAGTAATGTACAAATTGATGGGTTCTTATAGTATACCAAGCTATCACAATTTAAAAATCATAGTGGCTATGTTCAACTCCTAACAAACCACACTGTCTTGCCATGATGTCACGATGTGTGAAGCAGTCTACACATAAAAAAGAAACATGTGATATTAAATAGAAGACATCTTGCAAGGAATAGAAAATAGTGTAGTGGTATAATTTAGCAGACCCTAGAAACATTGAAGGAGGGAACAAAACTGTTGCAGGCAGCAGCTGGACTACTACTGAAAAAATCTTTTAGATCAGGGGAGGGGAAAAATACAAGGATAATCTCCCTTTACCAAACTAGATAGAAGTTGAACTTGAGAATTGCCTTAACAGAGTTTCAAGATTCTATTACATTACCCTCCTAGCGATAAAGATATTTCCAGAAAACCAAATAGTTCTTGTTCCCTGAATTTGCCAGCCTTGAGAATTTATCTGTGCAGTTTCTAGGAATCAAGCCTGATTTGATGACATCAATCACTTAAAGTCATGTAAGGAATTGAAAGCAAAAATTTTAGTAAATGCATTTATCATGAAACCTCTTTGAAACATTAATTCATGTGCATCTTTGTAAACCACATGAATAGTCTCTCTGGTGGTCATAAGGAGGTGAATACACACAGCTTCTGATGACCGGGACAACTTCCAAAGCAGCTGCAGGAATATGCTGATTTGACTATGGATTTGTGCAATCTTTATTCTGTAAATGCACCTCCAGTTCTAACAGAAGCTGGATACTAGTTGGCCATCTTCATATACAAAGGGAAATGGAACCACTTAATAAGAAATATTAATAAACATGGAAATTGTACTAGCAATTTTTCTAAAGAATAATCTACACTTGTCTAAATAGTTATAGTTATAGTTATAGTTTATTTAATTTATAGACCGCCCCCTCTCCCCGTAGGGACTCGGGGCGGTGTACAGACCATTCGTAATCAAACAACTCACACACACGGTCTGTTATAAAATCCCAAAACCAATTAAATATTAAGAACTATTTTAAAACCCATTAAAACCCCAATATAAAATTTAAAAAGCCACCCAGGAAGGTTTGAATAGATGTTAAATGCAGTTACGATTATGGTTGTAATTAAGCCAGACCTGCTACTCGAAACAGGTGGGTCTTGAGTTTCTTGCGGAAGGAGCGGAGATCAGAGGTGGTTCTAATATCGGGGGGGGAGGTCGTTCCAGAGGGTTGGGCCCATCACAGAGAAGGCCCTACTCCTAGGCACCGCCCGCCCGCACTGTTTAGCGGATGGTACCCGGAGGAGGCCCTCTCTGTGAGAGCGGATTGGTCGCAGGGATGTATGGGGTAGAATGCTAATTATAAATGAGAAGAATGTACAACAGAGTTGGAAAGGAACTTGTAGGTCATCTAACCTACAAGCATCCTGCACCATTTCTGAAAGACGGCAGTCCAGTTTCTTCTTGAAATCTTCCATTGGTGAAGCTCCGTTGGTAGAGAAAACTGTTCCATTGGTGAATTGTTTTCCCTGTCAGAAAATTTCTCTTAGTTCTAGATTGAACCTCTCCTTGATCAGTTTCCAGCCATTATTACTTGTCTGGCCTTCAGGTGCTTTGGAAAATATGTTGACCCCTTCCTCTCTGTGGTAGCCCCTCAAACATTGGAACACTACTATCATGTCTCTTCTGGTCCTTCTCTTCACTAGACTAGCCATGGCCAGTTTCTGTAACCATTCTTCATATGTTTTAGCCTCCAGTCCCCTAATCATTTTTGTTGCTCTTCTCTGCACTCTTTCTAGAGTTTCAACATCTTTTTTATATCCCTAATCTGTTTTGATTAAATTTACTAGACAAAAATTAAGGAACTGGGGAAGCTTTGAGTTTGAAGTTAACTTCTTCTGTCTGGTTTTCAGTTCAGGAGTTGGAAGGTAACAGAAATGATGAATTCCACATTACAGTTATATTAGAAATGGCAAATAAATTGGAATGATAACAATTTGTAGGCACAAAGTCATATTAACTGCCAGTATTCAAAAAGAAGAAATTACTTTTATGACATATTATTCCCCAAGTCTCTACTCCAGATCTGTAAACACTTATATTTTAAAGCACCTTCTTCCTAGGGATGATCAACTATTATCAATAATAATAATAATAATAATAATAATAATAATAATAATAATAATAATAATAATAATAATAATAATAATATTTAATGCTTCTAGACCGCCCCCTCTCCCGCAAGGGACTCGGGGCGGTGTACAGTTCATACAAAATATAACAGGATACAATAAAATTAAATTAAATATGTACAGTTGACAATTGACATGGAGGAGGTTAAAATGTAGTTAAAAGAACTGTACAAAGCAGATATAAAATAAATTCAAACCCCTAAAAACAAATACAGTAAATTAAAAAGCCCCTAAAATAACCAGATATAATACATTTGCCAGGAGGGACAGTTGAATTATGCCAGGCCTGCTAATCGGAACAGGTGGGTCTTCAGTTTTTGCCGGAAGGAGCGGAGGTCAGAAGTGGTTCTAATGTCGGGGGGGAGGTCATTCCAGAGGGTTGGGCCCATCACAGAGAAGGCCCTACTCCTCGGTGTCGCCCGCTGGCATTGCCTAGTGGACGGCACCAGGAGAAGTCCCTCCCTGTGTGAGCGTATTGGCCGCAGGGATGTATGTGGGAGGATGCGATCAAGACAAGACAATAAGGGAGGGTGGCCATTAATGAGGGGTAAAACATTTGTGTCTTCATTGCTGTGATCTTTCTGCTACTTTCAACAAGTTGAATAGTAAAGTTCCGCCACTCTTCCTTCAAAAGAGAGTACATAAACCCATAGAATGAGACAAACTTGTCAGGATTAAAAAGTTCGGAAGAGGTTAAATTAACTAAAAAGGAGTTATTATTGTAACTTTTTGACAATGAGTTCTACCTAAAAGGATGTATGGTGACCTATAAGTAACTCAACCATAAGAGTATGGGATTCAAGTCAACCTTAACAAGAAGAAATTTATTTCTTTTACTCAGGAAAAAAGCAATCTGAAAGCTTATTCATGCATGTTACCTTGCTTGCTTGGACAAATGAAAGAGAACCAGGACATCATTAAAACTCAGCCTTTGTTCATACAAATGAGATGGATACTTGTTTTCCTATAACATTTTTTAAAATCATCATTATAAAATGAAAACCAAAAACCAGCTCCCTCATGCAATCATTTAGATGTCTTGAAGGAGAACGTCTGGGGAAAAATTGCATGCTTTAAATTAGAAGTACGCAATTTAGAATGTAAGCCCCAGATGTCAGGGTCAATGGGTCAGGATTATAACTGCAGCTGAATTAGAATTTTTTCCTGAAGGTTCTGGTGCAGGGTTTGACTGTGTTCTCAGTCACTGCTTAGAATGACAGCAGCTTTGAATCTGATCACACCTGTTTTTCTTTTGGAACTTAGGGAACTCTCTGATTTTCTGAACAAATGTGGAAGATAAATAGTAGATATGACATCTAGAGCACTATTGGAAAAACAAGTAAACCAGACCAAATTCAAATAAGAACAATTATTAAGGATTAAGGGTAAGAATAACATATCATAACTATTTTTCTGTTCTTATTGTGTCTTCAGTTGGCCAGTGGCCCTGTTCAGAGTAAGAAATAGCCATATGAACATTTGCAGGACCACATGGAGTATTATTCAAGGCATCTGTCAGATACAATTGTTCAGATCTCTTAGAACTTGCTCGGGATGTGCAGGATTTACAGAATTGATAGTCTGGTTTGATTATCAGAGAATAATTAAAGCTGTTAATCCTTGGAAGTGGACAGGAACTTTGGGAATATAAATCAAACTATCAAATCCATATCACTCCTAATTGACCATGGTTCCCAAAAGGTGGCATGATCCTGCCACCTCTTATATGATCTTAATTCAGAACACACAGTTTGTTAATATTTACCTAACATCAATAATGCTTTTTATTCTATATTTTTAGTTTGCAATCTTATGATCTTGTGATTACTATTATTGTTTTCACATTTATTTAATAAAGCAAATAAATACACCTCCACAGACCATGCTCTTCACCTCACCATGATTCTAAAGGGAGGCTCATTTAATGAAAGACTTACTCAGCAATAGTGTTGTGGACACTATTTGGTTAGAGTAGGTATTTTACTGTAGTAAGAATGAAGAATTCTACTAAATCATGAATTATTTAAATACGGTTTATTGAGTAAATCAGCCTAGAATAGTTTTGCACAAATAAGTTACATCATAAACCAGTGCTTGGAACCATGTTTAATATTTGGGAGGAGGGAGCAAAGAACCACAAGGAAGGAGTAAATAATAGGATTTTTCTTCATTGGAAGTAATTCTGAAAATTTTTCTTGCACTATAGTCTACAATGTATTTTGGTTTTTACCTCAAAAGTGTAAGAAGTTGAACCACCAATTTTGGTAGTGGTCAAGGGGCTACCTAGAAAAAAGACCAGGACACATATGTGGCCCATGTGCTATAAACCATGCTTAACACAATATATTCAACTGAAAGCAAAGATATCATATTATTCTATATCTGCAGTAGCTGAATCATAACATGTGGGCCTCTTGAAGGAACAGGACTCTTGTTGCAGATATAATTTTGCAATTAAAGTTTCCACCCCTTCCAAACTGAAGCAGATAGCAAATTGAGGTTTCCCACATTTTGACAAGCATGTTATGGTTCAATTTCTCACAATGCAGTGTTGATCACAAAATCTGAACTAGCTTTCTCTAAATCTCTATAGAAAAATAAATCTCAAGCTTGTGTTGAAGTGTTTTGAAGCAATTGAAGCACTCTAGTCACCATCTGTCACTCTGAGTGGCACACAGCAATTTAAAATTACTGAAGCTCTTAAATTAAATGTTGAAATGTAAAGGTGATCATCACTTTGGGTGTATGAACTGCAAAGCTATCTGAACATTGAAACTCTTCAATTTTCTTTTAGCAAATCATTTGAGGGCGCATAAGGGAATCCCTGATTGCTCTGAATGCTTTGATTTAAAGAGGGCATTTAAAGTTCTCAATTCATTTTTGTCTTTGCAAGCACCTTTCTTTGGGTGCAGTTTAATCCTCAATCAAATTAATCTAGACTATTTCAGTCTAATTTCTACTTTGCTTGCAATTAATACTGCCACCCCAATATTTTTCTTCAAACCTGAAGAGTGATGTGTTGTTTAAATACCAGGGGGATTCAGAAGTCACATTGCCATTCAACCATGGAGCTTAGTGTGAGCCCTGGTCCAGTCATTTATCTTAACCTAACATACTGCACAAGCTTATAGTTTGTATTCAGTGCACAAAAGCTACAACCTTGAATTTCATTGGAAGTTTTACTCTATAAATAGACCATAAAAATTTTTTTTCTATAGCATTATTTTTGGTTTATGACAAAGTACAGGGGTGAAGATTGCTCTAAACTCTGAAATGTCATGCTTTAAAAATGCTACAGTTTTAGTGTCTAAAATGGTGAGGTCTCCAAAATAGATACAGATATGTACAGTATTTCTGTGCATGTGTATGTATATGTGTGTGCATAGTGTGTAATGTACTGTATGTATGATTAGTCTTGTTTCCTTGCCTTGCATATATTACACTGCTCTAGTCAAATTTTACACGAATATATATTAATGTCACCAAGTGCAAGTGGAGTTTGGGCAGATATTCTCAGCTCTATTAGTTCTATATTTTTAATATCTCTTTCTAACATTAGTTCTTGATGGAGTTGTGCTTATTCTGGAAGAACTATAAGATCTGGGGATCTTCAGAAATGGCAGAAATAAGTTCTAGATATTTATTGTTAATATTTGGAATCTTTGTCAAGTCCTGGCTATTTATATGTACATTCAAGGACTGAAATATCAATTGAATATATATCTCTTCTTCTTATGGTTATTAGTCATTAAGTACAATGGTTATTATATTGTCAAGGTAATGATGATTTAATAGTTGACTAGCTGCTGTAAGGCTATAAACTGAAATGATGATGCAATGAGAATGAGTCAGCAGGGTTATGACTTTAAGAGGCTTCTATATAAGAGAGGCACTGTGAGGGTATCTCTCTCTCTCCATGTACTTCTATGCTATAATTCAGTGATGGCGAACCTTTTTTGGCTCGTGTGCCACAAGTGGGGGGAGTGCAGGGGGGGTAGTGTACGGGCGTGCCGCAGCCATAATGCAATGTGCGACCCCCCAGTGTGCATGCGCACACAATAGGCGCTCCCCATTTTTACATGCTTTTTCGCCCTCCGGAGGGTCATTTTAAGCGCTCCGAAGGCATCAGTGAAGCCTCCGGATGGTCCCCGAAGCCTTCGGAATGCTTAAGACGAGCCTCCGATCAAACCGGAAATGACTTCCGGTTTGCTTGGAGGGTCGTTTTAAGCGTTCCGAAGGCTTCAGGGAAGCCTCCGGACGGTCCCTGAAGCCTCCCCCCCTTGGGGGGGGGCGGGGGGCTCTTTTCACCCTCCCCAGCCTCCTATAAAGCCTCTGGAGTCTGGGGAGGGCGAAAAATGGCTTTTAAAAACGGTGAACTGAGCTGGCCAGCACGCACATGCGCGCTGGCCAGCTGACAGGGCAGCGCCTCGCATGCCCTGACAAATGGCTCCACGTGCCACCTGTGGCACGCATGCCAGAGGTTCACCATCACTGCTATAGTTGATGATTGATTTGCCTAGTAGATGAATGTATATATTCCTTGTAGATAAACCACTATTTGAAAGACAAACATCTATTTACTGTATTTTGCTCCTGGGTTGTCTCAAAATAGTCACACTGTCTGCACCCTGACATAAATGAACATGTGGGAGAGGGGAGAGGGGGGAGGGAGGGGGGAGAGGGAGAGACTGTGAAGATTAATGCAGCCATCTTAGTCAAATAATA
Organism: Natrix helvetica; assembly: GCF_964273705.1. Lineage (NCBI taxonomy): Eukaryota > Metazoa > Chordata > Lepidosauria > Squamata > Natricidae > Natrix > Natrix helvetica. The sequence goes on from NC_138554.1 coordinate 91,037,395, forward strand.
CTGTTACCTTTTGCAGTATTCTGTGCCAGACCCTTTCCCCCTTTTTTGTCCCTTTCCAGGGAGTGAGGTTGTTTAAACAATTTATCTCTTCCTAAGTTACTTTTCTTCACAGTGAAACGTTTTTCTAAAAAGTACTGACTGCAAGTCTTAAGCTCAGCTCTATGACCTTAGTTGATCAGAATCCTAGGCCAGCTCATAGAAATTGCCAGAAATTGACCACACCTTAATCAGTTTCACACCTAAGGTTTTTGTTGTTTCATTCATTAGTTGGGAAATGACTTTGTTATTGTTTATTGCATTTGTGAATGAAGGCTATCTGAAGCAGTTACTAAATGAGAACTATGATGAATATAATTAATTACTAATGTTGGACTTTATTATATAGTTAATTATTTTGATGGTCTGACTGTTTATTCAGATTTTGTAAGAGATTCTTTCAATTGATGTTATAAGTAATAAATATACAAAACAGAAAATATGTAGATGGTATTGGACAGAGAGTATCAGTATCAATAACTCTTTCAAAGCAGATCAGACTATGCCCATTCTACTGATCCTTTATTCTGAGTTTGATGTGTCAGGTGGCATATATTAATAGGTGGCAGTAAAGTATTGGGAGAAAGGATTATATGCAGTGCTATACTTCCCAAGCTTTCCTGCTGTCTTTAGTCACTAGAAAGGGAAATGCTGAAGAAAAATTCAACTTCCAGGCCAATCTGTTCTTGCCCATGGAAAGAAGAGGATGCCAATTTATTTTTCACCATTAGCAGCACAATTTCAATAATTGCATTTGATTGCATTCTTTCCTTTCCTCTCTCAAACTTGGTTTTAGAAAACCGAGAATTGTTTTTTTTAATATCAAGTATACCATGATAAAATTAATGCTATGCCAAAAGCTGTTCTCCTGTTTTTTTTCTCAAAGTGTTCTTATACTATAATTGAAGATTTCTTCTCCTCATTCTATTGATGCTTTAGAATTTGTATGAAGTTGTTATGAACATTATTATGAATGTTTATAAATAATAATAATAAATTTTTATTTGTTAGCCGCACCCTCTCCTAAAGGACTCGGGGCAGCGTACAATAAAAACACATAAAATATACAAATGAATAATACATATACAGATAAAAATAAACACATACACGTACGTACACATATACATGGAGGAGGTAGCAAATATATAAAATAGAATTTAAAATTGACAATTTAAAACACCCTCAATTAAATTACAAGATTTAAAAAACCCGTCAGGAGCGATAAGGTAAAACTATGGTTGAGCCAGGCCAGCTAATTGGAAGAGGTGGGTCTTGAGCTTTGCACGGAAGGAGCGGAGGTCAGAGGTAGTCCTGATATCAGGGGGGAGGTCATTCCACAGGGCTGGGCCCGTCACAGAGAAGGCTCTGCTCCTAGGTGTCGCCCCCCGACACTGTTTGGTGGACGGCACCTGGAGAAGTTCCTCTCTGTGCGAGCGAATTGGTCGTAGGGATGTATGGGGCAGGATGCGATCCCGCAGGTAGCTAGGTCCTATGCCATGGAGCGCTTTAAAGATCATAATCAGAACCTTGAAACGCACCCGATAGACCACAGGAAGCCAGTGCAGCTCGCGCAGGAGAGGTGTCACATGGGAGTACCTTGTACTCCCCATAACCACCCGCGCGGCCGCATTCTGGACCAACTGCAGTCTCCGAGTGCATCTCAAGGGAAGCCCCATGTAGAGAGCATTGCAGTAGTCCAGGCGAGACGTCACCAGCGCATGAGTGACTGTGCGTAAGGCATCCCGGTTCAATAGGGGGCGCAATTGGCGCACCAGGCGAACCTGGTGGAACGCCCCCCTTGCCACGGCTGTCACATGGTCATCCATGGACAGCCGGGCATCCAGGAGGATGCCCAAATTGCACGCCCGCTCCACGGGGGCCAGTTGTACGCCCCCAATGGCCAAAGATGGAAGCAATTGGTTGAACCGGGGGGCCGGAACCCACAGCCACTCCGTCTTGGAGGGGTTGAGCTTGAGTCGGTTGCCATCCATCCAGACCCGTACAGCTTCCAAGCACCGGGACATTACTTCGACGGCCTCGTTGGGGTGGTTCGGGGTGGAAATGTACAGCTGGGCATCATCAGCGTACAGATGATATCCCACCCCGAAACCACGAATGATCTCGCCCAGCGGCTTCATGTGTTGAACAGGAGTGGCAAGAGGACCGACCCCTGTGGCACCCCACAAGTGAGGGGGCTTAGGGTCGACCTCTGCTCCCCTGCCAACACACGTTGCGTCCGGCCGGAAAGGTAGGAGCCGAACCACCGCAAAACGGTGCCTCGAACCCCCAACCCCTCCAGTCGGTGCAACAGGATACCGTGGTCGATGGTATCAAAAGCCGCCAAGAGGTCTAATAGGACCAGGATAGAGGAACAACCCTTATCTCTGGCCCTCCAGAGATCATCCACCAACGCGACCAAGGCCGTCTCCGTGCTGTGCCCGGGTCGGAAGCCGGACTGGCGCGGGTCTAGATAATCATTTTCCTCCAGGTGTCGCGGAAACTGATAAGCTACCACACTCTCTACAACCTTCGCCAGAAAGGGAAGGTTGGAGACAGGACGATAATTGGCTAGCTCCGTAGGGTCCAGGGAAGGCTTCTTGAGTAAGGGTTTCACCACCGCCTCTTTCAAGGCGGCCGGAAGAGACCCTTCGCCCAATGAAGCATTCACTAGGCCCAGGAGCCAGTCGCGTGTAACCTCCCAGGATGCCAGTACAAGCCAGGAGGGGCACGGGTCCAGTAAACATGTGGTAGGTCGCAGCCGTCCACGCAGTCTGTCCAAATCCTCGATGGCAACCAAGTCAAACTCCTCCCAGAATGGTCTCTCAAGACTCGCCTCAGACGTCTCCACTTGACCACTGAAAGGGACCCATTCCTTCCGGATTTGAGTGATTTTATCCTGCAGATATTTCCCAAATTCCTCTGTCCTGCCCTGTAAAGGGGCCTCCCGCGGCCTCTGAAACAGAAAGGAGCGGGACACCCGAAACAGGGCGGCAGGGCGGTTCTCTGCGGATGCAATGAGAGCGGCACAATATTGACGTTTGGCCGCTCTCAATGCCACAAGGTACGTCCTTAAATGGGTTCGTACCTGTACTCGGTCAAATTCGGAACGAGAGGATCTCCAACGACTCTCTAGGCGTCTCTTGCGGCGTTTCATCACCCTTAGCTCCTCGGTAAACCAAGGGGCCAGGGTGGATCGTTGCCGCTGGAGAGGCCGCAAAGGCGCCACTCGGTCTAGGGCCCCGGTAGTCGCATTATTCCATGCGACCACCAGGTCCTCTACCCGGGGGCGGGTCAGGGCTACAGGAGGTGGCCCAAGCTCCATCTGGAACCTATCTGGTTCCATCAGGCGCCTGGGGCGGAACCATCTGATATCTTCCGGCTCCGCCTCCCCGCAGCGGGGGGTAGCACCAGGGAAGTCAAGCTGGAGAAGTGAGTGATCTGACCATGACAGGGGAGTGATGGTTAAGTTCCCTACTCCCAGATCACTCAACCACTGGCCAGAGACAAAAACAAGGTCCAGCATGTGGCCTCCCTCGTATGTCGGGCCCTGGATCAATTGAGTCAGGTCCATGGCTGTCATGGAAGCCATGAACTCCCGAACCCCCTCGGACGCTTCTCCCACCGATGGCAGGTTAAAATCCCCCATCACTAAAAGTTTGGGGGTCTCAACCGCCACCGATGCGATTAGCTCGAGTAGTTCAGGCAGGGCCGCTGATGTATAGCGAGGAGCCAGGTATACTATCAGCAGGCCCAACTGTCTCCCAGGGCCCCACTTCACGACAAGGGACTCACACCCGGATGTCTGCGGTACAGTGGACTCCCTCGGCTCTAAGTCCTCCCGAATAATCACTGCTACCCTACCGCCCCTTCCCTGGGCCCGAGGCTGGTGAAATGCTCGGTAACCTGGTGGGCACATTTCCACGAGGGGTAAACCTCCCTCGTGGCCCAACCAGGTCTCCGTTATTCCTGCGAGGTCCGGCTCCCCCTCAAGAATTAGATCGAAAATGAGGGGGGCCTTGTTGACAACGGACCTCGCATTGCATAACAACAGCCTCAGGCCCTGGGTCTGCAGCTCCTGACCACCTAGTACGCGGGGGTTGGTACAAGCGACCGGGTGTGACCAACAACCACGGTCTCCCAACCGACTGTAAGTTCTTAATCTGTCCTCGCACCTGCCCCTCCCTACGACCGTTGGAATCAAAGAGCCCTGTATTGGAACGATATCCTCCCTCTCCTCCTCCCTTCCACTCCCTCCCCTCGCGACCACACCTAGTGACCTGGCTCTATCAACACTCCTGACCTGATCCACCCACCCCCCAACCCTGGAACCCCTATAAACTCTTTAAAAACTCTTTACTAAAAAACCCCTTAATTTACACTTCCTACGCTTGTTTGTCAGCAACGGGTTCGTTATTGTTTTATTGTGCAGCTATCATCAATCTTTTCCTTCCTTCCTCTGAGTGGTATCTACAGTATGTCTCTATTATACTTTTTTTTTGGCAATGCTTTGACTATCCTGTTAACATGATACAATATGTGTCCATAAAGTCGTAGAGCACATCTTTTAAAGGCAGAACGTTCATCATCTGACATCTCTAGACTGGGTTAAGAAAGCATTTTGGATCAGATTCTGTGAATAATTAGCATCAACAGTACTAATACAGTACCTAATAACACAGTTTTACAGACTTTACAGATGCTGCTAAACAAAACGTCCTGCTTCACAATGCTGGAGAAGAGGATGTTTTAGAATGATTGTTTGTATCTGAACGTCAATTCTAATGATGAGAGTGGGAGGTGCTACCATCGGGATATTGTCAATCCTGATTGGTCCATAGACTGAGATAAATTGTTGCAGCCGCACCTTTGTTCCTTCTGCCCCCGTTCCTTGAGGTCGTAGGGAGTAAATCTCTGAAATAAATATCACAACAAGATACCTCCTCCCCCGCCGCTACATTAGTTAGGGTCATTAGAATCGATGTTCAGATAAGTACCAATGATCATTCTCAATGATGGAGAGCGGGAGGTACTACCATCGGGACGTACCCAAGCTACCGTTCCTAGGGAAGGAAATAAATTATAGATCTGTAGCGGCTGTGGGAGCCACTACCTGCTGCAACACTCTACGTCCAAATGATGCTTCAGCAGATGCATAGGCGTCCAATCTGTAGTGTCAAATAAAGGAAGTAGAGGATGCCCAGGAGGCTACCCTACAGATGTCTTCAAACAGCATTCTAGTTGCCCATGCCGCCATGTTGGCCGCACTGCGAGTAGAATGCACGGTAATACACTGCGGTGGAAGCTTGCCTTTGGCTTTGTAAGCCAAGGAAATAGCCTTCCTCAACCATCTGCCTATTGCGTTTGAGGTCACCCTAGCTCCCTGTGTGGGTGGCTGAAAGGATACCAGGAGGGCCTCTGACTCAAGCCATTCACTTGATATAAATCCTCAGTGCTCTACGGACATCCAGCCTGTGCTAGAGACGTTCCTTGGTGTGGAAAGGAGCTGGACAAAAATTGGGCAATACTACCTCCTGTGCCCTGTTCAATGGGGTATTAATTTTGGGCAGGAAGGCAGGGTCTAACCGTAAGGTTACCCTGTCCTGATGGAAAACACATAAATCATTACGAGAAGATAGAGCCTCAAGCTCTGAAATGTGTCTAGCCGACATAATGGCAATCAAGAATATCACCTAATGTCAGGATCTGAAGGGATACTGTGCGAATAGGTTCAAATGGAGGTTCTGTCATTGCCTGAACAACTAAAGGTAGATCCCATGTAGGAAACCTATGGATAACGGGAGGGGCAAGATTGGCTGCCCCCTTTAAAAACCTTCTAATTAATGGAAAGTGTGACAAAGGAACCTGACCTTCACCTGGCAGAATAGTAGAAAGCACAGCCATTTGACATTGCAAGGAGTTATGGGCAAGACCTCTGTCTAAACCGTCTTGTAAAAATTCTAAAACCTGAGGCACCGAAGCGTCCTCTGCAATAATGGACATGGTTTCGCACCACCTGACGAACACCGACCATGTGGCATTGTATATCCTAGTGGTCGCTTGTCGCCTGGATGCCTCCAAAGTGGAGATGACCTTATCAGAAACCTTGGCCCTGCTTAGAATGTCCCTTTCAAGTGCCAGGCAGTTAATTTGAGCCATTGGGGCTCCGGGTATAACAATACCCCCTGGCACAGACAAGTTTCCTCCCTGGGCATCCTCCAAGGTGGAGACACTGACAGGTGGATCAGATCCGCATACCACGGTCTCCTGGGCCAGTCTGGTGCTAGTAATATTATCTCCGCCCCTTCTGTTACTACCCTCCTGATGATCCCTGGAAGAAGAGGGAGGGGAGGGAAAGTGTATAGAAGATCCGACAGCCACTGGCATCTTAGAGCGTCCGTGTCCTCGGCCCCACGCATCTGATATCTGGACACAAATTTCAGCAGCTGTGTGTTTGCCGGGGTTGCAAAGAAGTGGATTACCGACATCCCAAATCTGCGACAGATGCATTGAAAAATGGCTGAATGGAGCTGCCACTCGCCATGGTCCACTGTGGCTCAACTGAGCCAACCTGCCTGATGATTGGCAGTCCTGGAAATGTGATCCAATATGATCGAGATCACGTGTGTCTCCGCCCACAAAATCAGTCTGTGTGCCTCTATCCAGAGCCTTAGAATGAGTCCCACCTTGTCTGTTTACATGAGCCTTCGTGGCGATGTTGTTGGTGAGAAGTAACACATGCTTGTGTTGCAAGTCCCGCTGAAAGTGATGAAGGGCTAGACGTGCCACCTTGAGCTCTAAGCAGTTTATGTTGTGACTCAGATCTGTGGCTGACCAGCATTCTTGTGTCATCTTTTGAGCCCATCAATGCCCCCCAGCTGTAAAGACTTGCATCTGTAGTCACAGTTACTCTCATCAGCTCTCTGAACTGCGACCCCCAGTTGAGTGCTGCAGATAGCCACCACCAGAGCGACAGGTGGACCTGCAGAGGCACTGGAATGGCCAAAGATGACTTGCTCATCATCTCTCTTTGATATGGGATTAAGGCCCCCTGTAAGATCCTGGCATGAAACCGTGCCCAGGGGACTATTCCGATACATGATATCATAGTGCTTAACAGGCGGGAGAGATCCAAGATAGGAACCACCCGCTTGAAAAGTAACTTCCATACTAATTGTTGTAACTTAGACCTACAGTACTGTGACAGAAAAATCACCCCCTCCCTGGAGTCAATTACTGCCCATCAATGTAATAATCTCGTGGTGGGAGTGAGGTGGCTCTTAGCAAAGTTGACCAAGAACCCACCTGCTGGAGGGTATGAATGGTGAAGTGGAGATCCCTCACCGCTTGCTCATAAGAGTGGGCCTGAACTAGGATATCATCCAGGTAAAATTGAAGTCGTACTAGAATAAACTGGAAGTAGGCTATTATCTCAGCCAAAACCTTGGTGAAAGACCTAGGTGCGGAGGCCAGGCCAAAAGGTAAGGCTCTATATTGGAAATGGGACCCCTTCTATGAGAACCAGAGATACCTACGGTGAGCAGGTAAGATAGGAATATGTAAATACGCTTCACATTTACATATCTATGTAAGGCCAGATCCATGGAGGCCATGAAATCATCCTGTATAATTCCCTGCAATATGGACCACAATGAGGCCATTTTAAAACGTTTAAATCGTTGGTATACAATATACTTGTTCAAACGTTTCAGATCTAGGATCGCTCTCCACCTCCACCCCACCCGAACTCTTTGGGACTATGAATAGTTTGGAATAAAAACCCAACCCTTGCTCCTGCAAAGGAATTTCCAATAAGTGTTGAATTGTGAGCCTTACCAGATCATGTTTTACCGGATTCCAAGAGGAAGGGAAAGACCTAAAGAGATTTGGAAGGGAGGAGAAAAACTCCAGTCTGAGACCCTGTTGTACAATAGTGAGGACCCAAGCATCCATAGTTATGCATTCCCATTGTGATGCAAAGTGATACCGGCAGCCGTCTATGGAATGTGTGGGATTAGACTCACTTCCCTCTGCGGAAGGGATGACCGCCTCCCCCACAAAAAGGCCATTTAGACTGGCTCTGACCTCTGTTCCTGCCCTGGAAATAATTCCTAGCTGGAATATATCCCCCCCTGGATCCATAATACCTGCTTTGTTGGAATTCGGACTCATTGGGATGGAAGAAGGGACAACTGCGGTATGGAGTGGGGCGGTTCTCCTGGCGTTTGGTCGTAGACGGGAGTACCTTCTTTTTGTCCTTGTTCTCGACCAAAATCGGATCCAAGGACTCGCCAAAGAGGTTTCCACCCACATATGGTGCAGATACTAGATGGAATTTCAATTTGTTATCTACCTGCCAGTTTTTCAGCCACAGGAGACATCTGGACGCTACGGAGGCAGACAATGCACGAGAAGCAAATTTAACAGAGTCAAGTGTGGCGACTGCTGAATATTGAGTTGCCGCCATGATCTTACTGAGGTCCTTCAAAGTCCTCTGGAGGAGTACGCTCCTGCAATTGTTGTAGCCACGGTAACGTAGTTTGATTAAAGAAAGAGGCAGCGGCCGCTGGCTTTATGGACCAAGTTGAAGCCTAAAACCCCTCTCTTAGAATGAGTTCAGCTTTCTTATCCTCAGGCTTCAGCTTGTCCGCTACATCCCCTGCTACCACCACGGCCAAAGATGATAAGGCCGCGACAGGGTTGTCAATCGTTGCTACTTGGAGTGCCCGAGAAAAGGTTTGGTCCAGATTGTAAAACCTTCTGTCATTTGCCCCAGGGTTCGGGAAGGTACCTGGGTTGACCCACTGACTTTTGATTACCTCAAGAAAGAGAGGAGGGGTTGGAACCTCTTCCTTGTCCAAGATAGCTTTGGCAAACATAGTTTGCGTTAAATCCTTCTGAACCCATGAAGTAGAGGTCTCAACGTTGTCGCCCAGTTTAGTGGTAGATTTAACCTTGCCTAAAAGTTGTTGAAACAGAAAAGACTGGAAAAGGTCCGCAAAAGCTGTGGTGTCTGGTTTCCCAGAATCCTAATCATCTGATATCACCAAACCCTGTATGGGTTTCTCCTCCATTACTGAGCCTTCACTAGCTAACAAAGGGGACCTGGGCCTATTACTTTCATCTGATGGAATGTCTGCAGCTGATGAAGGCTGAATCTGAGAAGTGGAGCATGACTGAACCTGAGATTGAACTTGTGGCCTGATTCTGTTCAGTTTGTTGTTTCATGCCAGAAGCTATGCCATGAGATATCGCTGAGGCAATCAATTTTTGAATATTGGGTGGTAAAACCTGCAGCGCTTCATAATCCTCTTCCAGATCCTCTCCCACTGGAAGGTCGGATTGGGGTCCTAAGACAGGATGTGAACCAGGAAATCTTGTGATGAGCCCTCCAGTGGGTCTCCCATCACCCCCCTTATAGCAGTTGGTGAAATAGAGGGGGAAGGGGAAATATCCATCCTAAAGTTCCTACCCCCCCCCCCCACAACCGGGGATGGAGCCTGAAAAGAACCTGGGCTGGAGACCTTGGAAGAAGACCTGGAATCACGCTGCTCCAGAACTTGAAGCAAGCGTTCAGCTCTGGCCACACATTTCTCCAGGGCTCACTGCCTTCTCTGCTCGTCTCGCAGTATGGCTCTGGAAGGTCATTGTTCTGCTGAGACCTTTATGGCCTTGACTCCAGTATTTGCTCTGAGGGCAGGTTATTCTGTCTCACGGGCCACAGAGAGCCCCTCAGCTCTGACCGCCATTTAAGCTTATTTTCAATGTGCCGGGTCTAAGCACCCTTGTGGAGGTAATCTGCCCTATGGATCTATCCTTCCCACTTTCAATCAATGACAACTGCTGAGCTGTAGCTGGGGCTGTCAGTAATTCAGTCAGACATGAGGAAAATAATAATCCTGACTGAAATGGTGCCGAGCCTCGTGGCTAAAACAAAATGGCCACTGGACCCAAACCAGACTCAAAATGGCCACCCATTGTAATAAACAGCCATCTGCAATCAGTTAGCCAGGCGGGAAAAGGTGCGGCCGGTCTGAGGCAATTAGAAAGGCACCCAATTATCACTGGCCGGTACCCAGTTCAAGCAGCCAGAACAGCGCTTCAAACGGCCCTGGGCAAGCTGCGATGAGGTGGAGAGGTGGCTATCCGGTTCACTGCAAGGGAAGGAGAAACGGCCGTCAGACAATTGGATTTTAAAAGCGGCTTTCCCGCTATACGGGGCTACAGCCATGTGAGCCTTTCAATTAATGAGAAAGCCAGCCGTCTTCTTACCTCTCTTCTTTCTACATAAAGAGTAGGTTGCCAGATCCAAGCTCACCAGCAATCCAGAGCCTCCGCAAGGCAGCTGCGATGCCCACCACCCCCTTCGCTCGCAGCGGTGATTCAACTATCAGTTTTTTACAAATTATTTGAAAGATTTTAGAAATAGCCAATTTATCAAATTATCAATTCTAAATGATTTGCAATAGTAGTTTCACACTAGCTAAGGAGATGTCAGCCTAATTAGACTATAGACTGAAAGGAACTGGGGCAGGAGCAGAGGCATGGCTGCAACAATTTCTCTCAGTCTATAGACCAATCAGGATTGATGATAGCCCGATGGTAGCACCTCCCGCTCTCCATCATTGAGAATATGGCTCTTTCTATAGCATTGCCTCTGACTCAATAGTTAGAGAAGTTGTTAACTGTTGCTAGAAATAAGAGAGTGGCATGCATCAGCTAGGGCAGAATAAAAGATATTCAGATCCTTCTCCATAGGATCTCCTGTAGTGAGCATTTGGAAATTTAATTGAATCATAGCAAGACAGAGAGGTCTGCAAACTCCTCCCAACCCCCAACCCCCAAATGAGGAAACTGTGAATGGGGCGTTGGTTCTTACCTGATACGCCCCTTCTCTGGGCCCCTGGCATCCTCGGGCTGGTGAATGGAAGCCGCAGGGGAGAGGTCACCTTCCGAATCCGAAGATAAGTCAGGAGGGGGAGTGGTGTGAACAGGCCTCTGGGCCTGGAATATGCGTGATTCAATGTGCTTGGTCTTGGTCCTGGCTTTCTTTGTAGGGACCTGAGAGGCACTGTCATCTTCCTGAGGGGATGGATTACCTACACCCCCCTGATTAGGCCTGGGGTTCCTGGAAGGGGGCTCAGTGGGGGTATCTTCCGGAGCAGGCTTGCACCTGTGGGCCCCAGATGAAGGGGGTTCGGTGGTGGGAGCAGAGGCCAAAGAGATTGGAGGCAGTTGAGGCTCAGGATTGGGAGAGGAGGCCATGGTCTGTACTCATGGCTCTTGAAGAAGCTTAAAATGGCTGCCAGACAATTTTTGTGCCCAAACAAGATGGCCACTGAGGTTCCTGAGCCTATGAGCCAGTGCCACAAGATAGCCGAGGCCGCGAAGTGCACGTGGGCATCGGAGGCCCTGCGGCAAGGCTGCGGAGCCAAGGCCAAAGCTGTGGTGGTCCAGCGACAGCACAGAGGAATGGTGGCGAGGTGCGGTGGCAGTGGTGGCGGCGCTTCCCAGCAGCGGTGGCTTTTTGCGGCTCCCTGCAGCGTCTGACAGCTTATGGCGGCGGCGGTGGTTAGCGGCATTGGCGGCAAGGGAGAGCCAGGGGAAGGCAGTAGAGACGGCAGTGCTGAGCGGAGCCTCCAACGGCTATTGCAAAACCACACTGCTTGCCAGGGAGCCTCGGAAGCCCAGAGGAAAGTTTGGAGGCAAAAGCCTCGAAGAAGCCCTGACAATGTCTCTCCAGCGGCCCAGGGCCTATTGAGAGTCCTGTCTCCAAAGGTCCAGTAGAAGCTTGTTTGTTTGTTTTGTTTGTTTTATTGGATTTATATGCCGCCCTTCTCCCAAAGGTAGAACATTAAAAAACACACATCCCGAAAGTTAAAAAGAAATTAAATACATATCCAAAAAAACAAACCCAATATATAGGACAATACATTTAAAAAATGAGATAAAATAAACATGCCAGGCCGGCTTGCTGGAAAAGCCAACTTTTTAGGGCGCATCGGAAGGACCGGAGATCAGGGATTATGCGAAGCTGCGGGACAGCTCATTCCAGAGAGAAGGTGCTCCCACAGAGAAGGCTCTCCCCCTGGGGGTCACCAGCCGACACTGTCTGGCCGATGGCACCCTGAGGAGGCCAACTCTGTGGGATCGTACTGGACGGTGGGAGGCTACTGGTGGCAGTAGGTGGTCTCGCAGGTACCCTGGGCCTAAGCCATGAAGCGCTTTAAAGGTCATAATTAATACCTTGAATCGCACCCGGAATTATTCTTATAATTCAGCTTATTCTCTGTCTTTTCAATTTAGATGAAATTTTGATCTTTGAGTAAAAGCCAATTAAATCCAATTAGAATAGTCAATTTTTAAATACTAGTTAAGGAGAAAGCGATTAGCACTGCCAGTTCCAATCGAACTGAGTCTAAAAATGCGGGAGCATGCTCCTCAGAAGCGATGACATCAATTTGGTAGACTCAGTTCTATTGGTTACTGACTAAGTTAACCCATGCATGACCTCTGTCTCCACCAACTTTGGAGAATGGTGAACATTTCCATGATTCTCAGTCCCTTCCTGAAAAAATTACACTGATCTGTAGGATTTTTTAATCAAAAATTTAACTTGAAAGCAAAAACAGAGTGCATTTCTTTAACAACACTCTGAAAGGCATTGATAAAAAATGCAAATCAAATTTTGAGCATAACATAGTTAAGCAGTGAAAACAGAGCTTGCACTATGCAGCAAACTTAACTCTATTCATTCCAGATAAATGACATTATAAATCTGATTAATATTTTAGGAAGTTCAGAATAGATATGGATTTTTCTTTTATTCCAATGTCTTGGAATCAAAATCAAGAATTCCATTTGTGAAGGATCTGAGGAAGGAATGTTAAAGAACTCATAGCTTGTAAATATTTATAATTAATCTGACAATGAAAGAAGAAATATGTAGTGAATGAAATGAAATGACATTTGAGGTTTAAAAAAAGCTAAGTGTTTTAATAGTGCATGTAGATTACCATAACAAAAAATTACTATGGTTATTGTAATCTCCAAAGAGTTCATGTTATCTATATAATTTGTTTATTCAGTGGTAATTCTATCTGTAATACATTTATGGCACTTTTTTACAGTTCCCAAAGCTACCACTCCTTTCTGAAATGAATGCAATGTAATATGAACTTTTCAAGAAATATAAATAATAATCATAAGCCTGCATGAGGCTTGTATGCAATATATCTAATATGTAAGGACTATATTGCTATGATTAATATGTTACTGAAAGTACTGTATTAAATTACTCTGTAGTTCTAACTGTCACTCTTTAAGAAAGACTATGACTTTTAGTTTGCAATTAGGAGATTTGGTGGATTTCTTGAATACATTATAGAAACATACATACAATTTCAACTGTACTTAAATCTTCAACAAAGTACAAAGTATTGCTTTTGTTTGTTGATGGTTCAGAAATAAATGTATAGGTTCAGATTATAGAAATTCATCCATTTAATTTCTTTAATATGCTCCTTTTTTCTGAATCTATATTTCTAAGTGAAAAGGCAGATTATTCTTTGAAAAATATGTTAAAGTCTTTTGAAATAAAACTGAAAGGCTTTTCATTAAAAAAAAAAACCTGACTCTTGAACAATCCTGTAATTATTCAAATAGAATTCTTGCCACTATTTTCTGAAATTAAATTATATTCTGTTTATTTTATTTCCAGTTGTGCTGGAGTAGATCAATTGTGAATGGACACAGGGCAAAAATCCTGTCATTTTGAATATTCTGGACAATTACATATTTCCCATTATCAGGACCAAGGCTACACACTTAGCTTTAACATGCTAGGGATACATTCCCAAAGGAAAATGAGAGAAGTGAAGTGGATGAAATCAAAACTCTATGTTACTTAATTTAAATATAATCCAAATCAATCAAATTGCAGTTAAATTGATATCGTCCTATATATTTGATTATTTTTCCCTGTGGTTGAATTGGAACCTAATAGAAACTTCTTGAGTAATTTGGGAATTTCTATCCAAAGCTATGGGGTTGCAGTGATTTCACCTTGTGTACCTCCCTTATAAAGGATTCATTACACTCCATCATAAAGCATTAACCACAACTTCTCTGGTTAAAATAGCAATATAACACATATGTCTCTCAAGCAAATATAGTACAAAATAAATGTACTAATGAATGCTTACAATACAGCAGTGGTGACATCATACTTTTAAATATTTTAAAGAAGATTACATCCTTTTAAAGTATTTGACAGGCATATGGATGTCATCCAGGAAAGCAACCAGGTTTCAATGTCATGTTGTAAATTATTATTCATAATTGCCTACTCTTGGCCTAGTGACAGATAGTTTTCTTTCTTAGGTGTATTAGATTTATTAATAATTCAGATAGGAATTCTTGAAAATGCAAAAATAAGAGGTAATATGTGAAAGTTTGGGTACTGACAAGATGGGAACAAGAAAATTGATCTAGAATCTTAATTATATCACAATTACCAGGCATCAGGTCCACCGAGTGCTATGTGAAATATCTATTAATTCAGAAGGAAAATCTTCCAGTTGAAGCACCTGTGAATACACACGCATGCACGCACGCACGCACACTTTAATGGATAAACATCTGTTGTGTGTTGTTTCATTCTTGTCCTCAATGAAAATTCTAATCTAGCCACATAGTTGAATTCCAGAAGTTAAGGGACAAACGCTTGGAGACTGGTGATTTCTGGATTTTTGAAGAAGTAATGGAAGACTAAAGATGGCTTCTTGCATAGTGGAGGTGATGGCTGCAACAGGAAGAGAAGCCAATGAATGGATTGGCTCCATGGAATTCCTCTCTGGAGCAAGGAGAGAGCTGGGATCAGTCTCAAGTGCTCTATCCAGTGGGTAGAATGTGAGAAGAATGTAAGACAGTGGTCTCCAAAGGGTTTTAGAAGTCTGGTGATTGTGGGGAAGTCATTTTACCCAAGCTATAGTCTGGTGCCTTCAAACAACACTGAATTTGCATAGTTTCTCTCTTAATCGCCTTAGAAAATTCTTGCAATGCCTTTTTGGATGTTAAGAACCTCCAAATGGGAAGTTTCACTGCAATAGATGAGTTTTCTTCTATCCATCATAAAAGAAGTTTCATACAAGTTTAAGGACTTTAATTTTATTATTATTATTATTGAATAAACATCAAAGAGATGATTAGAATGTTGATTTTGAAAAGTTATAAATTGATTAAAGGGACAGATAGATTTGAATGAATATTTCCTTTTAGTTGTTTAAAATTTAACAAAATTATATATGGAGATTTTGAAACTAAGTTAGTTCTAATCCTACTATGGAAAAAATAATTGTTGATTAAGGGAAAACCACATTTGAAGATTGACTAGCTGGAAGCAGAGAGAATTAAAAATTACAATTAAAGAAAAACAGATCCATTAATACAATGAAGCAATATTATTTGACTGGAGAATGTTCAAAGATATTTGGAAACAATTGCTACTATAAAAAGAGATTTAAAAGAAGCTACAGCAGATGAACAGAATTTACTTGATGAAACAGGCTAATTTGAATATGATTATGAAAGCAAGATTACAAGAATTATATTGGGGGGAATGCCACATAAATGAAACTGGCAGAAAAAATAATTTCATTAATTTACAAATGAAACTGCCTAATGTTTCATTGATTAAAGGGAACATACAAATAATAAATTAGATCAATAACTTGGATACCATTCTTACCTTTGATTTACAAAAGAGACATATTAAACAATGATAGGGTTTCTGAGAGGAAACTTGTGGTACATTATTTAAAAGGATTAAATATCAAGTTTTTAAAAAGTAAATGGAAGGAATATAAAGTGGATTTATTTGATCAATAATGCAACATCTGGATTTTATAGACCTCACATACATACAAACCAAAGTATGGATCAAGTACATATTATGACATCTTGTCATAATTAAAAAGAACCAACTAGAAAACTAGAAAAACTATCAATATTTTCAAAGGAATAAAATTCAATAGAAAAAAAGAAAACAACAATACACTACCCTTTCTGGATGTCCTCATCAGAGGAAGGAGTGATGACAACTTATAAACACAAGTCTATGGTAAAACCACCCACACTTAGCAAGTGCTCCACAACCAAAGCAACAACCCAACTTCCCACAAGAGAAGATGTGTAATAACACTATATACACAAGCATAAACACACTGCAGCAACCCTAAACATCAGAAAAAAGGAAAAAGATTTATCTATATAACATCTTTCAACAAAATGGATATCCATGAAACTTCATCAAAAAGTGCCCAATTACTCAACCCAGTATCAAAGAACACACAGGCAGACTTAACCAATAGTTTCAACTGGGAATCTGAGCATCCTAAACCATGTCAAGTCCAAAAACACTACAGATTTCCTGGAAGCCTGGATCTGGCAAATCAGCCATCAAAAGGCACCTAGAAATAAAAAATCTTCTACATATGGTTCAAAAAAGCCAGTCAAAACCCAAAAATGAATAAAAAAGACCAAGACATCTCCTCCCCAGCAATCAACACTCAGATGAAGAGAGATTTAAACCAAGATTAATATTAGACCAACAATCAAAAAGTAAATAATACCAATTAAGGAATTGACAAACACGCTAACAGTAAGCAGCCCAACCAAAGAACCTCTAAGATGACTCCCATTGATACTGAAAGGGCAAGTCACTAGAATATAGATTGAAAGCAAAACCCACTCCTTACTAGTACTGATAATGTTGTCTAGTTTTGTCATGAAACATCTGGAAAAAACAACAACAACCCTAGCTCAGAGAGCAGCAGAGACCTCAGAATATTAAAATATACATACATTGTGTTGTGTGTATGTGCTTTGTGTGTGTATGTATATGTACAAATCTAAGATTTCTTACTTCTTTTAAAAAGTTTTTCTCATTTGCCTAGTATTCTGACTCTAAATGTTTTCCTTTCCTGTTTCAAATACAGTTGATATAAAAACTTAACTGTCATGCTTCATCCTCTTTAGAGATTTGCTTGATACCCAATTTCATGAACAGTTTTTTAGCATAAGCATTGTTGCAGAAAAACTAGGAAAGAGTTCAGTGGGAAAATCCTATGCTCTATTATTTTACGTGCTTAATGACTGCTCACAACAGATGTTTTATTTTCTTCTTCTTTTTAACAAAGGAAGCTGTTTTTGTAATAAATGTTCTCTAGATAAGAAGAGATCATGGAGTGAACATAATGAAAATAATATGAAATAGCCAAGGAGCTCTCTGCCTTTATTATTTTCACTGAGAGCCAATGAAGATCTGACATTGCCACCATTTTAAATCATTGCATGATTCTCACACCATGCAATATATCTGTTCAAAGATCAGTTATATTTTGATCTAATTGTGTAATTATTTATGATTATTTGGGGAAGACTCATAGATACGTCCAAAACCATATTCTTCTTTTAATGTCATGTCCTATCAAAAGTTGGCAAACATTGTATGTTCTTAAATCATTCTTTGTACAATTTGCATAAAGTATCCTTGTTGAATATCCTTCGCCCCATATTCTGATTTTTGATAGTATTCATACTTTTCAAAGATTTCTTTGTCCAATTCCTGACCAAGGAAGAAATCCACCTGTACAGGATTTTACCCACAATATTAAAAACTGTGAGTTAATAGAGTATCAATGGCAATCAACACTACTCTACCCAAAAGAAACAGCCATTTTTGCGCATCATCATCAGAGTGATAGCATGTGAATCCTTGAGGAGATGCTGAGTCATAAAGAAGGCCCAATTCTTTTTTTTATCATGCAAAAGTTCATTTATTTCAATAATGCAACTTAAAAGGTGAAACTAATATATGAGATAAGACTCATTACATGCAAAGCAAGATAGTTCAGCCGTGGTTTGTCATAATTGTGATGATTACAGCTTACAGCTCATGAAAACCTCAAATCCGCAATCTCAGAAAATTAGAATATTACGTGCAATCACTAAATGTACTCAGTACTTGGTTTGGGCCCCTTTTGCAGCAATTACTATCTCAATGCGGCATGGCATGGAAGCTATCAGCCTGTGGCACTGCTGAGGTGTTATGGAAGACCAGGATGCTTCAATAGCAGCCTTCAGCTCTTCTGCATTGTTCGGTCTCACGTCTCGCATCTTTCTCTTGGCAATGCCCCATAGATTCTCTACGAGGTTCAGGTCAGGCGAGTTTGCCGGCCAATCAAGCACAGCAATCCCACGGTCAGGTTTTGGTTCTTTGGGCAGCGCGGGGAGGTGCCAAGTCCTGCTGGAAAATGAAATCAGCATCCCCAGGAAGCTCATCTACAGAAGAAAGCATGAAGCGCTCCAAAATCTCCCGGTAGAGGGCTGCATTGACCCTGGACTTAATGAAGCACAGAGGACCAACACCAGCAGCTGACACAGCTCCCCAAATCAACACAGACTGTGGAAACTTCACACTGGACTTCAAGCATCTTGCAGTGTGTGCCTCTCCATTCTTCCTCCATACTCTGGGTCCTTGGTTTCCAAATGAGATGCAAAAGTTGCTCTCATCAGAAAAGAGGACTTTGGACCACTGAGCAACAGACCAGGTCTGTTTTTCTTTAATCCAGGTAAGATGCTTCCAATGTCGTTTGTTGTTCAGGAGAGGCTTGACAAGAGGAATACAACATTTGAAGCCCATGTCCAGGATGCGTCTGTGTGGTGGCTCTTGATGCACCGGTTCCAGCCTCAGTCCACTCCTTGTGAAAATCCCCAACACTTTTGAACAGCCTTTTCCTGACAATCCTCTCCAGGCTGCCGTCATCCCTGCTGCTTGTGCACCTTTTTTTTCCATACTTTTCCCTTCCACATAACTTTCTATTAATGTGCTTTGATACAGCACATTGGGAACATCCAACTTCTTTTGCAATTACCTTTTTTAATTAAAAGTTTTTTTTAATTTTAAAATTTCAAAAGAAACACAAAACAAAGAATCCTCCTTCTTTACATACTGAAGAAAGTGTATCAGTTGGTTACAAAAAACTTTTGTGCGTCTCTTCCACTGTCGTCACAAAATTCGTATTAACTCAAGTATTTAAAATCAGATATTTTTATACATATTACCATCATCATACTTCCATTTTCATTTGACTATAATTGTTTAAACGTCCTTCATCATAAAATGTACCAAGATTTAAAACCTGACCACATACTAGCATTTCATTTGTTATTCCTAATATCCTCCAATAACATTATATCCTTATGGCCTATTCTAACTAAACATCAATAATATTTAGTAATAAAAATTTATAATCTTTCTTTCCAAATCACTGTTTACAAATTACATCCAATTTCCTTTTGCTGTACCCATACCTATATATACATTGTTATCATTATCCCTCCTTCATTTAACTCTATCCATTATCATAGCATTTTCCCTCCTAATAATCAAAACTTAGCTAAATTCAACTTAATTCTTTTTTATTAACCTTTATATATAACCAAATAATTTCTAATCTTCCTTTCGTAGGTACCATTCAATATTCATATCCAATTACTACTTGTCACACCAATACATATGTATACATTATTATCATTATCAGTTGTTTATTTAACCATATCTATTGTCACTAAATTTCACTAGTTTTAGATTATACACTTTCATCTATCAACCTGTATCTTTCCAGTAACAAAACAATCTCATTTCTTTTGACATTTGTGGTATCAGTCCTCTAATCATCTCCTTAATCAAATTTGCATGGACTCCTCTTTGCAACTCATTGCTCATTGAGTCTCTCATGTAATTTCGATGCCCTTCTTCTGTTTCCTTGATCAGCTTATCTTTAATTATCAGTGGTGTTATCAATGATGTTGCTAATAAAATTTCTCTCTTTAAATCCATAAATTCTTTTATTTTTTCTTCTTCTGTATCTTGCCATCTGGGATAGAATTCCCCTACATTTAATTCCTTTTCCATATTCCACTCTTTCCATTTCCAGACACGAACCAATCACCACAGATATCAGCGGATTTGATTTCGTTGTGGTCATTTTTCTCTTCGGTTTTTAGGACTCTAACCTCCACTTTTTCCACTTGATAAGCATCTCTAACTTCTTCATCATATTTTACTGTTAGATGCTCTAGATTTTCCAACTTCTTCTCCGTCCTCTCAAATGTGTTTGATAATTTCTGAATTTCAAAAATTATCTTTTGCAAACTTAAAGCTTCTTTCTGCTGTTGAAGTTGTGCCATAATTTCCAGCTGACAAAGACTGCTGCTCTGGCTTGAAGGATTTTTACAAGGTTAAATATAAATTCACAGTAAAATCTTCTTTTCACTTTCTCTGGTTAGAGATATAGTTCAAAAGGACACCTGTTTAAACAATTCATCCTTTGGTTCTTATCATTCTCTATAAACAAACTGTTTGACTTTGAATTGCCAAGCCAGACTGCTCAGTGAGGAAAGTGAAAGTGCTTTGTTCCCAATACACAAGCCTCCAGTCTCTGAGCAGCAGCACTAACTTTCCCTCTGTGGTTAGAATTCTGTTTCCTTCTTTTATTTTCTTTTTTATATTCCAAGTTAAAAAAATAAAAATCAAATTCTTTAATAAAATAGAGGAGAAAAAGAGGAAAACACACGTAGTAATGAGGAAGAAGAATTTTAGTCCATAGGTTGCAAAAATAATAATAAAAAAGAAGAAAACTTAATCCATTTGTTTTAAAGGACTTGCATAAATTCCAACCATAACAATAGCATTTAAGAGCAAGATAACACACTGTCCAAAACCATTCAAAGGTTAATTCCACCGCTTATTTCTTCTGTTATGAGATTTAATTTTATGTTTTTTGTAGGCAATCTCTTTTACAACGGTAAAAATTCCTCACCAGCTGTAAATACTTTCTCTTTCCGCTTCCTTCCATTTGGAGCCGTCCCAACTTCATCAGCCTAGGGGCTGTGCTTTTATCACCAGCTAGAAGAACTTCTCCTGGATCGATCAGGGATTTTGCACTGTCCCTGAGATCAGCAGGACGTATTCTTCCTGTTCGCCATCTCTGCAGGATGGTTTAGGTCCGATTCGACCACCCAGCGATAAAAGTTTCGGCAGCGATCTCAGAGCATTGAGATTGCATGTCCATCTTGTAGCAACGTTGGCTCCTCCCTCAAGAAGGCCCAAATTCTTAGGTCACAAATAATTGAAGGGATTTGGAGAACATCCACTTTGCTTGATTTTAAAGGAATTAAAATTCAATGTAGTTAGATAATAGTGTCAGTGGATGAACTCTACGTCTGTTCATATTAATTAATTGGCATTGTGAATCAGATAGCAACTGTTTCCTGTATTGAATCTCGAGAATGTCAGAATATTTTCAGGCATAATCTTATTCATATGACTTTGGAGTAATATTTCTCATGATCTGTAGGAAGAGAAACTACTCTTACTGAAAGGGGATATTTTTTATATGTGGTCAATAGACTTTACTTTAAATGTATTTCATGACAATATTACTTCAGTTGTTTCCCCCCTGTCCCCCATCTCCTCAGATAGCTAATTAAAAGTGGCCTCATTTTGCAACTGCAATTACAGCTTTTCCTAAAAATTGTACGATTCATTACACATTTGACAAGATATAGATGTCTGCTTGTTTGGAGTTGGACTATGTTGACTAAATGATTAGGGTGCCCAGCAGAAATGGAGAAAATAGTGGATGTCTTGGATACATCTGTCATTATATGCAAGAATGAAATACAACTTGAGATATTTGTAAAAACAAAGGAAGACAGATATAAAGTCAAATTAAGGTCAAATCTACTCCAAATTTTATTCCTACAGAAAGAGAGTTAAAAGACCTATGAAGAATTAGAACATCCTTTTCTGTTATAATAAAGACATTCCTATGGTTTTCTTATTTATGCTTTAATATGGATGTCTTCTGTTCTTGTTTTCTTGTTGTTTGTTCTCAGTTATTATCCACCACAAGTGGTCTTTCTGAATAGTCATAAACTTAGTTATGGATTTTAGATTTTCACACACACCCCAGTCAAACCGTCATAACCATCATGATTAGGACTAGGGTTTTTTTCTGAATAAAAACAGGAAACCATATAACCTCATAACCTTCAGACATACAAACATTGTAAATTGTTTCAGGCTGTTAAATTGGATTTTCTGTGCCAACTTCCCATTTAAGTTAAAGATTCCCAAAGATTAAAGTGCAATTCCGAATTTGGAAGAAAAAGTAATAAGTATGTGATGCTGATCCATCTTTTTGCATTTCTCTCTTCCTATACATTTCTTCCTGCTCCAAAGCTCTTGCACCTCATTTTCCCCTCCTCCTAAACGATTCCTCACTTCTGTTTAGATATGTCAAGGGAATGATGGCTATTTTTAAAGTTACAAAACAATTCTTGTCATCATCACTAACAATATTTGAGTGAGAAAAGGAGGGTGGATTTCATTATCTTGACAGTGACTGCATCAAGCTGTCAGATGAAACAAGGTCAGGTTAAAAAAATACAGATTCAGCAACTACACATCATTACTTGCCTAGGAAATTTTTCCCAGGGGTGATGATTACACATTTCAAGACAATAATAAAGAGTGCATTCTTCATGCAACAATATCTCCATGCAACAATATAACATAACCTTGTTTTTACTCATGTTCATGGCAATTTACAAGTCTGATATAAAACAGTTTATTTCACATATATGTAAAATCCTAAAAAAAATAGACAACAGACACCACTCCTCCCAATTTTTGATTCATTTGGTTTGATTATTTGTGGCAGCACCAAGCCAAACTTGCTGATCATGGAAAAGAGGTAATATTACAGTACAGGAAAATCCCAATGCTGGAGATTACACAGGAATTTTACCGCCACTGCACCCATATTCTGGAAGAAGGAAAAAGCAAAGCATGTCCATATTTTTGTGAAGAAATGATTATGTAGCCCTTGGGAGACATAATTATGTAGTCATCAGGAGTTAGCTTGAAGAGAATTTTTACTGCTAAATTTCGTCATAGTTCCTAATTCACAACCAATGAACCAATGATGTTACAATGGCAAAGAATCAAAATATTATACAGGACAAATTATACAAGTGTTGGTTGCCCTAAAGATAAAAAGGACAACCAGTGCAATTTGCTTGGAAGCCCTGGATTAGAATCTTTTTTCCATTCTAAATTCCAATCATCATCATCAACATCACCTTCTTCTTCCTCCTCTTCCTCCTCCTCCTCCTTCTAGATCAAACCTTAGGCTGTCAGAATGAAGCCACCTTCTTGGCTTTGTCATTGGCCCAAAATAAGTCATTATCAGTATATGTTTCTGGTAGTAGCTGACATACCAGCAGCTATGTTCCCTCTAAGGTGCGTGGCTGCGCGGCCACGCACATGGCAAGTAAATACTGCACAGCAGTTTCCCACTGCCGCGCAGTGTCATTTGCCAGACACGGACTGCAGTCTCTGCACTCTGCAGAAGTCGCGGAATCGCGAACGAAACCCCCTCCAGCTAAACAGGAGTCTTGACAACTTTTTTTTTAAAGTTTGGGTGGAATTGGTGCGATTTATTATGCGGCTGCATGTGGGTGGCATCTCCTGATTCTCCGCGCTTCGGACCTGTCAACAAAGCCTTTCCCCATCCTGTGCCAGGTACTCGCTTGCGTGCAAGCCGGCGCCCCAAACAGGGCTGGGTCCAGTCGTCTCCTCCCTGCCTTTCCTTCCCTTTTTATGTCCTGTCTCAGACGTGCGGGCAGGCACATGCATGCTGTGGACTCGCCCGCTTAGACGCCGAGGTTGCTGCGTGCTTAGCTGCATGCGTATCTCCTCCTGGTTTTTTTCCTCCATCTTATGTGCTCCCTTGGTGCAGCAGGCTAACGCCGGCCAAAGGAGTGGGGCGGATGGCATGGCACAACTGGGTAAATTATAAACCACAGATTTTAATCCTATTTAATTTTTAATGGTATCAAATTTAGCTATAAAGTGGCCTTACCTACTTTTTTTCCCCTGGGCCTCCTAAATTCTGGCCTGGATTTCCTATTGTGCAATTTGTGTCATGGACTTAATCATTTTAAATTCCATTAAATGCCAGTACACATCCTTTCTGCCAAGAGATCAGAAAAAACAATGCTCTAATCTTCTGATATGTAAATGATTTATAATGTTGTTTAGATATATAATTTGAATTACATTTGAAAGCTCTGCATTGATTAAATACTATGGAATACAATCTACTTAAAAACTGGTGTTAACATCACCAGATTTCAATTTAAAAAAATAATCTGTTAGGTGTTTTGAACGCCTTGGAGAGAAAAGATGGGGTACAAAACTGAAATAATAAAAAATTAGTATATTCATTTTGAAAAATAAATGCAATGCTTGATTAATTTCATATCTTTATTCAAAATAGTTTTGGCAAAGGGGAGAGTTTCATGATAAATTATTTTATTACATTTATATTGCATTTATATATTATATTTATTACATTTATACTCCACATTTTATATTTGTATTGTTATTTTAGTGTTTATTGTCAATTTTGATTGATATTATATTGATATATCAATACTGATTTTAGTCATACTAAATAACAATGACCGCTATTATTTATCAGCATTAAATATTTACAGTTTTTAATATTGACTTAGTCATATTTTAGAATAATAGGATTATCTTTTAATAGGATAATTGGCAAAATCTAATTCAGATATGATAGGTTGCATTCCAAAGGAATGTGAGAGGACAGGTTGCCTTCAAAATGCCAGGGCCCAGGCTGTTGGTGCCATGTCTCTCTCTAGCCAGTCTAACAATGTAAAAGCTGAGCAGAGAGGCTTATTTTCCCAGTGTGAGTGGAAAAGTATAGTGTTTGAGCGGCACATTTTCATGCCTGGCATTCATCAGGCTGAAACCTCACTTGCAATTGGTGCTTGACACTTGGAATGTTGCGCAAATATCCAGCAGACGTGAGAGCAGTTCAAACTGTTGCTCTCTTAGGTGTTCAGGCATGAAAATGTTCCGGTCAAACACTATACTTTTCCGCTCACACTGAAAAAAAATTAGAGGGAACATTGACCAGCAGATGGGCCAGGCTCTACTCATTTCTCGGCATTCGGTATATTATTATCCATTAAAAGCGAGCTTGAGGCATGTGCCCGTTCATTTTATCATTTTATCTTCTCTTGTTGAGTTCTTTCGGTGTTTGCTGCTACCTCTCTCCTGATCTTATGTCTCTATGAGTAATAAGCATAAAAACATAAAGCAAAGGTTCCTATTTCCAATTCTCCAGAAAATGAAAAGAAGCAATATTTTTAAGTCTGTTTTATTGATCATGTAATTCTTTGAATAAACTTTTCTATTATTTCATTAAAATACATTTAATTAAAATACTATTATTAAGAAGAACACATGAATAATAAATGTCCTAATTTCTTCCTTATATTGTAATCAACTCTGTACTGTGTGTGCCTATTTTGAATACCAGAATTTTGATCACAAATGAGTGAATAATGAATGAATAATATTTAGACTTGTGGGACACTGCACTGTAGTCAGATTGAAATCCTCTTTTTTTAATTTCTATTAGCAATAATAATAAAGTAAAGTAACAGCTCTGGTTATTCTGTACATAATGAAACCTAATCCAAATACAAAAGGAAACCTGAACTGTGCTTTGTTATGATGGAGATTTAATACTATAAACTTAAGTTGTCCAACACTTTAGAATAGCCTGCATCTTAGATTCCGGCATTTGGCCTTTCAGATCAAAGATCATTTTTTTTTCATATGATACTGTGGTAGTGAGACTTGCTAACATGTTCATTTGCATTAGTTGGATATTTACCAGCTCATTTTTATTCTCTTTTTACTTGGTTTTGATAGACATTCTATGGTGGCATTTTTTACGTTGTATATTGCCAAGAGTTACATCAATATAGAAATGCAATAAATCAATCAGCTAATCTGTCAATCAATATGTATCAGGTTTTTATCCAAGCTTATTTTATGAATTAAATATATGACTAAAGGATATGATAGTTCATTTCTTACTTTTTTCCATGTGTACCATCAGAAATATATTATTTTCAGTGTTCATTTTCTCAATAAATTACTAAAATATATTACTTTAGTATAGCTGGATATGGGGAAATCAACTTATTTTACTCTTCTCTAAGAATGATATTGTACAAGTCTCTTTAGCAAGAGTTATTACGTTGAAAGTGTAATAGTCCAAAAAAAATGAACTAATTCTCAATTCATAAACAAAATTTCTCAAGGTGTATTGGGTAAATATTTTCTGAATGCTTTTTTCACAATCTAACAATATATGAGTAGAGAGATATTTTCCTTCACTGATAACTTGGGAGTTTGCAATAGGTTGTTTCCATGACAGTTGCTTAAATCTTAAGCAAGGGATATAAAACTTGTAACTAAGGGTTATACTAATTTTATAACTCTTTGTCTATTCCAAAGCCCGAAGTGAAAGAATGTTGGTCCTTACCTGAACATGTCTTTTCAGTAGAGTGGAGGGAGGGGCTACAGTTGGGTTTGTCAAAGCCTGATTGGTCCAAAGATTGAGATAAATTTCTTTAAATATCCTCCTTTCCCTGTTGACTCCCAGTTTCAGGGTCGAATGACGAAAGCTGTAAGACACAACAGAAACAGACCTCCCAACCCACTTCACCCCTCCTGACTAGCTACATATATTGCTGAACTAGGGAGGGATGTAGCCCCTCCTGCCATTCTACTGAAAAGACACATTCAGGTAAGGACCAACGGTCTTTTTCCAATAGAAATGGTAGGTGGGGCTACAGTTGAGACGTACCCAAGCTAGGTCCCAGGGAGGGAATTAAGACCCCAGGGGAGGGTTGGTTGCCACCTGCTAGAGAACCCTGCGTCCAAAGGACGCCTCCACTGACACGAAAATATCCAGACAATAGTGTTGGATAAATGGAGTTGGGGATAACCAAATGGCCACCCTGCAAATGTCCTCGAATGGGACCCTGGTGGCCCACACCCCCATAGTGGCAGAGCTCCATGTGGAATGGGCCATGATCCCCGAGGGAGGGGTCTGACCTGAGGCTTCATAGGCGGGAATGATGGCCTGCCATAACCACCTGCCAATTGTGGCAGAAGAGACCCTGACCCCCAGGGAGCCGGGCTGAAAGGAAACGAAAAGAGCCTCAAATCAATGGATCGCCGACATGCGTCTGAAATAAATGCGCAGTGCATGACGGATGTCTAGGTGGTACCAAAGGCATTCCCTCTTGTGAGAGGGGGCTGGACAAAAATTAGGAAGAATCACCCCGTGCGCTCTATGGAAAGGGGAATTGACCTTGGGGGGAAGGTTGGGTCCAGGCGAAGAACCACCCTATCCTGATGGAATTGGCAGAGATCATCTTTGGATGACAGTGCCCCAGTTCGGAAACGCGCCAAGCAGATGTCATGGTAACTAGGAACACTACCTTTAGGGATAGAAATCTCAAGTGCACCGTTATCAATGGTTCAAATGGGGACCTTGTCAGGGCCCTGTGAACTGAAGGGAGATCTCACATGGGAAATGATGAACCAGGGGCAGCCGGAGGTTAGCTGCTCCCTTTAGGAATCTTTTGACTAGGGGGAGGTGAGGTAGAGGGAGTGGCCATCCCCGGCGAGAACTGGGCCGTTATTTGGCGGTGTAGAGTACTGTGGGAAAGACCCTCGTCCAAGCCCTTCTGTAGAAATTCGAGGATTTGGGCAACTGAAGCCTTGGTTGGAGCTATGTCAAACATCCTGCACCATTTGATGAATGCCGACCACGTGGAATTATAAATCCTTGTGCTCAACCAGTGGTGGGTTTCTGCCGGTTCGCACTGGATTGGGCGAACCGGATGGTCAATGAACCCGGAAGTAAGTTCCTGCTCCGCCCCTGTCACTCACTCGCTCGCTTGCCCCACCCATCCAGAAGCCGCTCCATTGCTCACTCCCCCTGCCCGTCTGCACTATCCTAGCCCCGCCCACCGCTCACTGATTGGCTACCTCACCAATCGCCTCGCCCGCCTCTAAGAACACTATCTAAACCCACTTACCTTTTTTCCTGTTTGGCGCTCTATTGCTGCCTGCCGACTCCGAGAAGGTAAGTAAGCTGCAACTAAGCGTGGGGTGGGGGGGAGGGCTGCCGTGGCCCTGCACTATAGGCAAGTCCAGTGACCTTTTGCGACCTTGCAAGGATCCCGGGCTCGCTTATAGTGCAGGGCCGCCAGAAAGCGCGGGTGGTGGTGGTGGTGGGAGCTTACTTGGCACGGCGGGCCCAAGTTCGGGGCCCTTGCAAGGCCTTGGCGTTTTTTGCATCGGGGCGTGCTGCAAGAGAGAGGGAGTAAAGACCTTTTCCGGATTGTTGGTGGTGGAGGTGCAGGCCCATGCTCACTAAAGCAAGTCCGGGGAAGTCCTTTGCGCCAGCTGGAAAAGGTCTTCACCCCCCCCCCTGCAGCATGCCCCAATGCAAAAAATGGCGAGATCGGCACACTTGGGGCTGCTGCTGCGATGTCTAAGGGAGGCTAAACCAAGCTGCGTGTCTCTCCCAGCCACTTTCGTAGATTCCCGGAGCACCAAGAACCTTCGCGCTCTTCTCCGCGCGCTCCTCGGCTCCTCACGACAGCAATAGACATCCAGAAGCGGCGGGGGCCGGAAACCCTAGCCCCAAAAGCCAATTCTGGACATCTATTGCAGTCATGAGGAGCCGAGGAGCGCGCGGAGAAGAGCGCAAGGTTAGGGTTACTGAGCAACGTGTGTGTGTGTGTGAGGCTGGAGTTACGCCCCCCCGCACCCTCCCTCCTGGGGGTTGAAGTACCTCAAAGGGACAGGCAGGCTGCCACAGCTCCACTAAAGACATTTCTGAGAAGAGAAACTTCTCCGGTCGCGCCCAAGCTGGTGAAGTGCCGGCAACTGCCGGCCCGTCACCAAGGAGACAGTCAGTGAGGTGAACCACGTGGTTGCTCAGATTGCACGGGCACAGCCCGACCCAAGAAGTTTTCTTTTAAGAAATGTCTTCTCAGTGGAGTGTGGCAGCTTGCCTGTCCCTCTCAGGAGCTCCACTGAGAAGAGAAACTTCTCTGATCGTGCCCCAGCTGGAGCGCCGGCCCGTCGCCAGGGAGAACCACGTGGTTGCTCGGATCGCACGGGCGCAGCCCAACTGGAGAAGTTTCTCTTTTCAGAAATGTCTTCTCAGTGGAGCTCCTGAAAGGGACAGGCAGGCTGCCACACTCCACTGAGAAGACATTTCTGAGAAGAGAAACTTCTCCGGTCGGGCTGTGCCCGTGTGATCCGAGCAACCACATGGTTCACCTCAACGACTGTCTCCCTGGCAACGGGCTGGTGGTTGCCGGCACTCCACCAGCTCGGGCGCAACTGGAGAAGTTTCTCTTCTCAGAAATGTCCTAAGTGGAGCTGTGGCAGCCTGCCTATCCCTTTGAGGTACTTTGACCCCCGGGAGGGAGGGGGCGGGGGGCATAACTCCAGTCTCACCCACATACACACGTTGCCCAGCAACCCTAACCTAGGTAACATCATCAGTGCTAGAAGGGAGTGGGGTGGGGGGAAGGAGGAGAAGGGACAAGAAGGAGAAAGAAAGGGAGAAAGAGGGGTTGGGGGATAGTGGGATCCTTGCTGCTTTCTGAGCTTGGTGGTTTTCTTACAGACATTTCATTACCAACCCAGGTAACACCATCAGTGCTAGAAGGGAGTGGGGTGGGGAGAAGGAGGAGAAGGGACAAGAAGGAGAAAGAAGGGGAGAAAGAGGAGGTGGGGAATAGTGGGATCCTTGCTGCTTTCTGAGCTTGGTGGTTTTCTTACAGACATTTCATTACCAACCCTGGTAACATCATCAGTGCTAGAAGGGAGTGGGGTGGGGGGGAAGGAGGAGAAGGGACAAGAAGGAGAAAGAAAGGGAGAAAGAGGAGGTGGGGGATAGTGGGATCCTTGCTGCTTTCTGAGCTTGGTGGTTTTCTTACAGACATTTCATTACCAAACTAGGTAACATCATCAGTGCTAGAAGGGAATGGGGTTGTGGGGAAAGGAGGAGGAAGAGAAGTCAAAGAACAAAAAGGAAAAAGATAAGGAGGGAGAGGACTGTGGGGTCCTTTGGTGTTCTCTGAACTTGGTGGTTTTCTTGCAGGCATCTCATTACCCAACCAGGTATCAGAAAAAATATATAGAAAATTTTTGGTTGTTTTCTTTCATATTTTTAGATTTCTAATTGCTGTTTCTGTTAGTTAGCAATTGATAAAACAAATTCCACGTGAAAAAGTATTCGAAGCCTTCTTGATTTTAATTGTCAATTTATTCATTCTGGCACATATTATTCATTTTCATATCTTTGTTTTTTCCACTGTTGTGCAAACACAATTCCAACAGCTGTTAACATGTGTAAAATTAAATATGTATTTATTCCCTTTGAAATACAAGTAGTAAGTAGTAAGCTAATTACCTTCTGTAAGTAGCTCTTTTATTGTTTTGTGTACTTATTTTAATCTTATTTAAGTAGTAAGTGTACAAAATAATAAATTTCCTTTTTTATATCTTCTTTTTGTAGATCATCCATTGGGGCAAAAAATTCAGTGAAATCATCTTGGCCACTCCCATCTGGTCACATGACTGCAAAGCCACTCCCACCCGGTCACATGGCTGGCAAGCCACTCCCACAAAGGAGGCCACACCCACAGAGTAAGTTCCAAAAAAAATTGAAACCCACCACTGTGCTCGACGGACATCTGGAAGCCTCGATAGTCACAATGACCTTGGATGACAGGTTTGTGTCCTTCAGGAGGCTCCGCTCAAGTGGCAGGCGATAAAATGGAGCCACTGGGATTCTGGATGGATTAGGACCCCCTGGCACAAAGCGATCTCCTCCTGAGGAATCCTCCATGGGGGAGATATGGACAGTTGGACAAACCAAGGCCGTCTGGGCCAATGTGGTGCTAGTAGGATGATGTGTGCCCTCTCTACCACTATCTTTCTCAAAGTCCCCGGGATCAGTGGGAGAGGGGGGAAGGCATATAGGCCTGAGGGCATCTGCTCCTTCTTCATTCCAGGATGGGAAGTGGGAGAAGAACTGAAGTAGTTGTGTGTTCGCTGGAATCGCGAACAAGTCCACCAGTGGAGTGCTGAAGCGATGACAAATTCTTCAGAAAAATTTGGACTGCAGCTGTCACTCACCGTGGTTGTCTGTCGCATGGCTCAGCCAGTTGGCCTGATGGTTGCCTGTGCCCGAGATATGCTGCTGTCACTCACCGTGGTTGTCTGTCGCATGGCTCAGCCAGTTGGCCTGATGGTTGCCTGTGCCCGAGATATGCTCTGATGTTATTGACACTAAGTGCTTCTCTGCCCAGGAACCGAGTTTCAGAGCCTCTAGCCAGAGGCACTTGAGAGTGTGTGCCCCCCTGACAGTTTATGTGGGCCTTTGGGACTAAATTGTCCATCAGGAGCATGTGTTGATTGGCAATTGAGTTCTTGAAGTGTCGGAGGGCCAGGCGAGCTGCCTTCAGCTCCAGCCAGTTTATATTGTGGCGCAGGTCTGAGATCGTCCAACGACCCTGCGCCAGCTTGGCGTTCATCAGGGCCCCCCAATCGAACAAGCTTGCGTCCGTTGTGATCATAATCCGATCCAGCTCCCAGAATTCCTACCCGCGCCGTAGGGCCGGAGACAACCACCACCGCAGGGATAGTCGCAGTCCCGCTGACAGGGGAATGGTCCATAAAGAGTTGCTCATGCATTTTCGTTGATAGAGAATGAGCATACTGCAGTGGTCGGAAGTGAAGACCGGCCCAGGGCACTATCCCTATGCATGACATCATCTTTCCCAGTAAACAGGCGAAGATCAGGATGGAAACTGACGGACTTGTGCGTACTTGGCACGCCAGTGACTAGAGATTGACAAGACGTTCTGGAGAAAGCCAAACCAGTCCCGCAACTGAGTCTATCATCGCCCCCAGATGGAGGATTTTTGTCGTGGGTAGGAGATGACTTTTGGAGAAGTTGATGGAAAATCCTAGGGACTATAACATCTGGATGGTCCAATGGAGATCGTGAATCGCCTGAGCGTGAGATTGGGACTAAACGAGCACATTGTTGAGGTAGCATTGGAGTCTCACCGGAGTGGATCGTAGGTGAGTCCCAATGCTGCCAAGACCTTCGTGAATGTGCACGATGCTGAGGCTAAACTGAAAGGTAGGATCCTGTACTGGAAATGTCGCCTGTTGTGGGAGAAATGAAGGTATCTGGGATGGGCTGGCAGAATCTGAATGTATAGTTAGGGTTCCATTAAGTCCACAGACGCCAGATAATCCCCCACCTGATCCTTTGGAGGATGGACCTGAGGAAGGACATCTTAAAGCACCTGAATACTAGTTAGCAATTGAGGTGCTTTAGGTCCAGAATTGCCCTCCAGCCCCCCAAGCTCTTTGGGACAACGAACAGGTTGGAGTAATGGCCCAACCCATGTTTCGCCATTGGGACCGGTTCTACCGCCCGAATGTCCAGCAGATGTTGTATGGCTAGGTCCATCAGGCAGCAATGCTCAGGTTCTCGAGATGGAGGAAAACTCCTGAAGAACATCAGGGGCAGGGAGAGCAATTCCAGACACAGGCCATTCCTGAGGGTAGACCTGACCCAGGCATCCGATGTTATCTGGTCCCACTGATCCGCAAAATGCTCCAGGCGGCCACCTATGGGAAGACTCGGATTGGAGTCATTTCCCTTTGTGGAAGGAATGCCCCCCCCCCGGTGAAACAACCCCTTGGACTGGCCCTGGTATCTACCCCTGTCTTGGTAGAATGGGTGCTGACCCTGTCTGTCAGACCTATAGGGAAAATACCTATGCTGATGGTAGTCTGACTCGGGTGCCTTGTAAGAAGACCTGCGATAGGGTGCTGGGCGAGAGTTAGGTTTCTTAGCATTAGTGGGTAAGACTTCTTGTCTTTATTCTCAATGAGAATCAGGTCTAGAGATTCTACAAAGAGATTGGCACCCGTGTACGGGGCTGCTGCCAGGTTCCACTTGACTTGTTGTTCATCTGCCAGCTGGGCAGCCAGAGAAGCCGCCTGGAAGTCACCGAGGTAGACAATGCTCAGGACTCGATATGCGGTCCTGCAATTGCCGTAGCCACATGACCGTCATGTGGTTGAAATAAGAGTCCGCTGCAGCAGATTGTATCGCCCAAGCGGAAGCAAGTGAAGTTCTCATGCAAGGTAAGTTCCACACACTTGTCCTCTGGTTTCAACTTGTCGGCTACATCCCGACACCACTGTGGAGGAAGAGGCCAATGCAGCAACTTGAGCATCTACAATGGGTACCTGTAAGGCCTGGGAGAAGGCCTGCTCCATATTGTAGAAGTGGTGATCATTGCTCCCCAGATTGGGTAAGGTTGAAGATCAGCCCCACTGGGTTTTGACCACCTCCAGGAATAGGGGTGGGGCAGGAACCTTTTCCTTGTCTGTGGTAGTATTGGAGAACATCGGTAGATTTGGGTCCTGAGACTGGGACGCTGCAGGAGTGCCCGTACCTATCTTAGTGGTCCTTTTTTAAAAATATTTTTTTTATTTTTTATTTTCAAAACAAACACAACATATCCTTCTTTACATACTGTAGAAAGTGTATCAGTTGGTTACAAAAAGACTTTTGTGCACCTCTTCCACAGTCAACAAACATAATTCATATTAACTCAAGTATTTTAACTCAGATATTTATACATGTTACCATCATCATACCTCCAATTTCATTTGACTATAATTGTTTAAACGTCCTTCATCATAAAATATACTAAGATTTGATACATAACCACATACTTGCATTTCATTTACTATTTCAAAATCCTCCAATAACACTGAATCCTTATGGCCTATTCTAGCTAAACATCCATAATATTTAATAACAAAGTTTTCTAATCCTCCTTTCCAAATCAGTTTATAATTTACATCCAGTTTCCTTATGCTGTACCCATACCTGTATATACTTTGTTATCATTATCCCTCCTTTATTTAACTATATCCTGCATCATAACATTCCCCCCTAATCAAGACTTAACTGTATCTAACTTAGTTCTTTTTATTAACTTTTATATATAATCCAAAAGGATTTATAATCTTCCTTTCATGGGTACCATTCAATATTCATATCCAATTATTACTTATCATAACACTACACATTGTATACATTATTATCATTATCAATTATTTAACTATATCTAATGTCACTAAATTTTACTAAGTTTAACTAGTTTTAAATTATACTCTTCCATCTATCAACCTGTATCTTTCCAGTAGCAAAACAGTCTCATATATTCTACCATTTGTGGTGTCAGTCCTCTAATCATCTCCTTAATCAACTTTGTATCGACTCCTCTTAACAACTCCTTGCTTGTAAAATCTCTCATGTAATTTCGATGCCCTTCTTCTGTTTCCTTAATAAGCTTATCTTTTATTGTTGGTAGTGTTATCAATGCTATTGCTAATAAAATTTCTCTTTTTAAAACCATAAATTCTTCTGTTTTTTCTTCTTCTGTATCTTGCCACCTGGGGTAGATTTTCCCTCCATTTAATTCCTCTTTCAGTATTCCACTCTTTCCATTTTCAGAGATAAACCAATCACCATAAATATCAGCAATTTTAATTTCTTTATATTCTTTTTCCTCTTCGATTTTTAGGATTTTAACCACCACTTTTTCCATTTGATAAACATCTCCAACTTCTTCATCATATTTTATTGTTAAATACTCTAAGTCTTCCACCTTCTTCTCTATTCTCTCATATGTGTTTGATAATTTCTGTATTTCTGAGAATATCTTTTGCAGACTTAAAATTTATTTCTGCTGTTGAAATTGTGCCATTATCTCCAGCTAACAAACACTGCTGCTCTAGCTTGGAAAGTTTTAACAAGATTAAGCATAGATTCACAATAATGTTTTATTTTCACCTTTCTCTGGTTAAAGATATACTTCTAAGGGACATCTGTATGCTTTTCTTCTTATCACTTTCTATAAACAATCAGTGAGACCTTGGAGTGCCAAGCCAGGATAATCAGTGAGAAAAGTAAGAGTGTTTCGTTTCCAATACACAAACCTCCAGCCTCTGAGTAGCAGTGTTATTGTTGCAATCTTCTTTGTTACTTTTTGTATCTTTTTTGTATTTCAAGTAAAAAAAAAGTCAGATTCTCGAATGAGTTAGAAGAACACCCACAGTAATGAAAAAGGAGAATTTTAGTCCATAGGTTGCAAAGAATAATAAAAGAAAAAAATAAAAGAAGAAAACTTAATCCATTCGTTTTAAAAGGCTTGCATAAATTCCATCTCTGAAGATAGCATTAAAAAAACAAACCACTGTCCAAAACTATTCCAAATTTAATCTTGCCACTTATTTCTTCTGTTCTCCAATTTAAATTGGTTTAAAGTTTTTTATAGGCAATCTCTTTTAAAACGGTAAAAATTTCTCACCAGCTGGAAACACTTTCTCTTTCCATATCCTTCCGTTTTAGAGCCGCCCCAAAAAATCAGCCTAATGGCTGGATTTTTTGTCACCGGCTTGAAGAACTTCTGTTGGATCGATCCAGGACTTTGCAATGTCCCTGAGATGAGCAAGACGTATTCTTCCTGTTCACCGTCTGTGCGGGACGGTTTAGGTCTGTTTAGACCACCCAGCGGCAAAAGTATTGACGGCAATCTCAGAGCATTGAGATTGCACGTCATCTCGTCATGACATTGGCTCCTCCTTTCATCTTAGTGGTCTTTTTAGCCTTGTGCAGAAGCGTTTTAAACATAGATGGGGAAAAGAGCCCAGGGAATGCTGGGGGATAAAGGGGAACGGTGTCTTCGTCCTCTGAGAACCCCATCTCCAGATGCGCATCCTCCCCTAGGATAGATCCCACACTGACCACTGAAGGGGAAGGCGGCCTAGTGTGCTCCTGCTTACAGGAGGACCCCTGATGTTGAGGAGCAACACGAGGCCTCCCCTTCCCTTGGGGAGCTCTCTCCCTCTCTGGGATAGGCCTGTAACAATGCCCTTTGTAATGGTTTAAGTGAGCCTCTTGATGCTCTGATGCTTTTGGCTGCTGCACCAAATTCTGAGCTCTGCAGCACTGCCGATGCTCCTGGGAAGCTGCTGAGAAGAAGCCAGTCACCCCCACTTGCCCAGGGACTGGACTGAGTTCCCAAAGCCCTGAGGTAGGAGGGGAACGCTGGAACGGCTCTCCTACCACACCTTGAAACAGAAACGACAGTCTTTGAGGGCAGCAGCTGAAAATTTGATAATTTGGAGATAAGGCAATTAGTCAAATTAGTATCAGATTGAACTTTCAAACAATTTCCAGTGCTTGGACCAAAGACTGAGAGGAAACTGGAAGCCAACAGGGAAAGGAGGATACTTAAAGAAATTTCCCTCAGTCTTTGGACCAATCAGGCTTTGACAAACCCAAATGTAGCCCCTCCCGCCATCTCTACTGGAAAATTTATAAAATAACTGGAACAAAATATATTTCATAGTTTAAAGTACAACAACACCAAGCCACCAGATGTTCCTAAAAGACAACTACACAAGTAAATATATAAATACACAATCCCTAAAACAAACTTACAATCCATATATTCTATAATGAAACACTGACTGTTTTGAAATATCGCAGTGTTCCTCTAGCTTCAAAGAGATTTGTTATTTCCAATTTTCCATAGACGTTAAAATCTAAAGCACAGTATTTTTATGCTGGTTTGCTAACTGGTAGTTGCTATAACTCACTAACTGCAGGATAAGGATGCCTCACTCATCATTGTTAAAGGACATAGTTTCATGATTTTGTCCCAGCTTGTTGCACTGGCAACCTAAAATTGTGTCTAGCTAACCTAGTGGTATTTTTCTTCTTCTACTGACATAATGCTTGCATAGAAACAAAAATCAATAATTTCTTGATGATATTGCAGATCTAGGATCTAGGTCTAGGATCTGTCAAACTTCATTGTCCACCTTAAAATTGCTCCAGGCACACAATCCATTCACAGTCACTCTACACTGCATTATATCTTTAGCTCGTATTGCAATAAAGACTGGATATTACCATCAAACTGCTGTCTCACCCATTTTTCCAGCTAGCAGAACTGGGAAATGCAAGTTTTTAAATATAGATATTTCACTCATTTAGAAGAGGGCAAGGTTTTTGTTTATCCATGGCATCCCCATTTTCCTGTTAGCTTAAAAAGTAAGTGATAAAAGACCAAATACTGAGAATAACCTAATTCCCTCACCTATCACCTCTTGTTCAAGCTGGTAGGAGAAGTTGGAGATGTGATAAATAAAGCCTTTTCCCCTTCTTAATTCTCATGTAACCCTTTTGACATATATCCATCAGTTTTTCAGAAGACTACTAGATATGTCAAATAAACTGGAAGAGAATGGGGACGGGGAGGAAAGGTTTTGTAATCCCATGGAAGGATCTATGTAATTGGCAAACTAAAGACTTAGTTTCCCTTGCAATGTCTGTTGACCAGGGTTCAAAAGGAGCAAGAAATCAGGGGGGGGTGTTCTCTCTAAACATCTCACCATGGATCTGGAGTTACAGTGCCTGATCTTTAGGGCTGAGAATGGTACTTTCATTGGTCTGGATTCCCTGTCGATTGGGAGTGCACCCAATCCATTTGTAATCCAGTAAAACAGTATCAACAGCTACACAAATCCAAGGATACGGTAAGTGGATTCTGCCCTGATACAGCAATGTGTATTCTGCAGAAAGAAAGGAATTATGCCAAGCAAAGCAGACAACTTTCTTTGCAGATCAGCTAGTTCAGGTTCAGATTTTAGCAAAATATGCCTCCTAACATAGTGAAAGGTAGTGGTGGTTATTTTCTCTATTTTTTTTTCTGACAGAGAACCCAGCAACAATGTTTCTAAAATTGTCCCATATTAGATCTGTGAAGACCGCTTCTGATCTTACTGTTGAGGCAAAAGAAGACACAGCAATGAGTCTAACACAACTAAGCCAGCATACTTTTATGTCATTTCATAAACTGAGAGAAAGCATATCAGTATGGTCATGAGGTAGTACCCATAATTTCCAATGCCGTGTACTTTAATATATCCTAATTCTGAAAATATGAACATGCAACTAGCATTTTCTTTTTAAAATGTCTGTCATACATGATAGTATCAGAACTTATCCACTTTCTTTTCTTTTGCCCACTCACCTACTGCACTAAATTAAGAAGAATCTGTTTACAATGGATTAGAAGTGCTAGCATTGGCCAGAATAGAACTGCCTTATCCAGCCAAGCATCATAAACAAAGAGTACCACTGGCGGTGAAGAATCTTCCATTTATATGAATCCAAGGAAAGCGGAGAAGTAATGAAATGTAATATTGCAAGGCAAATCCAGCCTTTACATTTCAATCCAAGTATGAAAGAATGAAACTTGCACTCTAATGTCATGGCAACTGTTTTGTCATTTTGGCATTATAGTCAGTCCTTGCCTAATGACTGCTTTGTTTAGCAACCATTAGAAGTTACAACAGTGCAGAAAAATTGACTTGATGTACCTTTATACTTACATCATCACACTTTCACTGTGGTCACCTAATTGATGAGTATTTACAACCATCACAGTATCCTGTGACTGATTATCTGATCACCATCTGTGCACTTCACAGCTAGCCTCCAATAAGTAGAAAATCTGGCAGTAAAATAACAAGTCATGGTCAATGATTTCTTGCTTAATATTTGCAGATAATTTGCCTAACAAGCTCAATGCAAATTAGGTCACAAGCCCATCAAGGTCATGCAAGGTCTTCCTTAACAAAATATGATTTAGCAATAAACTTGTTGGTCTCAATTATGGTTGTTAAGCAAGAACTATCACCATATTTTATGGAGTATAAGACGCTTTTTGGGGAGGAAAATAAGAAGAAAAAAATTCTACCTTTGCCTATCAGCATCCATGGTATTCAGCTGACATATGGTAACAAGGTCAGCCAATGAATAAGCATAGCAACTAAATCAGCCAATGAGGGCTATTTGGACTCTGAAATTTGCTGTGTGAGCAACAAGGAAACAGGAAGGAGCCTGGCTTAGCCGAGAACTGAAAGTGAAATTGTTTGTTTTGCTTGTATTTATTGCCACCTTGGAAAACCTGTTTTTGGTAATGTATTGTATACTATTATTATTTTGAATTCTGCTGAATCAATTACTGTGCGTCTTATACTCCGAAAAACATGCTATCTCAAGGGATAGTTTTATTTGGGAAAGACTTGGGAGACAGGGATGCAAGAGATGCACCTGGGGAATGGTCAGATAAGAGACAGCATAGCTTGCAACTGGATAGTGGACAGGACAAGAGGCTCTAAATTATCTCTTACCATCCACTATGCTCCAGCTGCTCAGTTGAGCATTGAACAGGCGCCGTACACTCCGTGTATGTGCGCATAAGCCCCAAAACCAGTAAGGAGTGTGGGCAGGCAGGTGGTCCCTCCGGAGCATCGTACTGGAACGGTACCTGGTGCTCCCGGCAGGCACCGGTATGCCCGTACCAGGGCGTACCGGTTGTAAGCCATCACTGGTGTAGTTAGTAAATCATCGTATCTTGCCTTAACTTAAGTTTAGTTCCCTAGGAGTATTGTAGATTTGTTCTAGTTTTCCCTTAGAATATAACTGAATAATTGTTGTTTTGTACAAATTAATTAATTAAAATTAAAATTAATGCCCATTAAAAAAGCATGTTTGCAGCAAACAAGGTTATAAAATCTGGTATAGTCACTTAACAGCCATCACAACTTACATCAGTAATTCTAGGCTCAATTAGAGGTATAAATAAATAAAATCAACTGGTGAAGACATGGGTGAAGACAATGTTTGCCAGAATGGCCAAAAATTATTATAATGGGCATACTGGGAGGAAGAAATTTTCATCTAAAATCGAAGATAGCTTCTATCCATCCACATAAATTAGGCCCTCAATCATTTGGGGACATTTGATATTACAGCCATTCTCACAAAGCAGAGCTATATCTAATACATACTGATCTTGATATTCTGCTATGTCTTAATTGTTTATTAATTGTTGTTATTGTTGTTATTTTACCTTCTCTACTCTGAAATAATAATTTTCATTTTTTTAAAAAAATAAGCTGTATAATAAAAGCACATTGTTACTTTTCTTATAACTGAGAAAAGAAATGATAGGAGATAAGACGACAGGAGTAGACTAGTCCTCTCTAAGATTCACAGTGCCCGTGAAGCAAAAACAGCTTGTTATTGTTAATTATTAGCTTTGCCCAATTGTATATGTCCTACATCACTAGTAACTGAATGACAGCAAGATAATCCTTGCTGTCCATTTCAGCTCCTTTTAATTAAGTGCTGCTTTAGAAAATAACTATTAAGCTCTATATAAAAAGAGGTCAAAATATGAGATTAGCAAAAGATTGTAAATAAATATATCTGCTTATGTGAACAGTTAGAAATAAAATTCTCACATAAAATATAAATACAGTACCTGTTCAATAACGGAAAAGACAGAAACAGATTTATGTTTATTCTTCTGGTGAAGTTGTTGCTGATGAGCAAATTGAAGACCCCTGTTCTTGTTTCATTTTAGCTTCAGAGAAGATTTGAATAACACTCCTTAAAGGAAAGTGTTTCACACCTCTCTAAAGTAGGAAATCTGGTTAATAACAACATTAATAACAGAAATGGATCTGTGCAGCAATTTGTTATCTTTGTTAGGGCTCTTAAGATAAGTAAGGTCTGACACGGTTAGTTCTTAGAAAGGGAACCTAAAGGACATATTTGGAAATTGAGAAAAATAACATAAAAAATCAATGGCACTTAACACTTCTATAGTTACCAGTAAAAGCTGGCGATTTTTCCAGATCTGTTCTCAATAAATAAACTTAGTAACAAATATGATGGACCTTTTGGCCTGTTGAAACTATACTATTTTACAAGTGTCTAAGCAGATGAATGAGGCTTTACATTTTGTAGGTGATTCTACTTTATTTTTATTTAAGTGCTTGTATCCAATTCCTTTTTCTTGGCCTTATCTTAAAAGTTTTCAAGATAGAAAACCAGTAAATCACTTGTTAATAACCCTTTATGAATGCTGATGCTTTCTTAACATCAAATGTATCCATTTTTTTGGTCTTTCTCTCAAACAGCATGATTTTTCAGGCAGGATGATAATACACATTGGAAAGCTGCTGAGCGTTAATTTCTACCAGGAAAATAGCTGTTAAAGGCACAGAACCTCTCCGAGACAGTGAAAGAAGGTGCTAAGCTTGTAGATAATGTATAGCTTGGATTTTGCAATAAAGAAAACATTCCAGCAGAAATGATCATAAAATAAATAATTTTATTATTATAACAAATTTGGAATCAGACACATGGATAGTTGGGAAATGAACATGCTTGGTTAATTCATTAGCTGAATGCAGAGACATTCCAAAAACTATACTGACTCTTGAAGCTATTACTGGGATGTTATATCAGATGATCAGCATCCTGAGAACGGCTTCAAAGCTCAATCTATACCTTTACTGGCCAAGTTGCCTCTTTCAAGACTTGCTTATTCATAGCCAGATCTATTGCATTTAGAAAATTTAGGATTTTATTTTAATATTCTTCTCCTAAAGAATCATGTCTCTATATCTGTACATCTGTTCAGTGCCAGTGAACTAGTGTAAACAGGAATGTACATTAATATGTTTTTAGAATTCACTGAATATACAAACCTATTATAATTACATAGTGAAGTAGAGGAAATGGGATGGAGTAAGCAAACTAAATAAAAGCAGCAAGCCATAAAATTCACAGCATGCTTTTTCTCTTATCCAATGTGCAGAATTGTGATATAGGAAAATGTGCTGGTGTTATAAATATGTATTATATGGGTATTTTTACTGCTAAAAGTTTTGAGGAAACAATCTTATTGTGCTGTATGCTTATTTAGAGAAATGTTTGTCAACTACAAATTTTACAAGCTAAGCCCAATTGTTATACTGTGTTTCCCCAAAAATAAGACATGTCCTGAAAATAAGGCCATGCCAGATTTTCAGGATTGACAAAAATATAAGCTCTCCCCTGAAAATAAGCCCTAGTGAAAGGATGAGTTTAGCCAGAACAGGGGGCAGCCCTTCCCTTCCCTTGTCACCTCAGGGCTTCTTGGCCCCTTAATCAGATCAGCTGAGCTGCTCCATTCACAAAACAGCTGATTCGCGGGTGCTGCTCAGGCCTTTGCCTCCAGCAAACGCCAGT
Organism: Natrix helvetica; assembly: GCF_964273705.1. Lineage (NCBI taxonomy): Eukaryota > Metazoa > Chordata > Lepidosauria > Squamata > Natricidae > Natrix > Natrix helvetica. The sequence continues at coordinate 91,079,679 of NC_138554.1, forward strand.
TGCTTTTGCAGCCAATTGTGGCTGCATAAGCCAGAGGCCAAGCAACACAACCCAAATGCCTCATGTCCTCCTTACCTAACGGTGACAGTCACAGCAGGCAATTCCGTTCAAGTAAGGCATGGAAATCAATACACCTGGGAAATCTGAAGAAGCTCTGCGAGGAGACGCCGCTGCTGATGTGCAGGAAATGTGCAGCTGACCTTAATGGGGACACTAAAGAGATAGGTCAAGGCAGTTGTGATAATGATGACTCAAATAAGCAGGGGATCATGGTCCAAAACGAAGAACTTTCTTCGGAAAGGTGAAAAGGGGAACCAGGTATCACACATCAGTCGCAGAAGAAGATCAAGGTATGTAAAAAGAGAAGTCACCTTCTGGTTGGTGATTCAATCGTAAGAGATGTTAATTTAGGAGAGGATAAGGAGGTTTTAAAAGAGGTCAGGTGTCTGCCAGGTGCTACTGCCAGCAGAGACAAGAGGCGTATTCTTAAGATAGTCAAGAATGCAAGTAAGGACTGTGACGTTGATGCTATTATACATCTTGGCACTAATGATCTATCCCAGAAAGATGTACTTTCTGTGCAGAATGATTTCCAGAACTTGGGGTATGAACTTAATAGTATAGGTTGTAGGCTTATCTTTTCAGAGGTTTTACCTGTATATAAGGAACAAAAAGGGAAGGGCCAGCGTGTAGCAGAGTTTAATGTTTGGCTAAAGGAGTGGTGTAAAAGGGAAGGCTTTGGTTTTATTAGTCATGAAGCCTGTAGCTGGTCCAATGAAAAACTGTACAAAAGAGATGGGTTGCACCCATCCAAGAAAGGAACTGAGTTACTTGGCATTAAATTCACAGATTTTCTTGATAAACATTTAAACTGAAGAGCGGGGACAGAGAATTAATAGATACAGAACATCTCTGTCCCCAGCAAACTAAAATTCATAGGGTTATAAATGCATGTAACATAGATGCATGTGTGTGGGTAAGATTATCACTCCTGCTGTCAAGCAAAACCAAGCATGTAATAGTGATTGTCATACCATGTGCATGAATCACACAAGTGGCAAGAAAATAGGGGCAGTCAGGCATAATACAGGTTATGTAGACAGTAAACACAAGGTCAATCAAAATGGACTCAAATGTCTATATACCAATGCACAGAGTATGAGGAATAAACAGGGAGAATTAGAAATTCAAGTAAAAGAGGGCAGATATGATATTATTGCCATTACAGAAACTTGGTGGGATGAAACTGACAAATGGAACATACAGCTAGAAGGATTTAAATTATTTAAAAGAAATAGACCAAATAAAAGAGGAGGTGGAGTTGCACTATATATAAGAAATAACTATGTGTCTACAGAAATAGAGCACAACAATAATGAGAACTATCTTGAATGCATTTGGGTCAATATTAAAGGTTGTGGGGGAAATGACATTGCCATAGGTCTATACTACAGGCCACCCAACCAAGCAGAGGAAGAAGATGAACTTTTTGCTAGTCAGCTAACTAAGGTATGTAGGAAGCACACCACAATAGTAATGGGAGATTTTAACTACCCTGACATCAACTGGGAAACAAACTCTGCACCAAGTGGAAGATCCAACAGGTTCCTAACAAACCTAGCAGACAACTTTGTTTTCCAAAAAGTAGAGAAGGAAACAAGGGGATCAGCCATACTGGACTTAATTCTCACTAACAGAGAGGAAATGATAGAAGGTGTTGAAGCCATAGGAACCCTGGGGGCAAGTGACCATGCAATATTGGAATTCAACATTATCCAAACACAAGTAGTAGAACAAAGTCAAACTAGAGTCTTGGACTTTAAGAAAGCTAATTTCAATAAACTTAGAGAGAGCTTGGGAAAAATTCCATGGATGAGAATCCTCGAGGGGAAAACAACTCAAGAAGCTTGGGAAATTTTGAAAAATGAGATTAGAAAAGCCCAGTCTAACACAATACCAATGAAGAAGAAAAACAACAGCTCCCAAAAGAAACCAGCATGGCTGCATAAACAACTATCTGACAAACTGAAAGACAAAAAAAGTAAGTATAAAAAGTGGAAGGAGGGGGACATAACTAAGGCAGAATATCAGCAAATAGCCCGAGCCTGTAAAGATGAAGTGAGGAAAGCTAAGGCTCACAATGAAGAAAGGCTTGCCATAAAAGTAAAAATTAACAAAAAAAGCTTCTTCCAACATGTTAAAAACAAGAAAAAAGTTAAGGAAACAATTGGTCCATTGCTAGGAGAAAGTGGCAAGAAGGTGACAAGCAACAGGGAGAAAGCAGAACTATTTAACTCATGTTTTGCATCTGTCTTTACACAAAGGGATAAAACAGTCCAACCTATCAAAAGCAGCACCACAAAATTAGGAACACAAATTGAAATAGGGAAGAAAATGGTAAGTGAGCACCTGTCTACCCTAGATGAGTTCAAATCACCAGGACCGGATGGATTACACCCCAGAGTTCTGAAGGAACTAGCAGACGAGATCTCAGAACCACTGAATTATATCTTTCAGAGATCCTGGAACACCGGGGAACTACCAGAGGACTGGAAAAGAGCTGATGTGGTTCCCATCTTCAAAAAAGGGAAAAAATTAGATCCAGGAAACTACAGACCTATCAGCCTAACCTCAATACCAGGAAAGATTCTGGAAAAAATAATCAAGCAACGAATTTGCGAACACCTAGAAGCAAACAAAGTAATAGCCAAAAGTCAACATGGATTTGTCAAAAACAGATCATGCCAGACTAATCTTATTGCATTCTTTGATAATGTGACAAAATTAGTGGACCAGAGGAATGCCGTTGATATAGTTTACTTGGACTTCAGTAAGGCTTTTGATAAGGTAGACCATAACCTACTACTAGATAAAGTAGAAGAATGTGGGTTAGACAGCATCACCACCAGATGGATTGGTAACTGGCTGACCAACCGCACTCAACGTGTAGTTCTCAATGGAACTGCATCTACATGGAGGGAAGTATGCAGTGGAGTACCCCAAGGCTCTGTTTTAGGCCCAGTACTCTTCAACATCTTCATCAATGATTTGGATGAGGGAATAAATGGGGAACTCATCAAATTTGCAGATGATACCAAGCTGGCAGGAATAGCCAACACTCCAGAAGATAGGCTTAAGATACAGAAGGATCTTGACAAACTTGAACATTGGGCACTATCTAATAAAATGAAATTCAATGGTGAAAAGAGTAAGGTTCTACATTTAGGCAACAAAAACGGAATGCACAGGTACAGTATAGGTGATACCTTACTCAGTAGTAGTAACTGTGAAAGGGATCTTGGAGTCCTAGTGGACAACCATTTAAATATGAGCCAGCAGTGTGCAGCAGCTGCCAAAAAAGCCAACACAGTTCTAGGCTGCATCAACAGAGGGATAGAATCAAGATCACGTGAAGTGTTAATACCACTTTATAATGCCTTGGTAAGGCCACACTTGGAATACTGCATTCAGTTCTGGTCGCCACGATGTAAAAAAGATGTGGAGACTCTAGAAAGAGTGCAGAGAAGAGCAACAAAGATGATTAGGGGACTGGAGACTAAAACATATGAAGAACGGTTGCAGGAACTGGGTATGTTTAGCTTAAGAGAAAGAAGGACTAGGGGAGACATGATAGCATTATTCCAATATCTCAGAGGTTGCCACAAAGAAGAGGGAGTCAAACTATTCTCCAAAGCACCTGAGGGTAGAACAAGAAGCAATGGGTGGAAACTAATCAAGGAGAGAAGCAACTTAGAACTGAGGAGAAATTTCCTGACAGTGAGAACAATTAATCAGTGGAACAGCTTGCCTCCAGAAGTTGTGAATGCCCCAACACTGGAAGTCTTTAAGAAGATGTTGGATAGCTATTTGTCTGAAACGGTATAGGGTTTCCTGCCTAGGCAGGGGGTTGGACTAGAAGACCTCCAAGGTCCCTTCCAACTCTACTATTGTATTGTATTGTATTGAAATCCCACCCCACCTTTCACCAGGATGAAGGCAACACAAATGCTGCCTTCAGCCACCTCTTTATCCTGGTGAAACTCCTCTTTGAAAGGATGATCCGCAGGTGGGGGGGGGGAGATTTCCTGCACTTCAGCAGCAGCGTCTCCTCACAAAACTTCTTCCGATGTCTCAAGTGTATGGATTTTCATGCCTACAGGAGGTCGCTTCTCACCTGCATATTCACACTGAAAGCTCAAAATGGGGCATTTTTGTAAATGGCTTGAAAATGTGGAGGATATTCCTGCCTCTCACCCTTTTCCTTTTTTTTTTTTTTTGTAACAAGTTTTTATTGGTTTTTACAAATTTTTTCAAGGAAAAGGGGTTAAAAAAGGTATAGAAAATTTTGACAGCTATATCATGCGGGGGAAAGTAGTCCCCCCAAATCTCACAACTTTTACAAAGAAAAATAAAAAAACATCAACATTTGAATAAACATTGGCAGTTTTTGGATTTTACACTAAGTCATCAGTATATTCAATCATTTTTTAATATCATTTCCATAAAGTTACATTATAACAATTGCAATAATGTTTCAAATCACTTTTGTGACCTGAGTCTTCTAGATGTTGCATCCTCCTCCCCTCCCCCCGTCTGCTGGCAGAGCCTCGGCCCCTCCCTCCTTCATTTCTTGTGTACTATCCCCTCTTTCGTCTAGGAGAGCATTATGTTTTTTAGTGAAAGCCTCCACCTCCACAACTGTGATAATTCTAATTCTTCTGCCCTCCCAGAAAATCAGCATACCTTCTGGCAATAACCACCTGAACCAGACTCCTTTATTATATAATTTCTTTGTTAAAGAGGAATATTTCTTCCTCTTATCTCTTAATTTCTTTGGAATCTGTTTAAGAATGGTTATTTCTTTGTCTTTATATTTTAGTGGTCCCACCCTTTGAGCTCCTAGAACCTCATTTCTTGTAGTCTTTCTAAGAAATTTAACATAGACTTCCCTTGGAACATTGTGTGTTCTAGCGTATGCTGAGTTGATCCTGTAAATCAGGTCAATATCCCACCACAGCTGCTGTTTATCTCTTTTAATGTATTCTGCTAAAATTGTAGTCATAATCTCCTTAAGATCTTCATTCTCGGTTTCTGGCAAGTTTTGAAATCTAAGGAAAACAAGACATCCTTTCAAATTCCATCTTTATCTTATGATTTTCAAATTCTATATTCCCCCTCTGGATTGTCTTAACCTCCTCCCTCATCCCAACCGCGCCCTCCTCCAGTACATCTATTCTCTGTTTATTTTGTGTGGTTTGTTGTTGTGTTTCTCTGAGCTGGTCATTTAGATCTGTCAGTTGTTTTTTCAATTCGTCCTGTCCCTTTAAAAGAGATTGAAGCATTTGGTGAACAGATAAATCCTTTGAGCTCTCTTCAGGCGCTTTAGGTTGTAGAAATGAAACCAATTGTGTCTTTTGGGTGATCAGGCTGGACGTGGAAGATGTCGGGGCCGAAGATGCCTTATCAGGCGGTAATTTTTTAGGACCCATCATGAAACTCAGAGATAGTTATGCGTCTGTGCAAAGAAATGGCGTCTGTGGAGAAGCACAGCCGGGAGAGATCACAAGGCAGGCAAACCCAGAAGAGAATGTTAATCTTCCAATGCAGCTCCAGGTCAAATAGTTAAATCAAAATATTCCAAATCCAAGGGAAATGCGTAATAGGAGAGGCTCCTGGAGGTCTCTGGAGTGGAAACTAGTTCAGAGCCATAAAATCTTCCAAACCTCTCACCCTTTTCCGAAGGTCAGCACAGGATAAGAGACAAAAATCCTCTCTCCCCATTTTCAAGCAGTTTGCAAAAACACCCCATTCCAAGCCTTCACATTATCCAGGATTGCAGGATTGAAGGCTTGAATGGGGCATTGTAGGAAACAGCTTGAAAATCGGGAGAATTTTGTCTCTTATCCTGTTTTCAGTCTGTGCTGACCTTCAGAACAGGGTGAGAGGCAGGAATATCCCCCTCTACATTTTCAAGCCGTTTGCAAAAACGCCCCATTTTGAGCCTTCAGCATGTTCCAGAATTGCAGGATTGAAGGCTCGGAATGGGGCATTTTTGCAAATGGCTTGAAAATGGGGAGGGGAGATTTTCCTTTCTCTTACCGTTCTGAAGCTCAGCACAGACTCAGAGCAGGATAAGAGGCAAAATCCCCCCCCTTTTTTTCCTGGCAATCGTTCTTTCCTTGGGACCTCAGCACAAATGGACATCCCCCAAATGCTCTTATCCTAAGCTTCCTCTGCATCTGTGCAGAGCTCCCAAGTAAAGGATGGTGTGTGGGTGTTTGAGAGAGAGATCCCTAACCCCACCTCCCTCCACTAACCTGATTTCCTGCTCCATTCTCCACTGCCATGTGCAGGGCAAGAAAAGTAGTTTGTGGGACTACTTCCAACTTCCCGAGATCTTTTTTTTTTTTTTGCAAGAACTTGGAAGGTATTTTCTGGTATTTTTTTACCATAAGCACACAGTCTACTTTTCTTGTCCTGCATGTGGAGCGGAGAATGTAGCTGAAAAGCAAGTTAGTTAAAGGGATGTGGCTGCCTTGGGGGGAGTGCGTGTGTGTGTGTGTGTATGTGTTCTGCCAGGAAGAGCCCCCCGCAAGGCCAGAGCAGCACAGTCAGCTGTTAGGCGGCCAGCAAGCAGGACAGGCGAAGGCCAGGATGCAAGGAGAACTTGGGTGGCCGCAGGTAAGCAGGTGGTGGGACGAGAGGGTGGGGCTGGCGGGTTTGCTGCCTCCTGCACCTGAAAAATAATAAGACCTCCCCGAAAATAAGGCCAGCCCCTTATATGGAGGGTCAAAAGAAAATTAGACCGTCTTATTTTCAGGGAAACACAGTAGGAATCCTATATGGGATTCCCTTTTTCTCTAGAATCTGAATTTGTCATTCTGGCCCATTTTTTTCAGTAAGTGTGGATCAATATGGATTCACTTCAATCTCATTGAGATGTCCCAAAGCAATGTGGATCAATAAAGAATTGAAAAAGTATATAGATACCATAGAATTGGGCTGTAAGAGACCTTGGAAGTCTTCTATTCCAACCCTCTTCATAGGATAGGAGTCCTTATTTTATCCCAGACAAATGGTTGTCCAATTTGATTCTGGAAAATTTCCAGTGAAGGGCCACCCTCAACTCTGGCTGTTCCACTGATTGATTGTTCTGTCAGGAAATTTTTCTTAGGATCTTTCTCTGACAAACTTCCATCCATTGCTTCTTCTCCTGCCCTCGGGTGCTCTGGAAAATAAATCGATCCCATCTTTCCCGTAAGTATTGGAAGATGGCTATCATGTCATCCCTAATCCTCCTCTTAGGCTAAACATAGCTGGTTCCTTTAGCCATTCATCATATGGTTTAGCTTCCATTTCCCTTATCATCTTTGTTGCTCTTTTCTGTACTCTTTCTTGGCACCTTTTTTGTATTGTGGTGATCAGAACCTAGACACATTATTCCAACTGTGGCCTTAATTTAATGTTAATCATTAGAATTTGAAAACAGATTAAAATTTATACAACAATTGCTGAATTATAAAATTATGGAACACACTTTTACAATCATGAGCTAAAATACTGTATCGATGGATATAAATTGAAGAATAATTCAGTTGTGATTTAATTAGGCTGTTTCTTGGCTTACTAAACGTGAGAGGACTGAGAGAAAGTATACTTTCATCCTGTAGAAATCAACAGAATGTAAATTAGTCATAGGCATTTCAAAAAATTGTGCAGCACCTGTCTCCCAACTTCCCCAGAGAAAAGAGAAAAAACAGGCTAAGGAAGACAAGTAACCTTGAAAAAGATGCTAATGGGAAAGTTGCAAGGATAATCACTAAAAATATAGGGGAATACACGGATCATCAATATAGTTGACAACGCTTTAAGATATAGTACTAGGAAAAATCGCATCATATTTATCAGAAGGAACTGATTAATCTCTGGAAGGATTGAACTATACCTACTACAAGACATGGATTATATTTGAAGATAAAGAAATTAAGTAATAGAACATTAGATATTCACATCATTATATTTATATGCATGCACACTCTTATTTTTACATATTATTTTGCAAAATGAAACCAACTTTTAGTCTTGCTAGGGGAAAGCATGTATTGCTCAAAATATCACCGAATATGAATTTATTCTTGATCTTTTTATACAATAATGTACAAAAATAATACAGGCAAATAATCTCATTTTAATGTTGATTAAGATTTCAACAGAAATATTTTACCTTAATGATGAAATACACACTCTAAAATGATTTTCATTTAACAAAAGTATAATTATTTTAACAAACATTAGAAAAAATAATATGAACCACAGAAATAAGAATACTTTAGAAAAAGATATCCACTTGAATGTTGATTACAAAATCTAAAATTAAAGTTTTTTCATCTTAGGTCAGAAAGCTAAATGTCAATATTTTTTGGAAGATATTTCAGTTTAGTAGTCCTTCAACAATAGGCCTGGAAAAGAAAGAACAGAAAATAACTGTCAATCTGAATGGCTATTGGAAACCTGTAACAATTATTTTCAAACAATGTACTTAATATGAAAATATACAGCTTGAATCCCCAGAGCTACATACAACCACTCAAAATTCTTCAAAAACAACCACAAATTTATTTATTTTCAATATGATAGAAACAGGAAATGAGTAAATTCATTTGGCATAATCATATTCATTTTAATAATTCAATATAAATTATATTATATTTGGTCTTTGTCCTGTCTTACCTTTTCACATGAGGTCCTAAGGCAGTGGTTCTCAACCTGCGGGTCGGGACCCCTTTGGGGATCGAACGACCCTTTCACAGAGGTCGCCTAAGACCATTGGGAAACACATATTTTTGAAAAAATACGGAAAACATAAAATAATCTTATGGTTGGGGGTCACCACAACATGAGGAACTGTATTAAAGGGTTGCAGCATTAGGAAGGTTGAGACCCACTGTCCTAAGGTAAATTCAAAGTTCCTCTCAAAAATTATTACCCCAGATTTAACATACTGGTATGTTCCTTTTCTCAAGTATCTATTTTTACTATTTTCTTAAGAGGGGATCAGTTTTCTATACTCAATAATGTGCCCTATATTTCCTAGACTGTTTTAAATTAAATTCCCTATGTAGTGCAAAATATGTATTTACTTCCAAAAATCAAATATGTTTAAAAAGAACTTTAACAGTGAAAGGTAGCAATAAAACAGTAGACTACACCAGCAATAATACAATAAAAACATATCCAGTACATTAGAAACATTAAATAAACTAAAAATTAAGAAAAATATTTAAGAATAATTAATGTTCATATTATATAGAACTACTTTGCTTTCTTTCCTTTCCTTCCTCCTTTTTGTTAATGATGATACTTCCTTTCATAGGTATGGAAGGGACAGACAGAACTTAAAAATTATTATCACTGAATTGAATTGATCAGCAAGATATAACAAAACAAGATTATATATTGTATGACAGCATACATTCCTTTCCAGCAATCAGAAAACAATTAAGTTGGACAACATAATGTAATTTTAGTTCTGTTAAAATGCAGATATTTGGAAGTTTAAATTGCTAATGATGGTTGCATTACAACAATCAGTTACATATTTAAAATCAAGATCTGTTGTCAAAATCAAAATATTATTTGTTAGTCACTCAAAAGATAAGATGAAAACCCTTATCAAATTCCAAACAAAATTAAAAGATAATGTTTCCAAGACAGATTTTTTTTAACCTCAGAATAATTTAGATTTCAGAATAATTCTGAAACAAGGACAATATGAAGAAAAATTGAGGAATGAACTTGTTTTACTTAAAGCCAATGAACAGCCAGGGCTGTTTTCCAAAAATGAGTTAATTGAACTCAATTTAGTAACAATGTAAATGTTGGTACAATGACAGATAACCTTTGGAATAGATTAGAAAAAATACTGTTGATAGCATATGATGGACATTTGATTTCAGTTGTAGGAATGAATCAGAACAAACTAGAAAAATCTGAATAAATTAATCAATAAATAAATTATTTATCTATACTTATATTTATCTATGCAAGACAAAATATAAAAGGCATTAATATGTACATTCGCCCCATTTGACCAGAACCTTCTGTTCCACAAGTTGGTGTGGTGACTTTTAACACACTACATATCAATGCCAGCATTAGTTTACTACAAAACATAATGTCTAACTTGCCACTCACACACACATTTCACATTTGGCTTGTAGGAGGGAAATGAGAAGAAAAAAAGTTAATTGACCACAGAGCCAGATCTTTGTCTATTAGTCAACAACTGATAACTACAAGAAAAAGATACAATTTGTCCCATTACCAATGAGTTCAGTGTTCATCATGGCAAAATATAGATTGCTTAAAAGCAGCAGGCCAGGTTCAATACTTGTACCATTCCTTCTATGTTCTCATGCAAGTGCTAGAGCTGTGTTTCAGCAGCAGAAGCAGCAGAGCTATGCAGTCATAGTTCTGAGAAAAGTATGCAACAAGCAAATGCCCTGGAGATTTACATTTCAAATGGAAGGGATGACAAACATTTCCAAAAGAATCAGCATGTTTTGGGTGCCTAAAAAACTCTTGCTATTAACTATGGACAGTATACTCAGATTCTAATGCAAAGAAATATGCTGAACTTCCAAGAAGGTTCCACATCCATTTGCACTATTAAGGTGATCCAAAAGGCACAAATATACCTCCAAGTGGCCTCTACAACTGTGACAGAGAGTGCTACCAACCAAATGGCTTCAAGCAGGGGTGGGTTCTGACTGGCTTTATTGCTGGTTCACTCGTGTTCGTGCTTTGCGCGTTGTGTGCGCATGTGCAGTTTAATTAAAATTGTTCTGCACATGCGTAGAACTCCAAAACAAGATGGCAGCAGCGACTAGGCCGCCATACCACTACTGATTCAGCCAAACCAGACCGAACCAGTAGGAACCCACCTCTGGCTGCAAGGAATATAAATCCTTCCATTCTCCACCATTCAGTTCAGAACTGAAGAAGTTTCCTGAATAAGAAGTGAAATGTTTTCAAGGAAAAAGAAAGAAAGTCCAGTTGCCTTTTGAAAAAGTACCTTTGTAACTGTCACTTTGCCACTGAAAGTGTAAAGGAAACCATAGCCCAGGAAATTCAAATACTTACCAATCACCCAGAATTTCCTTCTCGGATGGGTGTTTATAAAACCATAAAGACAGCTTTTATTTTCTTTCTGTTTTGGGGTTTCCAGAGGTTGCCTGGAACCAAAAAGAAGTGAAAGGAAGTCAGAAGCAACAGGGACAGATCTAGGGCAACTGGTGAGAAGAAAAATATTATGCCAAATATAAACTTACCTCCTATATTTAAAATGGATTCTCCAATTTCAGGACCATCTGCCCTAACATAAACCTGTATAACAGTTAGAATAGTCAAGAGTATTTTCATCATCTGTGTTTATTAGCAGAAGTTTGATTACTAGCATCAAGGAGAAATGATTGCAGCCAAGGCTTTAGCATAAGTAATAAGATTGAATAACTGATTTCTCCAGTATTAATAGTTGTGAGAAACTAGTTTCCAGCCCTCTCCTTAGAAATTATATTTGATCTGCTAAATCTAAGACAAGTGTACTCTGAAGAATAGAAGATCTTCATTGCACTAGATGAAGCCAGAATTGGCCACAATTGGCCTCCACAATTAGATGGAGGTGGAACCCTCACTGCTGGCTAAAATGTATTACGATTTTGCATGATTTAATTTTGCACTATGAAATGTTATTCTGATATTCTTCTAATAGAATTATAGGCAGTTTATTGCTATAAATGTGATATTATTTGGATTAGTATAGATCAGTGCTTCTCAAATAGTGGGGCGGGCCCCCCAGGGGGGGCACGAGGCTCCGTAAAGGGGGGCTCAGCTCAAATTATTTTATATATTTTTGTTTTGCAGGTTAAAGTTTTTTTTAATATTGTGTTCCTTTAAATCCTGTGCTCCTTTAAATCTTTTCTGCTACAGTTAATAAAGCTATTCTTTGTTGTAAATTGATCCACATTTCTTTCTTTTTTTATTCTCTTATACGTTAATAAGGATACAGTGTTATGCAGAGGTGTACTTATAACAATTTTATAGACAAATGATACTATTTACAGTCGCGCGGGGGGCGCGAAATGTTTTCTTCTTCCTAGGGGGGGCATGACAGAAAATAATTGAGAAGCACTGGTATAGATAAATGTATTTTCACAAGAACCTCAGCTATGATTCCATTATACAAAGATTTTGAAAAAAGAAAAAAAATTCTACTTCTTTGAAGTTTATCTCTAAGAAAGATTTAAAAAAACTTCTGGAAAATTGTAACAGATAGGTCTTCATTCATCCTATTCATTTGATTTTATTGAACAAAAATGTTTCAGTTGTACATTTTCTCTAAAGGATTGTATTTCAACAATGTGTTCGATTGTACATTCATTTTTAGAATAACTGAGTGTTTTCTTAGCCAAGCACAAAACTTGCTTCCTACAAAATAAAATTCAAGATAATACAAAGGATAAAGAAGAAGCATACATGCATACATGCATACATGCGTCAGGGACACAAGCTGCACCAAGAGGGCCAGAGGAGAAAGCAGCTCCTCACACATGGAGACACAGCCATGGGCATGGCTCGCTGGTGGGGGAGCGGCTGTGGGGGCCAGTCAACTGGTCGCTCCTGCATCTCTCCCTGTGGCTGGCGCTGCTGCTGCTGCTCTTCTGGGGCAGTGGGGATGCACAGGAGCTCAATCCGTGCGGGAGGAACATCTGTCTGGCACCGGGGTAGGCGTGCCAGGTAGGAAGCAGTCTTAGCAGAAGGGGAGGAGGAGCTGTGCTGGCTTATTCTGGGTAGCATGCTGGGGCCACCCAGCTGGCCTTTGTGCATACATGTGTGCCAGAAACCAGAAAACCAGGTGGCTGGTGCGCATGCTTTAAATCATGATTTAAATCATTGGTAAAAAGGCTTGATTTAAATCAACTCAATTTAAATCATAATTTTTAAAGAGTAACTGTCATCTCTGTCCCACAGTAGCTCCTCCTCTCACCCTCTGTTGACTCACCAACAGTCCCATTCATTTTAATGGGATGGCTGGTGATGGGGCAATGATACAACAAGGTGAGGGACATGGTGAGCAGCAGATGAGTGGATGCCCACTAACAGGCGTTGCCATGATGAATCTGAAATGATAGGTGCTATTTAAATGTAAGGACTCATTCTTGTTGGTACTTAGAATCTTTAATATTATTATTTGAAAACAAAATGAAGGTTTCTTATTTAACTTGCAGATTGGATTCATTGAATGTGTTTACAAAAAATGTAAATATTGCAGAATGTACAGCCTTCTCCAAAAGCATTTTATTAAAATAAATTTGATTTTAAAAAATCCAATTTTAATTTAAAAAATCTGATTTAAAATTTTAAAATCCATTTTTTAAAAAGAAAATTAAAATCATCCTTTTTTATCCACCCTGCTTCATTGCTAAGGTAGAGTTCACGATATCTCCATTTGTAATCTAATGCCTTAGCCATTACACCAAACTGGCTTTGTAAGGCCATTCTTTAAATCAATTATCTAAACTCATTTTCACATATTTTATTAAGTTTTCAAGATTTTTTGTCAGAGAATATATATTTATTTACAACACATCTGGGATTTCAAAGTTATGGTAGGCTGTCCTTCCTTCAATATTTACTACTATTATTAGTCTTCTCATTGTTCCTATCACCCATTTCCTCCCCACTTATGACTGCCAGACTGTAACTTTGTTGCTTGTATCCTTACGATTTATATTGATATTGTTTCCTGATTGCTTATTTGTACCCTATGACTATCATTAAGTGCCGTACCTTGTGATTCTTGATGAATGTATCTTGTCTTTTTATGTACACTGAGAGCACATGCACCAAAGGCAGATTTCTTCTGTGTTCAATCACACTTGACCAATAAAGAATTCTATTCTATTCTATTCTATTCTATTCTATTCTATTCTATTCTATTCTATTCTATTATTTCATTCTATTATGTACTTATATGCTTAAGTATCAAATAATTAAAACAAATAGAAATTCTTCTATTTCCTTTGCTGTTGTTTCTCCTGTTTAGAAATTATACATAATTGTTCTGTTTTTGCACCTAAATGCTTGAAAGCACCTTTTGGTCTTTGAATTCAAAGCACTGAATATCCCAGTTATTAGATACATTCTTAACTTGTCTGCTTTATATTGCACACATTCCTAATGGTCAATGTTTTTAAATGTTAAATCAGGGACAAAACTTTTTCCCTTTCTTTCTTTGCTAATGTACGTTGTTTGAATTCATCTCCAAATACATGCCTCAGGCCTGAAACTGATGCCTAGCAATATTTTGGCAAGGAAAGTAAAAAAAGCATATTTGAAAATCAATCTACCTACTAATTAAAGTGATTACATCTACTAGTTAATTTGTTTCCAACTGTGAATCATATGGCTATATGTCCTAATACTTAATAAATACTGACACTGAGTTTGTAAGTGTAATTCTCCAAAAGTTTATTTTCTAAATTTCTACATAATATCCAGCAAATTTAGAATAAACTGCATACTTTTAAATGTGAATATTATCCACAACAGAGATTTATAGTGTCTGCCAGACTTCAGTAGTACATCACTACAGACAGTATATATATATTGTCAAAAGAATGGCAGGATGATGCTATGAATTTCTATCAGTGAATAGACTTTATTAAAAGGGTGAATTTAGGGAGCCTTGCGTGTATGGATGCAAAGGCAGTCAACTAATCTAAAATAATAAGAAACAGGTATTATTTTTAAAACATTTTTTAAATCGAAGAAATTATGTTTCCTACTTTTTGCAAATTTCAGAACTTTGATTCCACAACTCCTAATCCTAATTGGAGAGTTTGAGTTTGGCCAGTCAGGAGAAAAGAAAGACTGAGGGGAGGGGGGGGGGGACATGATAGCAGAATTCCTGTATTTGAGATTCTGCCACAGAGAAGACGGGTCAATTTAGTTTTCAAAGCACCAGAGGGCAAGACAAGAAATAATGGGTGGCAACTTATCAAACAGAAAAGCAACCTGGAATTGAGGAGAAACTTCCTAACAGTGAAGACAATTAATCAATGGAACAGCTTGCCTCCAGAAATCATGGGCACTCTGTCACTGGATCAGTGGTAGGATTCAAAAATTAAATTAGTTTTTATTTCCAGTTCTGTAGGCGTGGCTTGGTGGGTGTGGCAAAGGAAGGATACTGTAAAATCTCGATTCCCTCTCTATTCCAGGGGAAGGTTACTGCAAAATCCCCATTCCCTCTCGATCAGCTGGGACTCGGGAGGCAGAGAATAGATGGGGGCAAGGCCAGTCAGAGATGGTATTTACCCATTCTCCATACTACTCAAAATTTCCACTACTGGTTCTCCAGAACTGGTCAGAACCTGCTGAATACCACCTCTGGACTTTATGTTTTTAAGAAGAGACTGGACAATCACTTGTCTGAAATGGTATAGGATCTCCTGCTTGAGCAAGGAGCTGGATTAGAAAACCTCCAAGTCCCTTCCAGCTCTATTCTGATTCTGATTCTAATACCTATTTAGAACTTTTAAAGTCCTCAATTGCTGAAAGTAGAAGACTAAGATTCCTTTCTGACGGAAACAATAAATAATTGAAAATTGTTGTCTAAAATATTTCTACTTTACAGACTTATTCTACCCAACAAAGTCAAGCCATTATTATTCAGTTCAACCTACATCACAGAAGTGATTTTTTGATATGAGGATAAAATTAGGAATGATCCCATGTTTGCTACCTTAAAAAGGACAACAACCAAACATAAGAAAACAAAACTAGGGATTTTCACACCAAAGCTAGAGGTTTTTCTAACAATTTATCTGCTAGAGACAGAAGATATGAGGCGAAAATATTTCTACATTTGCAACTCTGATACTGCAGTCTTAGATACTGAAGAATGGATTCACTTAAGAAAACTTGATGCTGTTACAAGTAATTTGAAATGATCCATTCTTTTTTTTTAAACAAAGTTTTATTGGTTTTTTTAAAATTTTACAGGGAAAAAGATAGTGGAAAGGTACAAATTTTGGCAGTTGCAATGTGCGGTGGGTGCCCCCTCCCTCCATACTCAAAGTATACATTTACAGAAAATTCATTACTAAATATTAACATATAGTCAGCATATAAATTCAATTAGTAATTTCGGTCAACTTATGTCAAGCAGATTTTCTTATTCATTTTTGTGATCTGAGTTTTCTCGGTGTCGCCCCATCTCCCCCCGCTGGCGGAGCTGTGGCCCCTCCCGTGTCCTGTGTATCTGCTGTAGGATCATCTGGTTTTTCTAAGAGAGCTTTTTTTCCCCCATAAAGGCCTGTGCCTCTATGGGTGTGTTAATTCTAGCTCTTGTGTCCTCCCAGAATACTAGCATGCCTTCAGGCATCAGCCATCTGAACCACAACCCCTTCTGGTATAATCTCTTCGCTAGCTGCGAATAGCTTTTTCTTTTTTCCCTCACTTTCTTGGGGATCTGTTTCAGAATGGTTATTTGCCTGTCCTGGTATTTCAAATCTTGCCCCCTTTGTGCACTCAGAATTTCATCTCTTGTACTTTTTCTAAGAAATTTAATGTGTACCTCCCTGGGTACGTTATGTGTTCTAGCATAAGCTGAGTTCACTCTATAAACCAAATCTATTTCCCACCCCATCTGTTGTTTCTCTCTCTGGATGTATTCAGCCAAAATACTTGTCATAATGTCCCTTATATTTTCATCATCTGCCTCCACCACATTTTGAAATCTAAGGTAAAAGGACATTCTCTCAAATTCTATTTTCATCTGTTGGGTATCAAGTTCTTTGTTCCCCTTCTGCACCCCTTCCATCCCCTCCCTCATCTCAGCCGTCCCACCCTCCAAAAGATCCAGTCTCTGTGAGTTTTTATTGATTTGGGCCTGGTTCTCTTTAATTTCTTCTTTCATCTCCTTTAGTTGTTTTTTTATTTCCTCTTGTCCCTGTAGGAGTTGCTGAAACATTTGTTAAAACTCAGTCTCTGTAGTTTTAGGTTGCATCAAAGCTGTTATCGTTGATTGTGTACTAGGACTGGACGTTGCAGATGTCGGGGCAGAAGCAGCAAATCCAGGCTTTCCAGGAGGTGGTTTTTTAGGAGACATTGTTTGTAGGATAAAGAGTTCAGTCAGTACAGGGAGAGATCAGTCAGAGAGGTAGAACAGCCAGGAGAGTCCAGGAAACAGAAGGTCCAGGCAGAAGAGGATTTTTCTAATCACCCTGGCAATAGAGTTAAATTTTTCACTCCAGGAGTCCAAAAGATAGCAGTCAACAAGAGATTTGTCTGAGTAGCACGGAGACAAAGACCGGAAGCCTGAAATTTTAAAGGTGGAGTCAGGTTTCACAGTTCATAAGGACAGTGGAAGTGTGCCATCTTGCCCTGCCAGCTTCGGGCTTAGAGGCATAACAAAGTTTTCAAACTTTCCAAACTTTCCAGATCATCATTCCATTGTAGATTTAAGTTCAAAATTCGCCATTCATAGGAGCGTGACATCCTTAGTTGGCTCTCCCCCCTCCTCCTTCCCTTGGGGCTGAGAGCAAAATTGTTTCAAGCCGCCTGTCCGAGGGGGGGGGAATCCCCCTCCGTCCAGCCGCGCTTCTCCAGCCAAGCCGAAAGTGAAGTTTAAACTGCTGGCAATTTTTCCAAGTTAGTGAAGGGAATGAGAGGGAGTTGTCACCTCACCGCTCCGCAGCCGCGTCCTTCTGCTTGCTTTTTTCTTCCGTCAGCCTCGCAGCGAAGACGCCGGAGTGTCCCCCATCATGCTCCCTGGTGCCTAGAGCGAGGCGGCCCCCCCCGGGAGCCTCTACGGGGTGTCCTGTGCCCCCCAATGAGTGGGGAGCCCACCGGGAAAGCGCGGGGCGAGCAAAGCTTGCCTGTCGCCGTCAGCCACCAGAACCGGAAGTGTCCGAAATGATCCATTCTTGATGACATCACAAAACATTTATCCAAGTTGTTTTCAAGTTCAAATTAAATTGCTGATGTTGACTTGTAAAACTCTAAGAAGACCAGACTACTTCTTGTAGAAGCCACATTATTTCTACCTGTAGAAGCTCTGCTGCCTGCCCCAGAATGCAAAACTGACAATCTTTTTACTGGTAGCATAATATCCATGATATGCTTACTAGGCTGTCTCAGGAGGGTTAGGGCTGATTAATCAGATTTATCTCAGATTTTTATTATTTTTATTATACTGACTTTTATTATTAAACATTGAAGCAGATTTGAACAAAAAGTACAACTAGATTATAAAGCTAAGTAACTAAACTAAAAGTTTTAAACATTTAAGTTACAAGAAAAAAGAATGAAAAGAAACTTGAGAGAAACAACTTTATTGAACAACAATACTGACTTGTTTCCAGCTGTTTTCTTGTCTACAGTGCTTACTGAATGCAATTAATTTGTGAAATTGTGCTGGGAATTGTATCATTGTCTAATAATAGGCAGAAATGTAGCATGATGGCATAGATATTGAACTAAGGGCAGCAACAAAAAGAGTAAAGAAAATGTGGAGTTGCAGTGGCTCTAAGGCTGTTATAACATTTAATTTTACCCTAAATGGGGGGAAATGGTGTATTCAGGAAGGAAAAATTGCTTTAGAGATAATAGCAAAGCTGTGTAACACTCTTTAAAAGCAGCAGCAGTGTGAACTCTTAGCTGAAAATGCCCAGCTCCCTAGGAAACTAACAAGCATGCCTCTATGAGTATCCCACATAATAGCCTAACCAATTCAGCTTACAGTTGATGTGACATTTAGACCATTGAATCACAGGCTATGCTAAACATGATTAGGTGCTGTCACAATAAATTTATTCCTCCTGTTAGAGCAGAAGCCAGGTTAAAGGGCATTTAATGCCCTTTATTTCCTCTAATTGAAAATTATATTCATTAAGTATTATTTAGGAACCTTGTCTGAATTAAAGACTCTAGTTAAATAGGTGACAGATTCTGCTATCTGATATAAGGCAATTGACATAAGCTTTATGCTATATGATTGTATCAGGAATGAAGACATTAATGAAGTTCTCTTTCCCAGCTTGCAATTGTGGGGGAGGGAAAACGGCTTTGAAAAATTGGCTTTTGGCCCAATGAGAATATTTCTTGACTCCTAACTCTCATTGTTTTATTTCAAAAGGAAGAGTATGGTACATTTTTATCATTTAATTCTTTTTAAAACTTAACATAAAAGGGTTTATGACTAGTTAGCTTGCTAGCTAGCTAGAGATGCATAGTCACTTATCTCTATTAACCAAATTTCATTCATTTTAGTTGTTTAATAATTTCTTTAATTAAATATGCATCTCAGGATGATGCATACTAAAGCACTAAAAACTGTATTTTAAAAGATAATGAAACAAAAAATTTCACTCTGTTTTCCTGCAGTAACTGAAACAGGAGGAATTATTCAAAAATTATTTAAAAGTACTTCCTAAAGAAATAATGCAAGACTGGGTAGTAGACAAAAAGAGTGGGGAAGGTAAAGAGGAGGGAGGGGGGTTGGTAGTATACACACTAGAATTAATACCCCAACTAAAGTACTTGAACTGCATTGCAGAAAACAAGGATTGAGCATTACATGTATCTCCAGAAGTCTGTTTCAAAGCATGGGCTCCTTACAGAGAATATCTGCCAACTAACCCAAGACCCATGATCTTCTTGCTGAAGAAGAAATCTAAGCTTCCATTTAAACATCACACATATTTTGGGACAGAAAGAGAGGGTTGTGTTTATGGCATTTGATTATTTGGATTATTATGGTAGATATATAGAAGAGCCTCATATCATGTGTAGGGGCTTAATTTCTGCTTGAGTAAGAATTCTGCCTCCAGTCTTAGGGTAAAGGAATAGTGGGGGGAAATTCAGGAGGTGGATAAGATATAGAGGAAATTAACTCCTCTGAAGGTCATGAATTGTCCTGACTTTGTGACAACTAAACTAGAATATGAATCTGAAATTTCCCCTGAGTCTTGAGAGCCTCACCAATCCCTCCATTAATTTTCTTATGTTTTTATTTTATTTTAGTGGACAAAGAATATGATCCTTTAACATCCTTTCAAGTAACAGAATCTCTGTGGAATTAGATAAATGCCCCCCCCCCATTTGAGACTAAATATTCTATTATTTACCTATACTTTTCCAGGAAAAGCTTTTTCTATACTATAAAGTACTTGGGGGAGTCCTGAGAAGTCATATCTTGCCATATCATTTCTGCTGACATACTCATAGCTATTTCCTGTTATGCAAAACATATACTCATGGATGCAACATGAATAAGATCCTATTCAGTTGGAAGTGTGGATGATAAAAGTGCTTAGAAAACCTCTACAAAAATGGGTGTTGGTCCTTACCTGATTCGCTCATTCTCTCTGAAGTGGAGACAGCAGCCAGACTGGGTTTGCTCTGTTCAGTAACCAATTGGACTGGATCTACAATCTGTGATGTCATCATGCACTGGTGGCTCCTCCCAGTTCTAGACAAAGGAGACTGTAGACTCTTGTGAGAATTGAGGGGAAAAAATAACACTGCAGGATAGCATTCTCCCCACGTACAAAAATGTCTCGGTCCAATTAAGACAACAACAGGGTGGGGCTGCCTGCTGTTTCCACTTCAGAAAGAATGAGCTTATCAGATAAGGACCAATGCCCATTCTCCTATGTCAGTGGAGACAGCAGCAAGACTAAGACATACCAAAGGAAGGGCTGTCCACTAGGGAGGGAAATGACGGTAAAAGTCTGTTAAGACACATGTAAGTGTTGCAGCACTCTGCGACCAAAGGATGCATCGGCCAAAGCATACTTGTCTAATTTGTAGTGGCGTATGAAAGCCGTAGGTGATGTCCATGTGGCTGCCCAGAAAACTTCCTCGATGGACCATGCCGCTGTGGTTGACACACTCTTGGTGGAGTGGGCCGTGATGTTTTGTGGAGCCTGTAATGACTAAAGTTCATAGGTTAGTTTAATGCAGGCTCTAATCCATCGCCCCAGGCTTGATGGTGAGGCCTTGGTCCCCAAAGATGTCTGGCGGAAAGAGATGAAAAAAGTATTCAGAACGTCGAAGCAAGGCAGTGTAGTTGATATAAATTCTAAGAGCCCTGCGGACAACAAGAGTGTGCCATCTGCACTCCAGCTAGCATTGAGGAGCTGGGCAAAAGTCCGGTAATGTCAATTCTTGGGCCCTGTGAAACCTGCTGTTGATCTTTGGTATGTAGGCAGGGTCAAGGCGCAATACACCCTTTCCAGGTGAAATATGCATAGATCGTGTCTCACTGACAGGTCCGCAAGGTTGGAAACACCTAGCCGATGTTATGGCTACAGAAATAAAGTTTTTAAAGATAATAATTTCAAAGACGTAGATCATAAAGGTTCAAAGGTGGTGAGGTGAGAGCCTCTTAAGCAAGTCCCAGGTTGGGTATCTGTAAATGACAGGAGATCGGAGGTTAGAGGCACCCCCGAGGAATCTCCGTACGAGTGGATGAGCTGAAAGGCATTCTGTAGAAGAACAGTCCAGAACAAAAGATAAGGCCGCTACCTATCGTCTTAATGTGTTTGGCGTAAGACCCTGTTCCAACCCCCTCTGTAGGAAGTCCAGTACTTGGGGAACAGAGGCCCTGAGCGGATCGATAGATAGGGTGGAAAACCAGCGTGACATCTTAAATTCGGTTGTTGAGTCTCCCTGGGACGCTTATATGGTTGTAATGACGTTGAGGGAAAGATTGTCAGCTGTCAAGGCCTGCGCTCAATCGCCATTTGTTTAGTTGCAAACACTGAGGGTCTGGGTGTTGGTTTAAACCCTGGTGGAGGGTGATTTGCGACTGTGGAATGCACCACAGTGGTGAGGTCGACAGGGTCATGAGGTCGGCAAACCAGGGGCAGCGTAGCCAATGGGGTGCCAGAAGTAAGAGTTCTGCTTCCTGTTCCAGCATCTTGCAGACCACCTGTTCGATGAGTGGGAGAGAAGGGAATGCGTACTGGAGGCGCCTGGGCCACTGGCATGTGAGGGTGTCTACCCCTTCTGCATATGGGTCTGCGAACCTCGAATAGTACCTGAGGACTTGATTGTTGTCTGCTGTTGCAAAAAGGTCGAGAACTGGCCGGCCAAACCGGAGTGTGAGTAGATGAAAGAAATCTGGATGGACACTCCACTCTGCCTTGTCTATTGTGGCTCAGCCTAGCCAGTCTGCTTGGACATTGGAGACACCCAGGATATGTTCCGCCCTGAGGGATGCTAGATGGGCCTCTGCCCAGTGGCAAAGCAAGTTGGCTTCCTGCATCAGAGGCCAGGACCGAGTTCCTCCCTGCCTGTTGATGTGTGCCTTGCTAGTGGTGTTGTCGGTTAGGACTAAAATATGGTTGTTCTGCACCGAACGCTGGAACTGTATCAAGGCGAGGCGGGCTGCCCGCAGTTCGAGCCAATTTATGCTGTTTTGGCTTTCTGCTAACAACCACTGGCCTTGTGCCACTAAGTTCTGCATGTCAGCTCACCACCCGTCAGGCTGGTGTCTGTTGTAAATGTGAGATGGACAGGCTCCCTGAAAAGTGTTTCCCTCAGAATGGCAGGAGAGTCCCACCACCTTAGACTATAAGACTTCCCTGGGCAGGTGGACCTGGTGTGGGGAGCAGTTGCAGTTGGTCTTCTGGTGGGGAAGCATGAACCACTGCAGTGGCTGCTGTGGAACCTGGCCCACGGAACTATCCCAAAAACAGGATACCATTTTTTCCTAGCAGCTGCGATAGCAGGAAGAGAGAGACTGTGTGACGGTGACGTACTCTCCTGACTATTTCTCTCACAGCAAGAATCCGGTCTGGGGTTCCGGCGGCTGACGGCGACGGGCAACTTGTTGCTCGCTCCGGCTCCCCGGTGGGCTTCCCCACTTCTTGGGGGGCACAGGACACCCCGCAGAGGCGTCCTGCCGGAGGGGCAGCATCACGGGGGATCCCTGCATCGGCGGCGGCCGGCGGGAGGTCCCCTGCGCGCCCAAGGCACCGGGGAGCAGATCGGAGGACGCGTGGGCGTCTTCGATGAGAGGCTGTTCGGAGTGAAAAAAGAAAGCTGAAGGATGCGGCGGCGGAGCGGTGAGGTGTAGACTTCCTTCATTCCTATTACCAACTTTAAAATCTGTCAGCTGTGCAAATTTGAACTTTTGGCTTGATTTGGAGAGGTGCAGCTGGAGGGGAGGGGGATTTCTCCTCCCCTTGGACAAGCGGCTGGAAACAAGTGAGCTCTCAGCCCCAAGGGAAGGAGGAGGGGGAGAGCCAAACCAAAGATGTCACACCCCCACTAAATGGATTTTCAGATTTAAACTTTTAAGTTTTAAGACAATGAGATCTGGAAGCCCTGGGAACTTTGAACTTTGAAAACTTTATTTGTTGCCTCAATATCCGAAGTTGGCAGGGCAAGATGGCACACTTCCATTGTCTTCATGAAATGTGAAACTTGACTCCACCTTTTAGCTTCAGGCTTCCGGTCTTTGTCTCCGTGCTACCTGGATAATTCTCTTGTGGATTGTTTGCTTCTGAACCTCCTGGAGTGAAAAACGTTTGCTCTTTTGCCAGGGTGATTAGAAAATCCCCCTGTGCCTGGACTCTCTGTCTCCTAGACTCTCTTGGCTGGTCTACTCCTCTGACTGATCCTTCTTTATACTGACTGGACTCTTTACTTTATAAACAATGGCATCTAAAAGACCACCTCCTGGAAAGTCAGGCTTTGCTGCCTCTGCCCCAACATCTGCAACCTTCAGTCCTAGCACACAATCAACGTTAACAACCTTCTGGCTTTGGATTTGGAAACTAAAACGAAGGAAACAGATCTGAAATTTGTTGAAATGGAGGGGAATATGCAGAGGATGGATAAGGAGATTATTATGATGCAATTCGGATCTATGGAGTACGCTGTTAGACGGAGGGGTATCAGAGAAAACCCTAGAGAGGATTTAAGAAAAGCTTGTGCTGATGCTTTGGCCATGTTATTAAAGATCAAGGATTCTTCTGAGATTTCTGCTAGGATTGACAAAATTTACAGAGTAAATTCACGTATAGCATCACAAAGGCAACTACCAAGGGATGTTGTGATATACTTTACTGAGAGAAATTTTAGAAATGATATTTTGCAAAATTCTTTTTATTCATCTCTTCAAATAGATGGAAAAACTATCGGAGTTTTTAAAGAATTACCCCCAGCGATGTTAAAGCTTAGAAGGGATTTTGGATTTTTGGTAGTGGAATTGAAGAAGAG